>NC_068363.1:16832923-17445351 GCF_020536995.1 Dreissena polymorpha | reverse complement strand
AATGCCAACTATAAATGTGTGGATTATTTCAATTTAAATGTAAGATTATTTGGATTTCATATGTAAACGTGGTTATGAAAATTAAAACTGACTGTATGTTTATTTCATATTGAATCAATAATCTTAAAATCCAAATTAGCCTTGCCACTGTGAAAAGGGTTAAATGCATGTACTAAAGAGTCATTATAAAAGTGGAAAGTATCGACCTGATAAGCCTGTGTGGACTGCACAGTGTAATCTTGGATGACACTTTACGCACATTCTTTAAACCCCCTTTTCGCAGAGCACGGTCCAAATATTCTTCATGATAATATCAATAAAATCTTGAAGGTGAAAAACTATTAGCAGTAAAGCCTTTATAAATATTGAATTGTATTTAAGTATTATACCTATTGAAATAACCAGGATATGACATTTTGATAACTGATCGGAAAGCTGATTTGTAGCTCATTTCTTTACATAGAAATTGACAGCACAAAATGTTTAGATGTACCATATTATTCAATAACAATGGAGTCCTGTTCTTGCATGTTTGATTGATTTAGCTACCATTGACAGGGGGGGGGGGTTCAGGTTATTTCAAGTGTACACCACACTGGGGAGTGATCAATTGAAATAGAACGTTTTGAAAAGAGTGCATGTAAAATCTACGGTGACAGAGATTTAAATGCGTATTGGGCTAATCCCATCTTAGGAGGTGCCCAGTGTTCACATGCTGAGCCTTCATGGTGGAGGCAAAGTGACTCACTGAAGCATGCCCAAACACTGTCAGGCCACCTATGACCTAAAGTTGTTAATTCATTAGTTCATGTACTGGCAGTTGTCATTTTAAGATAACAAACATTTTAGCATAAGCTTTTGCTATTATTATTATACCCCCCAAACGAAGTTTAGGGGGGTATATAGGAGTGAGCTTGTCTGTTGGTCTGTCGGTCGGTCTGTCGGTCCATATTAAGTGTCCGCTCTCTAATTCAAGTTGTTTTATCCAATCTTCACCAAACTTGGTATTAAGATGATGTCTAGGTCAAATTCGAATATGGCTCATGACGGGTCAAAAACTAGGTCACGGGGTCACTTAGTGCATTTTAAACATTGAGCAATTGGTGTCTGCTCTCTAATTATACCCCAAATACCATGGGTAATGGGGGCTAGGCGTGTAAAAGAAAAATTTTTTGTTTCCGGTGGCCCAACCCTTCCTAATCTTTTTTGAGCCCAAAATTAGAAAAAAAATCGGAACGTGTATTTTTAGGCGCCGCTCAATAAACTTTCAACGTTATCCGCATATTTTTTTGGCGCCGTACATTAAACTTTCAACATAAACAAGCGCCCTGCACCAGCTCGTTGTTCGCTGCATTGCGAAAATATTGAGAATTTGGCTCAAGCAAAATCTGATTTGCGAAAATGCTTAAATCTCGTAAAATTTCATTAAAAACATCCCCCATTTAAATCCAGACTGGTTTTCTATATTTTTCTCTTTGTTTCAATGAGTTTCAAGTGTTTGCAATTCGAACAGTGATCGAAACCCGGTCTGTACCAGAACATGAGACATCGATTGACCTTATTGTTATTGAAGCGCACGCGGTAACTGGCCAATCAACATTGAGTTCGCTCACTCATAATAATTGGTCATTCATGCGTATACACTGTATTCTTGGAATACATAGTTGATATTGTCGTCTGCCAACATTTTAACTCTGATGGCTAACGTCGTATTTAGGATAAACAAATGAAAAGAAGTGTTACAATAAATAAATATTTCTAAGTTGATCACTTAACACCTTTCTAGCGACTATCGATTGCCGATTATCATTTGAAATTAAAAGGTGATAATTATGTTGTTTTTAACCCCCAAACTATGCTATTGTAAAGCAATATGTCAAACAAATTGTATATTAAGTACGTATTTGCTAGGTAACTAATTGTTTCATTTTCTGCAGTCAGACAATATGCACATTTTATTTAATGTGCAAAACGCTTACAATTTTTCGGACTGTCGTTTTCAGATACATTATTTTTTGTCAATTATAATTTCATGAATTTATTTTCAAAGTTCTTTATAGAAGAAATAAAACAATACACATGCAGTGATACGGACGGTGTGGTTTATAACATTTTGAATTGTATTCACATGAAATTGCAATTGGAAAGACTATAATAAATAACAATTAGTAAGGGCTCTGGGTGGGGTGGGGGGGCTCTGCCCTTTATTCCTGTTGGGTTCCTGTGGCTGCGGTTCCAAGAAGGTCCCGGCCTTATTATGCCCCCTTCGAAGAAGAGGGGGTATATTGCTTTGCTCATGTCGGTCTGTCGGTCGGTCTGTCGGTCCGTCCACCAGGTGGTTGTCAGACAATAACTCAAGAACCCTTGGGCCTAGGATCATGAACTTCATAGGTACATTGATCATGACTCGCAGATGACCCCTATTGATTTTGAGGTCACTAGGTCAAAGGTCAAGGTCACGGTGACCCGAAATAGTAAAATGGTTTCCGGATGATAACTCAAGAACGCATACGCCTAGGATAATGAAACTTCATGGGTAGATTGATCATGACTCGCAGATGACCCTATTGATTTTGAGGTCACTAGGTCAAAGGTCAAGGTCACGGTGACCCGAAATAGTAAAATGGTTTTTGGATGATAACTCAAGAACGCATACCCTAGGATCATGAAACTTCATAGGTAGATTGATCATGACTTATAGATGACCCCTATTGATTTTGAGGTCACAAGGTCAAAGGTCAAGGTCACGGTGACCAGAAATAGTAATGATTTTCAGATGATAACTCAAGAACGCTTTGCCTAGGATCATGACACTTCATAGGTCATTGATGTGACCCTCAGATGACCCCTATGGATTTCCAGGTCACGGTCAAAGTTCAAGGTCACAGTGACTAAAAATCGTATTCACCACAAGTGGCTGGCAACTACAACAGACAGCCCATATGGGGCTGCATGTTTTAACAAACAGCCCTTGTTAAAGAATTTCAAAAAAATTTTTTTTTTTGGGACAATCAGGCTTACTTGTAATAGTTATGCCTTAATTGGTCATAAAATGACTATTAAAACTGTTGCAAGAAGTCAACATTAACTTGGAAACAAGGAAAGCAACAATGCAATATTAATGAACAGCAATTTTATTTCATAACATTATTTAAATACAGCCATATAGCATTACAACATAATCAAATTTATTGTACATACAGCTGTACACAATAAATGAGAGATGCACCATAAACAACTTTTTCTAAAAAAAAAAAATTTAAATAAAATTATTTGCATACCTACCTACCCTAATTTTTTGGCCATGGGACACTTAGTGTGTTTTAAAAACCGAAGTTTTTCCGGACCATAACTATGTCATTTATCGTTAGATTTAAAAGTAACTTGGTACTTTGTTCACCATCATGGGACGGTGTGTCGCGTGAAAAAAGTCTGTCGATATCTTCAAGGTCATGGTCACACTTGGAGTTCAAGGGTCAAATGCTTGTCCGGGCCATAATTTTATCATTTATTGGGAGATGTTAAACATTTTGGCAAATTTGTTCACCATCATGGGACGGTGTGTCGCGCGAAAAATTACATACATCGATATCTCCAATGTCAAATATGTCACACTTTGAGTTCAAAGGTCAAAAATGGCCATAAATGAGCTTGTCCGGGCCTAACTATTCCATTCATTGTGAGATTTAAAATCATTTGGCATATTTGTTCACCATTTTGGATGGTGTGTTGCGCGAAAGAATTACGTCGATAACTCCAAGTCAAGGTCACACTTTGATTTCAAATGTCAAAAATGGCCATACAGTGTAAATGAGCTTGTCCGGGCCATAACTATGTTGTTCATTGTGAGATTTTAAAATTGTTTGGCACATTTGTTCACCAATATTGGACGGTGTGTCGCGCGAAAGAATTACGTCAATATCTGCAACGTCAAGGTCACACTGTGAGTTCAAAGGTCAAAAATGGCCATAAATGATCTTGTCAGGTCCATAACTATGTCATTTATTGTAAGATTTTAAAAATACCTGGTACATTTGTTCACAATCATTGGACGTGTCATGCGAAAGAATTATGTTGATAACTCCAAGGTATAGGTCACACTTGGAGTTCAAAAGTATAATAATGGCCATAAATTTGGACGGCATGTCATGCGAAAGAATTCAAGAGTTCAAAGGTCGAAATGGCCATAAATGATAATGGCATTATAATTCTTAAAAAAATCGCCATAAATTTGATTCTCTTTGTTTTGTGACGACAGCATGCAAAATAGTCTGTGTCTATGCGGCACATGGGGGTATACGTCACGTCTGTGACAAAGCTCTAGTTCAAGTAGTTTTCATTCGAGCTTCATCAAACTCGAACATGGGTCATGGCAGGTCAGGTCAAAAACTAGGTCACGGGGTCACTAAGTACAGTATTAATTCTCTAATTCAAGTTGTTTTCATCCGATCTTTAACAAACTTGGTCAGATGTTGTATCAAGATGATGTCTAAGTCAAGTTCGAATATGGCTCATGCCAGGTCAAAAACTAGGTCACGGAGTCACTTAGTGCATTTTAAACATTGAGCAATTGGTGTCCGCTCTCTAATTCAAGTAGTTTTCATCCGAGCTTCACCAAACTTGGTCAGAAGTTGTATCTAGATGATGTCTAGGCCAAGTTTGAACATGGGTCATGGCAGGTCAAAAACTAGGTCGTGGGGTCACTAAGAGCTGTATTAAGTGTCCGCTCTCTAATTCAAGTTGTTTTCATCCGATCTATAATAAACTTGGTCAGATGTTGTTTCTAGATGATGTCTAGGTCAAGTTTGAATATGGCTCATGTCGGGTCAAAAACTAGGTCACGGGGTCACTTTGTGCGTTTTAAACATTGAGCAATCGGTTCTGTTCTCTAATTCAAGTAGTTTTCATCCGAGCTAAATTACCAAACTTGGTCAGAAGTTGTATCTAGTTGTTTTTAAAGGTAGCTCACCCAATGAATCATATAGGATCAGGAACTAGGTCACGTGGTCAGAATAAAGAAAGAAAACAGTTGTCAAATAGTGTTTTCCTCTCTATTCTTTCTTTCATAATAATATGCAGATATGTTTATCATTACAGGACTAGTGCAGAAACTGCACATAGAAAGAGAGAGACGAATGTGTTACAGTTCATCAGGAATTACTGAAGTAAATAATTCCACCCAATTCTGAAAAAGAAAAGCCTCATCAGGAATTTTTATAAATCTGCAAACCAACAAAATGAAAGCCTATCTAGAACTGACCTGATGCAAAGTGGTGGACCTTTTGCAGTCACCATGATGGATACCTAAAATGTCACCATGGCAACACATTTCTGGTGCTAGGATTAGTTGTCGTGGCTACAGTCTGGAGCGTGGATGCAAGATGCCTGGACACCAGACCTGGTAAGTGCTACTGGAGATGGTACGTGGACTGTGGACTTTAGTACACCGTATGTTTTAGTCTGAGATTATTCAGTGGTCTGTGTCCAGTCACTGTCATTTATCATGCAATTTAAAAATATCGGCAATGCACTACAAATGAGAAGATGTGTGGCTTATAAAGTCTGTTTGAATACCAGTGGGGTTTTTCGTTCAAATTCTTGGTAGGTATTGGGATCCATTCCCAATTAAAAAAAGTACATGTATATCTTTTTCCAAATGGGAACTTAAAAAGTTCTAATCAAAGTTTTTTCACACACAAAAAATATTAATTAATTATTTCTGTAAGACCTTAACATTAAGTTCAGCTTCCATCAAGCTCTTTGACTTGAACTTAGTAAAATTACATTGAAACCACTTTTATTCTCAATTTTAAAGTATTTATTAGCAAAGCAGAGAAATTGTCTTAAGAAAGCATGAATTGTAAATTGTACATAGCTGCATTTTATGACTATCTTTACAAGTAAATACACCCACATAACTGAATACCAGGATTTATTACCTTTTCATTTTTGTCTTACTTAAAAGATTAAAATACACAGTTAAGATGTTTACATGCCCAACTGTTGCTCAAACAATGTTTAGGCATGTTAAGTTTGAACATGCATGCCCCACTTACTTGCCTTCTTTTCTTTAAAAATTCTTCAAAGAGTCTCTATGGAATATTGTAATGAATGCAGTGTTTTTCTCACCATTTTAGGAATGGGGCCAGGTTGCTTCAGATTGGGAACAATTGCGGCGTTTTGACTAAAATTTGGAAATTCATATTGTTGTTGTATCGCTACAAAATGCTTCAAAATTGAGAATACAGGAGTTTCCAGTATTATATTTACTAAGTTGAACTTACATGGATGGGAGATGAACAAAATATTGAGATATAATAAATTAATAAAAATTGTTATTGTTTAAAATCTTACATTGGGAATTTTTTTGCCCTGATTGGGTAAAATATTTTTTCCATTGGGAATTGGGCCGATTACCGGACCTGATTTTGAATGAAAAAAACATACTGGAATTGTATATTTTTTTGAGGCACATATGACCGGAAATAAATAATAAATACCAGACCCAACGCCTTATCATTTTTGAAACTGGACAGTAGACTTGGGTGCAAACCAGTTTTATCTCCTCCTAACATTTCTAAATGAGGTACAATAGTGTCGCTCAAGGCCCTGGATTACAGTTTCAAAACTATTTCCCGCTCAGAAATAAAATGTAATGGCTACATTTTTAAACCAGGAAGCCTGCAAGTAATAAACTCACAGTCTGGGCAGGTTTTATTATGTTTGCAGCTCAACAGTATCTTAGGTTTGAATTGAAGCCTAAAAGATTTAATCTTGTAAGAAAGGTATTTGATTTAACTTTGTTTTCTATGCAACTATTAATGAGTAAAAGTGTGTATCTTATTGGTAGAGGTTTAACCCTTTCCCACTTAGAATCAATGTGAAAATGGCTTTGTGCAAACAGCATAAAACCAGAACAGCCTGCATGTCACTCGCAGTCTGTTCAGGTTTAATGCTATTTGCTGCTCATCAGTATCTAAGAGTTGGAAATAAAGCCTTAAAAACTTGAATCTAGTTAGAAGGTCTTTGATTAAATTGAACTTTTTAAGGGACTACAAACGTGTGGAAATTCATATGTTAGCGGAAAAGGGTCAACTTTATTTCCAGCGGTTCAGTACCCGCGACACTTGTTCTACCATGGTATCAGCATCCCGATCGTTCTGGAGAACTCCATGCGGGCCTCACACAACATAACCAATCATATCCTGAAGATCCTGCTGGAGGAAGTGGTCGGATATGAACGCGTAGAGATACGTGACAAGGATACCATGAACGCCACCTTGATCATGAACCGAATATCGGGATGTCCAGAAACTGGGTAAGTGGATGCTTATGGTGTTGTTTTTGTTGTTGTTCATGGTTCAGAACAGATGTTTCATTAACTTTGGAGATGGCTAAATCACCTTTAACTAATATTTAGCTGATGATAAGGAGTTTTAGTTAAAAAATGCTTAAATTCCTCTCCTGCTTTTGAAAATAATAGGCCTATTTTTAAACTTAATGAAACCCATGCATTTAAATAGGAATACTGACTGTGTTACCAGTATATATATAAATAGTTAAATACTGTACATCATGATATTTCTTGAAGTTGATTGCCAATATACCTTAATCAAAGCTTAATCAAACTCCCAGCAGAATAATTACTTGCAAAGGAGTTGTAAATGTCAGTTTTCATGTCATTATATTAGCTTGTACTTTAAAGTCAGTTTAATATATCCCCCCTTATCAGTATTGATTCATTTGCCCATTTGAATAAGTCCAAGCGCAAAAGTAGGTAAATGTCTACATCAAAGTGTCAGGTCAGGTGATGAGAGAGTTCAATGGAAGTATCAAATCTTTTAACCCTTTCATCATAAGAAGCAATGTGAAAATGGCTTTTGCAACTAGCATAAAAGCAGAACAGCCTGCGAGTAACTCGCAGTCGTTAGTAACTCGCAGTCTGTTCAGATTTTATGCTGTTTGCTGCTCATCAGTATCTAAGGGTTGGAGATAAAGCCATAAAAATTTTAATCTAGTTAAGAAAGGTCTTAAATTAAATATAACTTTCTAAGGGACTTCAAATGCATAAAAAAACGTACCTAAGTGGTAAAAGGTTAATTAAGTAGGTAGTATTGATATAAAGTGAAGGTCAATTCAAGTCAACCAATCATTCTGACCTTATGACTAGTTTAAGCACATAAGGTCAATGTCAAGGTCATAGAGAGGTCAGGTGATACATGTTGAGAATTTTTAACATCAATGCAAGTATCAAAGCTTTATATGAGGCAGTATTGATGTTACACGAAATGGTTTGTTTTGGATTAACCAAAAAGTGCACCATCCAAATTAGTCTAAATTCAAATGTAGGTCAATATCAAGGTAAAAAATGAGGTCGGGTGATGTGGGTGTGTTGATAGTGTTCAAAGACATTATCCATTCAAGTATCAAAGCTTTGTAAGAAGCATGATTTAGTTGGACAAAAAGTATTATTTTGGGTAAACCCTGTACAGACCGAAGAACAAAATCACAGACAGGCAAGCTCCATATGCTGCTGCGCATCTTTACATATATTGGCATAATAAGAAAATGCATACCGGTAACATACTTTAATATTTTGCTTGCAAGCATGAAGCAATAAAATACATGATTTATAAATTTACAGCTTACATTATTACAATTTGTCAAGTGCTAATCATGGGATGTTTTTTAAGGAGTATGGTGAGCTAATACATAAACTTGCCTTTAAAGTACATCATTAAAGAAGGCATGTTATTTCTTTATTTTGGCAATATAAACTATATATGAGTTAATGCAAACCAGAAAGTTTATATTTGTTTCCTGGTGTATGTACCAGTTATGTCATATTTATGGAAGTAAGAATATTTTGTATTTTAATATCCATAACATTTTGTGTGGTAAATGTTGGAACTCTTGGTATTAGTACTGTACGACATTTAGATGTCGGGCGTTGATTCGTAAATAATTGATTGAGGTGATGAATGCACTGCTTAGATAATGTGCACCTTACAATAAACATTATGCATGTAATCTATGCTTTGTACTTAAGATTGATATAAGCATACAGGTTAATATTATCTAGGGAAGAAATTGCATCGGTCATACTTGATTTTTTATAAAACAATATATTATACAGCAATCAAAATATATATTATATGCATTTTTACATTCTGAAAAAGTATGTGATATATAATTTGGTCTTTTGCTTCTCTATGTTTTTATGCCCCGGAAGGAGGGCATATAGTGATCGGACCGTCTGTCCGTCCTTCCGTCACACTTTGCGTTTATGTTTTGCGTTTAGGTTTCGAAAAATGCTCATAACTTCTATGTCCCTTCAGATAGCAACTTGATATTTGGCATGCATGTGCATCTCATGGAGCTGCACATTTTGAGTGCTAAAAGGTCAAGGTCATCCTTTTAGGCAAAAGGTAAAAAAAACAAAATCAAAGTGGCCCAGTAGGGAGCATTGTGTTCCTGACAAACACATCTCTTGTTCTGATCCTGTATTCACATACAAGCTGGACTAATTTTGACCTAAAATGACATCAGAATTATTCAGAATCTAGCAATCATAAATTATTTGTTCTATTTTAATAATCCTCTTCTGCAAAACAATAAATGTTGTAACATTTTCGGACAGCCAAATTTTGATTGTTTACAATTAAAAGGTGTATTAACTAGTGGATAGTTTCAGGAGAATGTATCAGTCTGTTGGCGTGCATTTTCTGCATAAAACCCCAGGCTCTACTTCACCTCTGTGAGTTCATTTAACAAGCTTATCCCCTGATAAAAGACTGATCCGGGAATTCACACAAGTTTAGAAAAACCCACTTATCCCTCGGTACAAACAATGCTGGTCAATTATATCAACCAATGATGGCTTGATTTAAATAATAACGGTCGATATGTTTTGTGATTTTGAAAGGATTACAAATGTGTCAGTTTTATTTGTACCAGCAGATTAGCGGGTTTTACCAAAAGGTTGCTTCTACGGAATACACATATACACATGCATTTTATTCCAGTTATATTTAATGATTTCCAGTATTAAGCTTCTTCAATCATGTTATTTAAAAAAATTATATCGGTTCATGAAGAATAGAGAGAATACTGAGCTAATGTTGAACATGGATTTGTGAGTCAAGCAAAGAGTAAAAAACCTTCAGTCGGTCGGTCTGTCAGTAGACCAGTTCGTTTTCGATCAATAACTTGTCAACAAATTGATCGATGGGCTTGATACTTCACATGTGCATTGGCCTTGGACAGTATATGACTCCATTTAAATTTGGGGTCACTTGGTCACAGGTCAAGGTCACTGTCATAAGTATTTAAAATCGTTTCTGTTCAATAACTAATCAACAAATTGACCGATTGGCTTGATATCTCACATGTGCATTTGCCTTGGACAGTAAATGACCCTATTGACATTGGAGTCACTAAGTGAAAGGTCAAGGTCACTGTCACAATAAGTGTGAAAATTGTTTCCTTTCAATAACTTGTCAATGGTTTGAATAATTGGCTTGATAATTCACATGTGCATCGGCCTTGGACAGTAGATGACCCCTATTGAAATTGGGATCACTAGGTCAAAGGCCAAGGTCACTGTCACAATAAGTGTTAAAATTGTTTTTATCATTACTCGTCAACCAATTGACCAATCAGCTTGATACTTCCCATTTGAATTTTCCTGGGACAGTAGATGATTCCTGTAGATGATTCCTATTGAAATTGATGTCACTTATTCAAAGGTGAAGGTCACTGTCACAATAAATGTGAAAATCGTTTCTGAACAATAACTCATCAACAAATTGACCAATTGGTTTGATGCTTCACATTTGCATTGGCCTTTGACAGTAAATGACCCCTTATTGAAATTGGGGTCACTAGTTCAAAGCCCTGTTTGGAGGGGCATATGTCTCAGATTGCGGTACAATTGTTACAAATAATTATGGCAAAATGGCATGATCAAATGTCAAATTCTTAACAAGTAAAAAATGTTTATTTTTTATTTTTTATTTATTTAATGCATTTTAATTTGCATTTGTTGTACAGTAATTTATTTGATTCAGCACTGATACCAAATAAGAACATTGTTATGTATATTCTTTTGGTGTAAACTTTGTGCTTGAACATGGTTGACCTTGTTGACTTAAACTTCTTTAAACTGACACTACAAACGTTTCCTCCCTTCTTGAGAGTGCATAAAAGTAAAGCATGAAAGAAACCATATATCAAGTATGTTATAAATAACAATGAACACAATTGTTTCTAATAACTCTTTGCCTGTACAAAAACATTATGGCATTCTTTTGTGGACATTGGCAACATGACATGGTCTGTGTCAATAGCAGCATGCAATTACAATCATCTGGGTTTTCAATGCACATACTGGGTCTTTCAATGCATATATTGTGTGTCTGTCACTCAAAAAAGGGTCATCATTCATAATGACTTGAATTCAGCACATACACAAAAAATTATTTATGAATATTGATGTTTTGGTTCTAATGTCTTGTTGTTGTTGTTGTTTTTTGTTCAGAGTTTTGCTTTTTAAGTCATATTGAATGTAAGTGTATGCATTTTGAAGACTTATAAAACATTTTTCATTTCAAACATTGTAAAGT
Organism: Dreissena polymorpha; assembly: GCF_020536995.1. Taxonomy (NCBI): domain Eukaryota; kingdom Metazoa; phylum Mollusca; class Bivalvia; order Myida; family Dreissenidae; genus Dreissena; species Dreissena polymorpha. The sequence continues at coordinate 17,433,727 of NC_068363.1, read as the reverse complement.
TTCTCTCGACTCAATACACTAAATTAGGTTTGCACTGAAATTTGAGAAGCTCCCGTTCAGGAGAGGTCGATAATTGATTTTTAAATTATTTCAAGCTGTTTTATAACATACTGTTTTTGTTGCTGTCAAAGTCTATTCAGCCAAGTAATTCTACATTACAGATTAAATAAATATCTGACATTTTTTGTCTTTACATAAAAAACCACCCAGTATTTGCACAGGTATTGATTTAAATCTTAAATTTGAATAGGTGATAAATTGATTAAATAGTCTGTTGGACTGTTCAGTATTTCGAATTAACTGAGTGGAATCCTTTAGCACAGATCTTAATTGGTGACTCATGGCCAAGATTTGTTTAGTTTATTTCGACTTTTTTACAGCTGAGGATTTCAATAGCTTCAATATCTTTGGTTAGGTTTTACTGTTTTGTCTTAAGCTACATGGTTTGTTATACTTTCACATTTGTTGCTTTGTCCTATCCACCTGTATCACCAGTGTTGTTTTCACCATATTGGGAATGGGGCCGGGTCCCTTGGCATTGTGAAAAATCGCGCCATTTAGGCTCTAATTTAAATATTATTATACCCCCATTACCATTGGTAATGGGGACTATAAAGGAGTCACTTAGTCTGTCGGTCTGTTGGTCTGTCCCAAAATTTCATCCGATCTTCACCAAACTTGGTCACAAGTTGTATCTCGATGATGTATAGGTCAAGTTTGAATATGGGTCATGCTGGGTCAAAAACTAGGTCACGGCGTCACTGTGTGTTTTAAACCGAAAGTTTGTCCGGATCATAACTATGTCATTTATCGTTAGATTTTAAAATAACTTGGTACATTTGTTCACCATCATGGGAGGGTGTGTCGCAATAAAAAAGTACGTCGATATCTCCAAGGTCAAGGTCACACTTGGAGTTCAAGGGTCAAATGCTTGTCCGGGCCATAACCTTATCATTTATTGTCAGATTTTAAAATCATTTGGCAAATTTATTCACCTTCATGGGACGGTGTGTCGCGCAAAAGAATTACGTCAATATCTCGAAGGTCAAGGTCCGATTTGAGTTCAAAGATTAAAAATGGCCATAAATGAGCTTGTCTGGGCAATAACTATGTCGTTCATTGTGAGATTTTAAAATCATTTGGCACATTTGTTAACAATCATTGGATGGTGTGTCGCGCGAAAGAACTACGTCGTTATCTACAAGGTCAAGGTCACACTTTGAGTTCAAAGGTAAAAAATGGCCATAAATGAGCTTGTCCAGGCCATAACTATGTTGTTCATTGTGAGATTTTAACATAATTTGGCACATTTGTTCACCCTTATTGGATGGTGTGTTGCGCGAAAGAATTACTTCAATATCTGCAACGTCAAGGTCACACTGTTAGTTCAAAGGTCAAAAATGGCCATAAATGATCTTGTACGGTCCATAACTATGTCATTTATTGTGAGAATTTATTTAAAAATACCTGGTACATTTGTTCACAATCATTGGAGGATGTGTCATGCGAAAGAATTATGTCGATAACTCCAAGGTCTAGGTCACACTTGGAGTTCAAAAGTAAAAAAATGGCCATAAATTTGGTTGGCATGTCATGCGAAAGAATTCAAGAGTTGAAAGGTCGAAATGGCCATAAATGATAATGGCATTATATTCTTAAAAATCGCCATAAATTTGATTCTCTTGTTTTGTGAAGACAGCATGCAAAATAGTCTGTGTCAATGCGGCACATGGGGGTATACGTCACGTCTGTGACAAAGCTCTAGTATTTACTAAGGTTTACCTTATAGATCTGGATTTGAGATTATATAAATTTTGAGACTTATAATTTTTATTTTAGCTCATCTATTTTTTGAAAAAAAATTATGAGCTATTGTCATCACCTTGGCGTCGGCGTCGGCGTTGGCGTTGGCGTCGGCGTCCGGTTAAGTTTTGCGTTTAGGTCCACTTTCTCAGAAAGTATCAATGCTATTGCATTCAAACTTGGTACACTTACTTACTATCATGAGGGGACTGGGCAGGCAAAGTTAGATAACTCTGGCGTGCATTTTGACACAATTATGTGCCCTTTTATACTTAAAAAATTGAAAATTTTGGTTAAGTTTGCGTTTAGTTCCACTTTTCTCAGTGAGTATCAATGCTAGTGCATTCAAACTTGGTACACTTACTTACTATCATGAGGGGACTGGGCAGGCAAAGTTAGATAACTCTGGCATGCATTTTGACAGAATTATGTGCCCTTTTTATACTTAGAAAATTGACAATTTTGGTTAAGTTTTGTGTTTAGGTCCATTTTATTCCTTAAGCATCAAAGCTATTGCTTTCATACTTGCAACACTTACTAAATATCATAAGGGGACTGTGCAGGCAAAGTAATGTAACTCTGACTGGCATTTTTGACAGAATTATGTGCCCTTTTTATACTTAGAAATTGAAAATTTGATAAGTTTTGTGTTTAGGTCCACTTTATTCCTACAGTATCAAAGCTATTGCTTTCATACTTGCAAGATTATGAACTATCATAAGGGGAACCGGTGCAGGCAAAGTTATGTAGCTCTGACTTGCATTTGGACGGAATTATGGGCCCTTTATACTTAATTTAAATTTAAAATTTGGTTAAGATTTATGTTTTGGTCCACTTTACCCCTAAAGTATCATAGATTATTGCTTTCATACTTGGAACACTCACAAACTATCATAAGGGTACAGTAAAAGGACAAGTTGCATAACTCTGGTTGTCATTGTTATGGAATGATGGCCCTTTTTTGACTTAGTAACTTTTAATATATGGTTAAATTTTGTGTTTCGATCCACTCGAAGTATCCAAGGCTATTGCTTTCAAACTTCAAATACTTACATGCTATCATGAGGTTACTGTACCTGGCAACTGAATTTTACTTTGACCTTTGAATGACCTTGACTCTCAAGGTCAAATTATTAAAGTTTGCTAAAATTGCCATAACTTCTTTATTATGATTAGATTTGAATTGATACTTTGATGAAACTACTCTTACCTGAATACCACGCCCGTCTCTAGATTTGCCACCGATTTTCATCGTTTACACTGGAAAAAAGAGTGGCAAACGAGGGAGTATTGGAACATCAAATTCGATGAAAATCAGTGGCAAACGGTTGAAAAAAAAAAGAGGACAGTGGAAGAATTTACATCATTGATGGCATTTGGTGGCATTTGATGGCAAACGGTTGGAGTATTTGGAACGAAATGCCATCGTTTGCCATCCAGTGGAAAACGATGAAAATTTTACATCGTTGCCACAGACGATGGCAAACGGTGGAGTATTGAAACAAAATGCCATCGTTTTGCCATCCAGTGGAAAACGATTTAAAATTTTACATCGTTTGCCACAGACGATGGCAAACGGTGGAGTATTGAAACAAAATGCCATCGTTTGCCATCCAGTGGAAAACGATGAAAAATTTTACATCGTTTGCCACAGACGATGGCAAACGGTGTGAGTACATAGACAAAATGCCACCGTTTGCCATCCAGTGGAAAACGGTGTAATATTTACACCGTTTGCCACCGAAAATGGCAAATTGATGAAAAAGATGTACAATTAGAGAGTAAACAAGGCAAATGTTGACGCCGCACAACGGACCACGGACAAAAGGCGATCACAAAAGCTCACCATGAGCACGTTGTGCTCAGGTGAGCTAAAAAGGATAAATAAAATACAAAGTAGGTAAAGAAATATTGTATATATTTATACATATTTTTTCGTGTATACATGAATGAAAATATAAACAGGATGTGTTTGTGAAACACTGTGTCCCCCATGTATTTGACCGTGAGGGATGACCTTCACCTTTCACCACTCAAAATATGCAGCTCCACGAGATACACATGCATGCCAAATATCAAGTTCCTATCTTCAATATGGCAAAAGTTAAAGTTTGACCGCAAACAAACAAACAGACAGGGCAAAAACAATATGTCCCCTGTACAGACTGAGGGACATAAAAAAACACAGAATATACATATTAATTATCATTTAAATTGTTTCTTGATGGCTTCAACAAGTGTCTTAACACGATGTTGATAGAGTCTTTTGAGCATGCTGGGAACCCTCCATGATGCATTCTGAAAAACAAGCAAAAAAAAACACACACTTAAAAAGACATTGTTGGGTTTAATTGGTGTTTTCTTATTGTCCCAATATTTTTTAAACCTAGCTAAAGGCAAGTGTTTAAGTCCAGTTTTTTAGTCCATAAAATGTTAATTATTTAAGAACATGTTGCTTTACAATGGGATTTTTGAGCGAATACTGCCCTTATTGGTTGCTTATATTAAATATAGATATTTAAATGGCATTTGTTTGGGGAAAAACATCATTAAAATACATAAAATAATCGTAACCTATAAGGTAACAATTTCATTTGCAAATGTGTATGTCACCCTTGTAAAAAGGACAGTTTTTGCCTGTCTTCAATTGTGGTCTTGCATCGCCACTGTTTCCCCCTCTGACCACTTAGAGATCTTCCCTGCACCTCCTCCTTGTTGAACAGCATTCGGAACACCTTTGCTGTGGCCTTCTTGTAATTTTGCACAGCGCACTTTCAGCCACTACTTGACTCTACAACAATAAAAAATGTGAAATGAGACCAGTAAAAACTAAGCACCCATTTTTTTAAATCTGAACTGAATACAAAAGAAAACAATGTAATTATGAGATCTTTTTTTCCCTTTATTATTTAACTGCCTAGCATGTGTATTTTGTAGAACACCAAACACTAGAAAATATTTAAACTAGATATTTGCCAAATTTTACTTAAAATTTACATATAGAAGTGACTTCCAAGACTATAAAAACACAAATACCTTGGTGTAACCTCGATATGTTCCAATAGAGGAAGCAGCACTAGCTGATGCTGATGCACTAGACATGGGGGTAGTCTGTAGTACATTGATTGTTGCTGTTTGGAGATCCAACAGGCTATAATGCAACAAAATCAAATTAGTTAAGATAAAATAAGATATATAACAAGAAAAGACTGCAAGAGAGATTAACAAACCACATAACAAATATACTGTATACAAGAGCATTGTTAAAACGGAACAAACTGATGTACATGTCATTAAATAAGTGATTTGATAAAGGCAGTGGTATTAATCAAGACCCTTAAGACTGTCTCGAGAAATAACATGGCCTGTATCAAAACACTTCAAAAGGGAGCTATTGTTGTGACCCACATGTCACCCTCAGCATGGGTAGATCTTTTTGTTAAGGTCTATTTCTCAGAATTGAGCAAAGATTTCAGGGTTAAATTTGGTATGCATGTCAAATATCAAAGGGGAACAAATTTCACAAGGGCAGGCAGTGCTTTTTTTATTCTATAGCTGTAGCAGAAACAGGCTACATCCCCTCAGATTTTTTTTATTCATGCCCCTTTCTCCTAAAATGAAACGTACATTTGGACATTTCATTCCCCTTTAAGTAACATTGCGTGCTTATTGTCCCCATTTTTTCACACGCTATTTCCCAGCCCCCACCCCCCATATATGAAGGCTCGGGTCCCTTCTCCCGAGCCTTAAAAACCCTGGTATGTTTCATTTAGTTCTTTAAATAAAATTACCAATATACATAAAAGCAACATTGTTTATTGTTACCTTGCTGCTATCCTGTGTACCAGTATGCCTGGGTGTACTGCAAATGTTTGCCTGCTTCAGGTTCGCCAATTCAGTTTTAACAGACTGAAATAATACCACATAATAATAACATTTACATAATCAATTTGATGTTTATCCCATGTAATTTTCCATTTTTAACTACATATACTTTAATGAAATTTAAATACATGTAACTATAGCAAACAAAAAACACACAAAAACAAATGGATAAACTTACAGCTAAATCATCCCACATCTGTTTTGCACCAATATCTAGGCTGGTAACCGACGCTCTCAAACTAAACAACTCTTGCTGATGATTACAGCACTGGTATTGGTGTCGTGGGGAAAATCGTCCTTGGCGTGACTGGAGGTGATGGTCGTGGAGAGGAAGTGGGCATACTAGTATTTTTTTTTACTGGAGTGTCAGCGAGTACTGCCATGCTTGTACTGAACAAACATCCAGTGTCCTCAAGCCTGAAGTATTTTGCAGAACAATAGACTAATGTCAATTAAAAAGTTCATTTACTTAATTGTTACACAGTAATGGATATTATGACATTTACTGTTAACCAAACAATATTCGAAGAGCATACACATCATTTGGTGAATTAGAACTTTATTTGTGATAATTGATACATGGAAATTGATAAATAAAAAAATCCATTCAGACATTCTGAGTCTAGGTTTGACGATTATGGTTCTGTTTTGGACTCAGAACCAATTTTTATGTCTAGGTATCCTTTCCCATAATGGTAAAAAGTTAAAGTTATATGTTAAACTGATCCTGTTGACATAAATGATCTGTTCATAATTGTTCATATTTTATTTATAGAATAAATTAAAGCAAAACAAAATATTTGGTTTATTGATCAATAACTGAATCATAATGATAGTAATGGGAGCAAAACTACCAAAGTGGAGACTACCAGTCACTACCTGGAGTGAAATAACAGGGCCAGGAAACTACTTGGAAGCAAAATAACCTGATACTGGTTAAAACATATTTTTCTTTTAATTGTAAGCTTTAAATTGTAAATAAAATAATATTTTGTGATAAATCATATATATTTTGCTTTTAAGTGCAATATATTACAATACCTAGGTGGTGATAAATCACATAGCGCTAAGTCTTCCGCCACTTGCTCTAATTTCTTCTGCTGAAAAGTCGCAAAAAAAAATGGGATAAGAATCAATGTTTACTGGAAGGATTTTATAAAAAAAAAATATTACAAACAAAAATGATTCTTTGTGCAATCAGTTTAATGCATATATATGCCATGTCCGTTCACGAAAGGGAGAATTTCAGAAATAAAAAAGCTGCTTACCTTTGTGCTGTTCAGTTGATCATCATCATTGACAATTATCTTCCTTTTCACAGCCTTTGGCTTTATAACTTTCGTCTTCGTTTGTGCCACCCTACCAATAACAACACACACATAAAAAGGCATAAACAATGATAATAACACAGCTTATGTGCAAGGTTGTCAAGAATTATGGAAGATATACACATGTACCTGTTTCATAATTGGGAAGAAATGTTTACAACTTTGCAACTGACGTGGTTTGTAGTCTAAAAGCGGTGATGAGTGCTAAAAATAGCCGAAAGAAAATTCAATTTTAATTCTATTTTAAAACAACTTTTTACCATCAGAAGTAGCTTATTATATCACTACCAATGTATTGTAAAGAAACTGATTGTTTGTAAACACAATTTACTTGGAAGACACTGTATATTGAGCTCAAAACAAGTTGTACTGTCTATTTGTTTATGGTAATGTCCAATAGAATACATATTGTTTTTTGATAACCTTTATAAAAAAATATTTCAAAATCGGTAATAATTACGGATCGTCAGCTTTTATGAGCCTTTACTTAAGTTAATAAATTACATAAATGATAACAGAGATAACCAGATCAAGGATTAAAGTCGTAATCGTTCTAATACACACTTGTTCACCCATTTTGTCAGGAGTTTTAATTTGTAAATAAATACAAAGTAAATCTGAAAGGTTGAAACGAAACTGTCTGTCCCAAAGTTGCAAAACATCGATTCTCAACCAAAATACAATAAAAATGCAACAATTACTACACGCATACAAATTTCACATGGTGTATATATTACTTTGACAATAATATAAACCAAAACTTCGATATTTGACAACAAATTATATCCGATAATTACCGAATAACAATTTAAAACCTTGTGAATTTTTTCTCAACGAAAGAGAGTCGCCATATTGCCTTAGTTATCAACATCAACCTGTTAAACATTCGCCGATTGGTCAATCGTAAAATATCAACCAATTAAACAACGCGTACTGTCAACATTCGGATCTAAAAAAAGACTGATCACGTGACGTGACAGTTGTTGTTTGCCTGCTTTAAAAAATACATTTATCATGATCGACTGAAATTATTAACTCTATGAACAGTATAGGTCCACTTATACATTAAATGCTTTTTGCGAACATGTTATGTATGAAAATCACTCGCAGCACACGTTTCACTGAGCAACTTACATTTGAATCTGGATCAGCATGCTCAACTGACTCATTGCTCCTGTCGCCACCATCAATTTTGTGTTGTTGTTTAGCCTGAGGAATGCTTAATTCATCAAGAAGTCTTGTGAATATGTTTGTCTCCTTTAGAAGCATCTCAAATTCTTTCTTCTCACTTGCGTCTAAACGAAATAGGTGTGAACTAGAACTCTACATGTATTTTGCGTTTAAAATACAAATTATATTCAAGCCTTATTTAAAAGCGCATTGCCATAATGCTCTGATGCCATCCTGCTAAGGGTGTGCACAAGTAAAACAATTGAATTTTATCTTAAGTAAAACGGAAAAAAGGCGTTAACAAACTAAACATATTTAAATTCTTACCTCCAATTTTAGCAATCACGGCATCATGTTTCCCAAAGCCTGGACATTTCACTGTCACGTTTTGTCCAATAGCATATGACGAATAATCGCTTCTGGGAAATACAATATTACTCAACTTCAAAACACTTCCACTAATAGGAACATCGTTGATCCAAATAAAAAGTCCAACTTGATCAGCCATTGCAGATTAGATTCCAAACACCCTTATAAAAACACCTGTGTACACTATGCTAAAATTGCGGCGAAGTTATGGAAAACGGGCGGGCTTATCAGTTGGCGAAAGGCTGCTCCTATTCAAACCATGTCACGTGATTTGGCAGCTTTCCAATGCAGCTGACCACTTGTGTTTAACAAGATAGGGACAGGATTGGGATGGGCAGTTAATTTACTAACTGAAGATTGAGTTTGTTTGCACAGTTAATTAGCGGGATATCGGTCTTCCGTCGACAGAACTTAGTAATGTAATTTAATTATTAATATAAAGTACTGACATTAATAATACCATCGCTGACTTTAAGAAGCATGTGTGTATCTACTTAACTGCACCTAGATCGGGATGTAAAATGGCAAGTGGTTCTGGAAACAATGCAGAGCAAACTCACAAGTAAGCAGCAAACGTACTTATAATAAAGTAAAATACAATGTGCTAAGAGGTTGTGATTTTTAACTTATATTAAATTTATTTCTCTGTTAGGTTAAACAAAATGCAGTTAAATATGACTCGTACATTCGTCTCTTATGTTATGGGGAAAAAGGCGAAATGGAATCGTCATTTGATGCACAGTTATAAAACCATCACCAATTTGAAACGATGAACGATCGACTGTAAATAGAACAGATATCCTGCGTCATTATCATATTTGTTAATATTTTTAATTAGTTATTTATTATGGCCAATACACGTCATAAATAAACATGATCGTTTTAGTTTCGACGAAGATACAATACACAACTGTCAGCTATCAGAAAAACAATGGGCGTGTCCAATCGAAGAGTGCGCGAAGATTCTAAGCCGAAAGCAAACTCTTGTTACACACCTGGCTTCAATACACAACGTTTCCCTAGGTGAGTGAATGTTAGATACTGGTTTATCCCATTATCAGACATGCATTAACTGTATAACACCCCATGAAATAGATCGACTAGCCTCTATCCCACCTTGTTGAATAAACCTGTCGCGTGCTATTTTTAGATTATTATTGGCTTTTTCCAAAAATTGGAGAATCTGCGTTTGTCAACTGCGGACGAACAAAATCGTCTAAAAAATGCGATATTTGAACATTATTTGTGTACAAATTTAAGAAATAAAATGATAAATGGAATATTATGTCAGTTTTGAATACAGATAAAGTTGATCATGCTCGGCGCGAACCATGGTTCTATTAAGCATCGAATGATAAACTTGGTCTTTATCCGACACTCACATAATATTCTCTATTTCTACGGTACCGAAAAGACCTTATACAATTAATAACACTCGCTATGAAGACGGCCTTTTGTTCCTGGGAGTTTTTTTTTAAAATATTATCTGTGGCTAAATACCCACTCGTTTCAACTTTGTTTACTTGTTTATTTATAATTATATGCAACATACTCATACTAGTGCGATGTGATTGTGAATTTGTGATTTTTAACTCGCATATCATTAGACGGCGCACACCTCTGATACGTGAACGTGTCAAATGAAAACAATAAACAAATTCCGCACACTGTTCATAATCATATCGTGAGCTTTTCACGCACAAACAATAAAAATAAGTACTGTTCAATCCAACTTTGAACTGTATGGTGTTAATGTAAACTACCTGCGAAATTCTGACATAATGTTCTTATTTTTTGATTAAGAACGATTTTGCCAAAATGAGGCGTCTTCTAAATTTCTCCAAGGCGAAAAATTTCATTTTTATCTAAACTGCTGATTTTCTTGCATTCTGGCATTATAAATTCTCTTAATACTCGCTGATTAACATGCAGATCAAATGGTTGTCGGTTTAGTTTCTTGAAGTATCATTACTTTAACACGGTGTTCTTTTCATTTTTGTTGTTGTTGATTTTGTTTCTTTGCTGATCAACAAGATAATACAATTTTATTTAAAAATTAGCATTGAGTGTTGCATTTAATTACATTTCAGTAAATTTACAGAAACGACAATACAAGCAGTATGAAAAAGATGATGAACTAAGCATGCCCAGAACAACTGCCTGGCGTTTAAAAAAGTAAGCACCAATGTTGTTGCCAATGTAAGCAGGGTTTGCTTGTATTAAATTTATCATTATGCCATTTTATATTGAAATACATTAATGATAATAATTACCAAACACTTAACTCCTTTATAAAATTTTAATTGTGTTGGTTGTATACATTAAAATATGTGGCTTGTTTCGATTCGTGCATGGTAAAGCGATGCTCAATTATGAAAAATACAAATACTGTCAAACTCTACGCAGCTGTTATCCGATTTTGGAAGTCTGGAAGGATTTTTTATTTTTAACTGTTTCTTATCTATTGTAATTTAATGAACAAATATACATGAATGGACGTTTTTTATATGATTTGTACAATAATACTTAAAAATAACAATTAAAATTTTAAATATAATGTTTGAATCAATCATCGGCACACATTGGTGATGATGGTAGGGATTTGATATCCAGCTATGCTCGGAATCAGTCAAATCTCTGCGCGGCAGTTGGAATACTGTATACGGGCGTTGACAGAGCAACAAACGCTGTAGCAAAGGCATTTATATTTGACCGATTATACGATATGGTGATTGCTTATTTTCTGACTGACTACTTTTTAGACCAGCGTAGCATTAGACTTGCGTAATGTGATGCGACTATTTAAATTTGTTGTAACGTTTCAGAAGAAGACATGACGACGAAACCGCTAGTCTGGTGCAAGACGAATCCAGTGACTATGAGACAAATGTAGAATCCAACCCAAACATTGATAGGGAATCAATAAAAGACAACATGTCTGAAGCTGGAAATTCACAAGATTATGATTCAACATCTACTTGCTCAAGTTTCGAATCGGATATGGATATTGAATCAGGCACAGACGATGAAGATGTTTTGCCAAAAAATGCATTTACCACTACAATGTGTGATGCACCGCTTTATGTTGTTCAATGCCCCGACTGCACACAGAGTCAGTACAGTTCTAAAATAACTAAACTAGAACATGAGTTGGTAGTACTAGCATTTGCTAGTCGCCACAATTTATCAGACACAGCTTTACAAGATTTGCTATCTCTTTTGAAGCTCTATGTACCAGATAGTAGCCTTATCGATTGCAACATTTCTTTGCTTAAACAGAGATGTGGCTTTAACAAAGATTTCTTGAAATCATTTACATTCTGTAATGTATGTAAGAATACACTAGTCAAAGGCAGCGAAACATGCACAACACCTGCTTGCCCTGGAAAAACACCTACGGTGAAGAACAACAGCTTTTTCATGACTGGAGACTTAGAACTTCAGTTACAGGACATCCTTACCAAACCGGGAGTGTGGGACTCAATACAAGAAACATACTATCGTGAGGGTACGCCAAATATTACTGATGTGACTGACGGAGATAACTACAAACTGCTAAAACAATCTGGCAATTTTCTTAGTAATAATAATAATATAACCTTTACACTTTTTACTGATGGTGTACCACTCTTTAAAAGTTCTGGGGTGTCAATGTGGCCAGTGTACCTATTAATAAATGAAATACCTAGACACAAACGTTTTAGAAAAAAAAATATGATTCTTTGGGGTGTGTGGCAAGGCATTGGCAAGCCTTCAATGACAATTTATCTGAAAGAATTCGTGAAAGATTTGGAACATTTACAGACAGAAGGATTTACATTTACAATAGATAAGAAAGAAATTAAAAGCAGAGCAAAGCTTATAATTGCAACAATGGATCTTCAGGCCCGATCATCAGTTCTCAAAATGACCCAATTTAACGGGGAGTTTCCGTGTGTGTTTTGTTATGACAAAGGTGTTCAAGTTAAGAGTGGTAAAGGACATTGCAAGATTTTCCCATACACAGAATCAAGGAATCTACGAACAAGTACTGGTATACGTGAAGATAGTAAACAGGCTCAAGAAAGTTGCACGACTGTCAATGGTTTTCAGGGACAAAGTGTGTTGCTGTTTTTGGATGGCTTTGAACTAAATATGAATATCGTTGTGGACTACATGCATGGCGTTCTCCTTGGCATAACTAAAAAGCTGCTGACATTTTGGTTTGATAACAAATATTCAGGTCATCTCTTTTATATTGGGCATTCAGTTCAAAAAGTTGACAAACGGCTTATGCAGCTAACACCACCACAAACAGTTCACAGACTTCCAAGAAGAATAAGTTCAACTTTAAAGCACTGGAAAGCTTCTGAACTAAGAGTTTGGCTTCTTTTTTACAGCATACCATGCCTTAAAGGAATTTTACCAGACATTTACCTTAAACATTTAAGTTTGTTAGTGGAAGGCATATATATCCTTCTCACTGAAGGAATGACATCAGCAGACATTGAAAGGGCAGAAATGTTGTTGGGGACATTTGTAAAAAACTGCAGACTCTTTATATTTAAACAATATTATGGGTCTAAACATGCACAATCTGTTGCACATTAGTAAATGTGTTGCTAATTGGGGACCAATGTGGGCTTGGTCATGTTTTAGTTTTGAATCGTTCAATGGACAAATAAAAAAAACAATACATGGAACTGGAAATGTTTGCTTTCAGATATTTTGGATACTAATGGCTGAAAAACATATTGAAAATGTTGCACCAGCAATTCATAATCACCAAGTGCAAGAATTCATTAAATTTCAATTTAAAGAGAACACAAAAGACACATATCAACCATGTATAGTGAAAAGACAATACAAGCTTGAAGGGCATTTATTTGAAAACTTGAAAATACAAATCAATAAAATGGCAATGGGCATTGAATTGACACACTACAAACTTGTGAAGAAAATAGTTGTAAATGGTGTTAAAGTGTCAAGCAAAAGTTGTACCAAAGTAAAGAAGAGAAATTCGCATACTGTCATAGTCAGTGAAACCAGTGTCAACAAACGGTTTCTGGAGGTTGATTTCTTTCTTCAAAACACTGAAACGTCTACTGTTCTAGCAGTAGGGAGACAACTCAAAGTGAAAGAAAAGCTTCTTCAAGACAACGTGCCACATCTGCAGATTGTTGAATACTCTAGGTAAGGAACACTTATTGAAACAAAATATGATAGTGCTTGATTAGTTACTACTTGAGTTAAACAATTTCCCAATTACAAATTGCCAAAATGTTTCATTTCAAGGTACTATAGCAGTTAGAATCCCCAAAAGCGGAAATTTTATGAAAAAAAGAAGTATAAAATAATATTCTGTCTATAAATGTCTTCAAAATGATATATAAATCATAACTGGAAAATGTATTTTGTAATTTTGTTTCAGTGCTGAACAAACAGTGGAAAAGGCAATTTACATTCAACAAGTACTGATGAGCTTTGAAGTAGAAGGCAGTAAAATAATTGCAGAATTTCCAAACTCTGTGGAAGGGGATTAGTTGTATCTGGTCTCTGTTGAGAGTTGTAATAATTATAATTCTTATTTAACTGAGCTTTGTGTGGTGAATGTATACCTCTATAGAAAGACATGTTGTGGGAGCTGATTATGTTATACCATTACCTATTTTACTATCTTTTCATTTAATCAATTATGTACCGGTATATAATTTATGTATTATGTATGTTTTACATCTAGAAATACAAAAATGTCCATTTCTATTTGTCAATTTCACATATTCAATGTCATTTTATTAGATGAACATTCAATTTGAATAAAGAACTGTTTTTCACTTTCTGTTCTGAGAGAGCATTTTGTTTGAAAATGTTCTAAGTTTTTTTTCCACCGTTTGCCACTCAGGTTTTCTTGCAAAATTTTCTAAGAGCCATTTTCTCCTATTCAAAATGTACATTTTCCACTTCAAAAATAGACTAAGTCCAATTTTTCACCGTTTGCCATCAAATTTCCACCGTTTTACATCGAATGCCACTGTTGATTTCCATCGATTAGTGGAAAACGATGGCATTTCACCATTTTCCATCGTTTTCCATCGAATTTTCACCGTTTGCCACACTTTTACATGGCAAACGATGGCATTTGGTGGAAATCTGTGGCAAATCTAGAGACGGGCTGAATAGACTTCACCCAAACCATCCCCCGTGCCCTCCCCCCCTCCCCCTCCCCCTCCCCCCCCCCTATTTTTTTTATTTTTTTTTTTTTAAGATCATCTCACAAATGACCACCACACCCTCACACTATACCCCCCCCACCCCCCCCACCCCCCCCCCCCCCCCCAATTTTTTTTTTTTTTTTTTTTTTTTTTTTTTTTTTTTTTTAAGATCATCTCACAAATTATCACCACACCCTCACACTATACCCCCCCATTTTTTTTTTAAAACGGTTATGTTTGAAATACCGTCCAACCATCGCACCCAAAACCCCCCCCCCCCCGATAAATGTCCACAACCCCACACTATACACCCTTCTTCACTCTACTCCTCCCTCCTTCCTTTGTGATTGAAAATGAGAGTCCCTTCAACTTTAAAAAGAAAATAGATGAGCGGTCTGCACCCGCAAGGCGGTGCTCTTGTTTATTTTAGAATGTTCAATAGTGAATTGTGTTGTCCCATTTTGGAATAATGTATACTTTTTACTATTGGAAATGAGTCCCCCCTACAAGACCAGAATTTGACTGAAAAAAGCACTCATCACCCATCCCCACCTTTAACTTGACCCCCAACCCCAATCTACCTGTCTCACCCAACCTCATTGACCTAATTTGGGCTCACTCATGTAGGCAATTTCTTGGATCAGCTAGATAAGACTGTTTGTACAGCAGCAACATTACTTGATACAACCTTTTGGATATTAACACAGTTGTTGTTTGTTTGTTCTCTATCAACCTGTATCACCCAATCTAACTTTCACCTTGACCTAAATTGGGCTTAATCATTAAAAGGGGCCATTTCTTGGTCAACTAGACCAGACAGTTGAAGTGTTAGTCTTGCGGCAACACTGCTCCTTCAAACATATGGATACTGACCCAATTGTTGCTAATATGACAGTTCCTTAGAAAAAAAAATCACTTTTACCTTGACCTTGGTTTTTAGCCTGTAATAGAAAATAATATTGAAAAATGTATCATGTTCAAAAATAATTCAACAGATTCTCATTATACTATAATATTGTAGACTTCAACAAACCGTTTTGCAGACTTTATTAGCATTTATCAGGTGCAACCTTTACATCAATATAGACAACATGCCTGTGATATTTATACCCTAACATATATTTGACAGATATTTGATAAGGGTCAGTAGGAATGAAATGTCAAGCCCTCTTGATATTTTGCTCTATAAATGCCACATATATTTATGGTGTTGTTTGATTGATATGGATTCCATATGTAGCTGATGCCAAACAGTTTATTATTACTTAGGATAAAAC
Source organism: Dreissena polymorpha (assembly GCF_020536995.1). Taxonomy (NCBI): domain Eukaryota; kingdom Metazoa; phylum Mollusca; class Bivalvia; order Myida; family Dreissenidae; genus Dreissena; species Dreissena polymorpha. The sequence goes on along the minus strand of NC_068363.1, from coordinate 17,417,704 downwards.
TTACATTTTGCTTACATAAAATGCAAGTCTGCACAGGCTTATGAGGGACATAACTTTTGCCAAAACTGTTTTTTTGCTAAGAAGGGACTTAATTTAAAAGAAAAATATCATAAAAGAGGAAAGTGTGGCCCCCCCCCCCTTTACACAGAGAACGGCCCAAGTATTTTGCTAGCATTTTGCAGATCCATGCTTGTTTTTAATAATCACAATTGCATTGGAAAAATGTTGCTCACACTGTTATTACAATATTATTTGTCTGCATAACTTTGTTTGTTTATTAATCTGCAACAAGTTCTCCACTGACAATTACTGTTTATGCCAATTATTTGTTGGACTTTCACACAAATATGGTACTCACATGTGTTTGTGTTTGGCTATTTCAGGTGTGTATTGATGTGTTTGGCTATTTTAGGTGTGTAGAGGGTGTCGATAGGTCGCAACCAGAAACCATGGTGAACACTGAGGTCTGGATGATGGCAGGGTTTAGCCGTCTACCTTGGACCAAACATGGCAACGTTATAGACCTTGGCCCCCTTGGACCATTTGGCAGGTTAAACAATTGTTGTACTGTTAATTATTTTGCCTGTTAATTGAATATTGAAGCAGTCTGTTATGTAACTGAACTGCAGTCTAAAATGATAACCACAAACATGACGGTATGACTGCATTTGTTTAACAAGTAGCAAAGAAAATGGTTCACTCTTTCATGATATCTTAAGCCTTAATATACTTTTTCAAAGTTTTTTTTACAAATTAACTTTATTTTCTTTATGTTACTTAACAAAACAATAAAAAAAATAGCATTTTGAATCCACAAACAACGTTTCACTCACATGTCTATCCACAAACATAGTTTGACTCACCTGTCTATTTCCCATCCAACATAGTTTGACTCACATGTCTATTCCCAATTCAACATAGTTTGACTCACCTGTCTATTTCGAATCATACATAGTTTGACTCACCTGTCTATTTCCCATAAAACATAGTTTGACTCACCTGTCACATAGTTTTACTCACCTATCTATTCCCCATCCAACATAGTTTCACTCAACTGTCTTTTTCCCAATCCAACATAGTTTCACTCACCTGTCTATTCCCAATCCAACATAGTTTGACTCACCTGTATATTCCCATTCCAACATAGTTTCACTCACCTGTCTATTCCCAATCCAACATAGTTTCACTCTCCTGTCTATTCCCAATCCAACATAGTTTCGCTCTCCTTTCTATTCCCAATCAAATTCCCATTGTAGGACATCACTTGTTGTATCGCATTTTGAAGAACTTGGTTTATTGAACGTTGAGCAAAGATGCAAGCAACTTCGGCTTAACCACATCCATAAGATTTTCTACAATAAATGTCCAAGCTATATGAAAGACAATTTTGTCAAATGTACAGATGTCCATCAGTATGGGAATAGATCCCGATTTAATGTTTATGTACCTCAAGTTGATGGCTTTACTAGTTCTTCATTTTACTACAATGGTATTACGGATTGGAATGCATTACCCAATAATATAAAGTCCATCGAATCGAAATTTACTTTTAAGAAACTTGTTAAGACACATCTATTAAATGATATGAAGGTAGACCAGAATTCCATGTATTTTTACTTTTAGATTAGTTTTATTTTATGTTATTCATTATTTTTTATGTTATTTATTCGTGTCAGTGTATTATCATGTCAACTTTTGAAAGATTCACTTAATTTGTAGAAGAAATCATGTGTAGGATCATGTCGATTCTATATTAAGAACTGAAAAAACAATATATTTATAGTCACTTATAAAATCTGTTCGACTAAATCCAGGGACCCCGTTGGAAATAAGCTTTTTCATGTTTACATGTCTAAGCTTTACGGGTTATCCTGTGTATACATCATGTCGTAATCTTATTTGGATCTGTGATAAATGGCACCATTCATGTAATGCATGTTTCTGAATATGATAATAATGCAATCTATACGTTATTTATTGCCTTAATTGCATTGAATTGTAAATTGCTTGACATGTATGCACAAATTAAACAAAAAACACAGTTTCACTCTCGTTTATTGCTCATCCAACTTAGTTTCAATCTCCTGTCTATTCCCAATCCACCATAGTTTCTCTCACCTGTCTATTCCCAATCTAACATAGTTTCACTCACCTGTTTATTCCCAATCCAACATAGCTTCACTCACCCGTCTATTGCAAATCCAACATAGTTTCACTCACCTGTCTATTCCATCCAACATAGTTTGACTCAACTGTCTATTCCCAATCCACCCATAGTATCACTCACCTGTGTTTTCCAAATCCAACATAGTTTAACTGACCTGTCTATTCCCAATCCAACATAGTTCCACTCACCTGTCTATTCCCAATCCAACATAGTTTAACTGACCTGTCTATTCCCAATCCAACATAGTTCCACTCACCTGTCTATTTCCAATCCAACATAGTTTCACTCACCTGTCTTTTCTAAATCCAACATAGTTTTACTCATCTGTCTATTCCCAATCCAACATAGTTTCACTCACCTGTCTATTCCCAATCCTGCAGACTGGGCTGGTTCATGCGCTCTACAACTGTGGACGCACTCTGGCAGGACAACATAATAGCAGACCATTGGCGCGCCCTCAACCTCCCCGCGGTCATACGCAACTTCACCCTCGCAGAGAGCATCGACCAAGTGAAGCGACTAGCCCGCACTGGTGATCCTGCGCGCCCGTACTATTGTCACAAACCAGACTGTGTGGAGGGGATATTCTACGGCCCAAAGTGCAACCCAAACAACATGTACACATGCTCCACCCTGCTGGCTAGTTACCCAGGTGAGTCTCACACTGTTTAACTTTTATGTCATCATACATTTTTATTCTCCCACAGACTGGAAGGGATAAAGCGTTACACTTGTACATCCATGCATCCCAAAGCTAGTGCAGAATATTAAAGGGGCCTTTTCACAGATTTTGGCATTTTTTAACTTATTCATTAAATGCTTTATATTGATAATTGTAAACATTGGATCGTAAAAGCTCCAGTAAAAAATCAAGAATAAAATTTAAAAAAGGAAAAGAACATTGCCCGGAGCAGGTTTCGAACCAGTGACCCCTGGAGTCCTGCCAGAGTCCTGAAGTAAAAACGCTGTAGCCTACTGAGCTATTCTGCCGAGTACACATACTTGACGTATTTTATACGACAAAAACAGAACTCTCCAAATTATTAAATCGTTTCGCGTTGCAACGCTTTATAATTTTTAGGTTTTAAAATCGTCAAAAGATGCATATAATGGCTATATTAGACCATGGTAAATGTTCATTATTACTGTTTCCTCACAAATATCATAACTAAAACGAAAATTTGCGAATCTGAAACAACTTTTTTCAATTTTGTCAATTTACCAAAGCGTGAAAAGATCCCTTTAAAGGGAAATATCAAAGATTTGATGATCACCCCACAAATTAAAGGGTCTAGGGGGGTATGTGATTTACGCAAAAGTTACTGTGAGGTAGCTTTAAGTCCTTCTCAATGTTAATGTGTAATCATTTTGCTTCAGCATATCAAGTTCCATATGTTTTGCTTCAAAATATCAAGTTTATTGTGTTTTGCTTCAGCATATCAAGTTTCATGTGTTTTGCTTCAAAATATCAAGTTTATTGTGTTTTGCTTCAGAAAATTATGTTCCTTGTGTTTCACTTCAAAATCAAATTCCATGTCCTTGGCTTCAGAAAATCAAGTTGTGTGTTTGGTTTCACAAAATCAAGTAAAATGTGTTTTGCTTCAGAAATGGACATGGGTGCCTTGAAGGCGCAGGTAATGAACCTAAACCTGCCAGTGAACATAGCCTGGATTGGTCCTCACTTGCAGTCCTTTGTCCAGGACCGGGTCAGCAGTCAGAATCGGCCTGTTCTCTTCTTCAGCTGGGAACCAAACCCCCTCACGGCAGGGAAACTGTTCACTCGCGTTAAATTTCCCCTCTGCCAGAATGACCCGACCCAACTCCCCTCTGACTGCGACTTCGGACTGAACCAGTTCACCAAAGTGGTTTGGTCCAAAGTTAAAACCAGCATTCCAGAAGCATATCATGTGATCTCAAAGATGACATTCCACCAGGATGAATATGTGCGTCTGCTCCAGCTACGCAATTCAAATGCGTATGACGTAGCCTGCAACTGGACGAAGGAAAACGAGGCAATCTGGAAAACATGGCTCCCTGAAAATCTGTCCAATAAAACCAGAATCTACCTCGGTGGCTTGTTTCCGATGTCAGGGCTGTACTGGTCAGAACCGGGCCTGGTTCAAGGTAGGATAGAGATGTGTGAAGATGAGCTGCGTTCTCGGAAAACGTGTTTTAATGCATGTGCAAAAAGTGTTGTCCTAGAGTATTGCAGTCTTCACAAGATAATCAGGGAAAACATTTTATCCCAAAATTGGATTTTCCAGAAGGAGAAACTTCTTTTTAAAGACTGCACAGGCTAATCTGGGACACTTAAAGCACATGCATTGAGCCCCATTTTCCCTGAGCAAGGCTCATATATATTTATGCCCCCCTTCGAAGAAGAGGGGGTATATTGCTTTGCTCATGTCGGTCTGTCGGTCCGTCCACCAGGTGGTTTCCGGATGATAACTCAAGAACGCTTGGGCCTAGGATCATGAAACTTCATAGGTACATTGATCATGACTCGCAGATGACCCCTATTGATTTTGAGGTCACTAGGTCAAAGGTCAAGGTCACAGTGACCCAAAATAGTAAAATGATTTCCTGATGATAACTCAAGAACTCTTAGGCCTAGGATCATGAAACTTTATAGGTAGATTGATCATGACTCGCAGATGACCCCTATTGATTTTCAGGTCACAAGGTCAAAGGTCAAGGTCACAGTGACCCGAAATAGTAAAATGGTTTCCGGATGATAACTCAAGAACGCTTATGCCTAGGATCATGAAACTTAGTATGTAGATTGATAATGGCTGGCAGATGACCCCTATTGATTTTTAGGTCACTAGGTCAAAGGTCAAGGTCACGGTGACCCGAAATAGTAAAATGGTTTCCGGATGAAAACTCAAGAACGCTTATGCCTAGGATCATGAAACTTCATAGGTACATTTATCATGAGTCGTTTAATCCTTTGCATGCTGTGAAATTAGTAGTCTGCTAAAATGTTGTCTGCTGAATTTCTAAAATTAGCATTTTTTTAGATTTTTTTAAAAGAATACTATCAGAATAGCAAACAGTTTGGATCCTGATGAGACACCACGTTCTGTGGCGTCTCATCTGGATCCAAACTGTTTGCAAAGGCCTTTAATATTCGGTTCCCGCACTGAAAGGGTTAAAAACATGTGCGTGTTGAACAAATAAGAATGTATAAAGAAAGGTGGTAAAGGCAATTTCTACACACATACAAAGTTTTCATACATATATTGAATGCAGTAGATTATTTGTAGCAAATATTCTGAAAACTTCTGAAAGGTTGGTAAATGCAGAACAAAATGTCAACCATGCTTTTTTAGATATTGACTACTTATTTTTACATTCGTTTACTTGCAAGGTTTTTGCCTGTCAGCAAGTGTTTCCTTTGAAAGCAGTATTCACCACCAAGGATTGCATCAGCCTATCTAACATGTAAACAAGAAGTAGATACCACATTTTAACAGTATGGTGATGAATTGTGTGCGAAACCCTTTTGCACTCAGAAGGAAAGTGAAAATGGCTGTATGCAACCAGCATAAAACCAGAACAGCATGCAATTAAACTGATGTCTATTCAGGTTTTATTGTCCCCTACAGGTTTCACCGGAGGGGACTTATGGTTTGCGCTCTGTCTGTCTGTCAGTCAGTTGCATTTTTCTGGATCCTGCGATAACTTTAGAAGTTCTTAATATTTTTTCATGAAACTTGAAACATGGATAGATGGCAATATGGACATTATGCACATCATTTAATTTTGTTCCTACATCAAAAATTCTGGTTGCTATGGCAACAAATAAAAAATCAACAAATCTGAAAATGGTGGAATTTCTGACAATGGTGGAGCCGGTAGGGGACTATATTGCTTGGCAATAGTCTTGTTCTGTTTGCTTCTCATCAGCATCTTAGGGTTGGAGGTGAAGCTAGTTCTTCTTGAATGCTCTGAGCTTTTATGAGTCCATACGTACAGCTCATAGGAGGGTCAATAGCTGGGAGTTGGATTATTGCAACTAGAGGTGAAGCCTTTAAAACTTGAATCTACTAAGGAAGGTCTTTAATTTAACCCTTTACCACTTAGATACGTATTTTGACATAGTCCCATTAAAAGTTACATTGAATTTAATACCTTTATTACTAAATTCAAGTTTTAAAGGCTTTATATCTAACCCTTAGATACTGATGAGCAGCAAACAGCTTAAAACCTGAACAGACTGCAAGTAACTGGCAGGCTGTTCTGGTTTTATGCTGGTTGCAAAAGTCATTTTCACTTTGCTTCTTATGGGGATAATGGTTAATTTGACTTTCAAATGGACTAAAAATGGGTATCTAAAGGGCAAATGGTAAAGGGAAAGCGTTTATATGCTTTATAAAAATATCATTTACTTGTAATTTATTTTCAGGTGGTGAGTTGGCCTTGGACCTCATCAACAATGACTCCAGCATCCTGCCTGAACATCGGCTGGAGATGGTGGTGTCAAACACTGAGTGTCTGCCAGACGTCGCCATGAAGGCCTTTATCAAATACATCACCAACACCACTGTCCCTATTGCTGGAATTCTAGGTAGCATTTTAAACTAATAATTTTTCATATGTTTTTGCAGATTTTAACTAATTGTGATTTAAGTGATAGATGTATCCTGAATAGGTGTTGGTTGTGTTTTAAGTAATCCTCTGGTTGAATTGTTTTGCGCTTAAATGTGTTTTTTATTTGTTTTATTTGTATACCAAATCTGTGGAAAAAATGACTTTCTTTACATAAAACTTGTAATAGATGATTGTTCATAATACACAATAAGCTTAAGTTAAACCTTTATGATTATGAATTATACGATTATTATTTTTTTGTATGGTCTATTTCATATTTGTGTTTAATTGCTTCTTTGCTTCACAGTATAACATATTAAAATTGGATACCGGTAAACAAGTCTTAAAACTTATTCAGCAACTTTGAAATTTGCCAGAAATGTGTGTGTTTTAAAAACTCCTTGTTGTAAGCTTGTGACACCTAGGTCTCAAGACAGACACCAACACTGATTTTCTATTAAAAATTAAGTGATAGTTTTTACCTGGTAATGGAACATGGGTTTAAAAGTCAGCCCTTGTCTTGGAGTTATAATGGCAGTGTCTGATGTGTGTAGTTTAGAGTGCATTGTAAACATTGAAAGGCTGCAGAGTGGAGTGTAAATGTCGGGAAGTTCTGTTGTGTTAGTTATCGTGCTTATGTTGGCACCAACTGTCAGGAAGTTCTGTTGTGTTAGTTATTGTGCCTATGTTGGCACCAACTGTCAGGAAGTTCTGTTGTGTTAGTTATTGTGCCTATGTTGGCACCAACTGTCAGGAAGTTCTGTTGTGTTAGTTATTGTGCCTATGTTGGCACCAACTGTCAGGAAGTTCTGTTGTGTTAGTTATTGTGCCTATGTTGGCACCAACTTGGAGGTAAGAGCTGACAGAGTATGCACTGGCTGATATTTAAAATTGTTATCAAGTAAGTTAAGAACATAGATTCATAACAAATATGTTGATAAATAAGATAAGTTGATAGCACTTTTAAAATGCACTTGTATTTTTAAGATTTTTTTTTTTACTAATTACATGTACTGTTAAGAGTTAGTAATTAAATTTGATTCATAAAATGTCCACTAGAAGCATTATTGCTACAAGTTCTATAGAGAGAAAAATCATTCTTTGCCACATGCAAAAGTTTAGAATTAATTTTCACTCTGTTTACCGTTTTTAGCTGGATAGGCAAGAAATAATTTCTGTAAAAATATTCTTAGTCAAGAGTTTAAAATTTAAAATAAAAAATGTGTAGGCTTAAACAATCTATCCCCATGTCAATAGCCCTTTCAGTGCGAGAACCGAATTTTAAAGGCCTTTGCAAACAGTTTGGATCCAGATGAGACGCCACAGAACGTGGCGTCTCATCTGGATCCAAACTGTTTGCTATTCTGATAGTATTCTTTGAAAAAAAATCGAAAAAAATGCTTATTTTAGAAATTCTGCAGACGACATTTTAGCAGACGACAAATTTCCCAGCATGCAAAGGGATAGGTCATAAGTTGTATGTTAACACTGGGCATATACTGTAAACACAATGTGCAGTATGCAGCTTAGGCAAGGCACTTGATTATCCTCACAGGTACCCACATATACCTGTACCATTCAGTTATATCTATTCACAGGGCCAGGTTGTTCCGATGAAGCTGAGCCCATAGCTGCCCTGTCCCGACATTTCAACATGCTCACCATCAGCTATGGGGCAGAGGCCTCCTCGCTGTCAGACAGACAGAAATACCCGTACTTCTACCGCACCATTCCACAGCTGGACCACCACAAGTATATGCAATACTTTGAAGTCAGCACTAATAGCGCTGGTTTGCTGGTGAAGCAGCCTTAAGCTCCTCAATTTGTGAAACAAATTAGTCACAAAGTTAGTTGCAAACTTTTCAAAATTGGGAAAAGTTGATTTGGTAAAGCTTTTTAATTGTGACAATTTAAGTCGCAAATTTCTCAACATTGTGAAAATTTGAGTAATGCACTTCTCAAAAACTATCATTATCTGAGAAGGAAAAAAGCCCTTACTTGTTGTCAGTGTTAGTATATTTATTATGTACAATAAGCTATAAAACAAGTTGGTAGGTGTTTATTTGATTTGTAATCTGGTTGCAAAAGATAACAAAGTGTAACATTTTTAATTATTTGCTATACTTTAAAGAGAAGGAATCTAATAAATGGACGGTATTTGGAGCATATTGTATGTTAAATGTTAAAACTGGAAGTAATTTTTCACCAGTTAGGTAAGCAAAGGACTTGTATAGACATATAAATAAAGTAGATTTGTACAAGTACATAGCAACTGTTTAATTGAGCCTCGTTCTTAGAAAACTGGACTTAATGCACATTCGTAAATTGTCATCCTAGATGAGACTGTCAAGTCCTCACAGGCCATTCAGGGATGAAACTTTCCAATTTTATGGAATTTTTGGTTCAAAGAAAGAGTCTTCAAAAACAAAAATCCAGTTAAGGCAGAAAATGTTGTCCCTGATTAGCATGTGCAAACTGCACAGGTTAATTTGTGCATATACTTCTAGTCCTTTAAGCCCAGTTTTCCCAGAATGCCTCTCAATTATTTACAGTTTGCATAATTATACCGGCAATTATTGTGTACCAACTTGCAGGTTTGTGTACGAGAGCTTCTTCAAGGCGATGAACTGGCACCAGGTGGGGGCAATATCAGAGGGCGGTCAGGAGTTCCCGGAGTACCACCTGCTCCTACAGGACCACCTGCAGCATTCTGGGATATCCGTGGTCGTCAAGAAGCAGCTAGTGCGTAACTACCAGCTCAACCAGGTCGATGTGTCACAGATCTTTGCTGACTTGCGCGCGCAGAACGTGCGTGTCATCATCGCTGACTTCTTTGTGTTTGCAGCCAGAGCCGTAATGTGTGAGGCATGGAGGCAGGTATGTTTGGTTGTGGGAGTTCAGCGCTGGACACAAAGCATTGATCATTTGTAACCAATTAATTTTACTGTATTTTTACTTTATTTTATTTTATTAATCTACTATAATCAAATTTTGAGAATTCTTTCAAGTTTTCCAAATTAACTTGTTCTTTTGTATTTTCAATATTTATTTTTAACATTAATCGCAATGTAATACATTATAGAGAATATTAGGTGAGTTATAGATAAAAATCAAGTTTATCATGCGAGGCTTAGAACTGATGTAGCGCGAGTCTTGCCAGCGCTAACATAGTTCGAGACGAGCATGATAAACTTTATCTATATCCAAAAACTCACATAATATTCTATTTATCCTATTATTTCCTCCCTTTTTCCATTAACAATGATAAAATATTGCATTTTTTTACGATTTTATCTTTCCGTTGTTGATGAAAAAAATATTCTCCAATTTTTGGAAAAACCCAACTCTGATCTAAAAATAGCGAAAGTATAAAGTTAAAGTTTATTCGATCATTGTTATACTATCAATTTTCATCTGGTAATAGGATAAAATGTATAGTGTAATCTTTTAATATAGGGATAATAATTGTAGTTGATCGTTCATATATTAGTATTTCTAATAAGCAATTAAAAGATTCAAGTACCACAGATTGATGGGTTTTAAAATTATATAATTTTATGATAGTGGAGCCGTCTGAAATTGCTGATCTCAAAATACCAGTAAACATGAAATATCTCATTAATTTGAATTTACCAGAAAAATATTGACTATTAAATATGAAAAACAAAAAAACTCAGCATTTCCTGATCTATGGTACATGATTACCAATTTCTGATATCAGCGTATGACAGCCCACGAGGGTTATGTCTGGTTCCTGCCGTCCTGGTACAGTGAGGACTGGTGGGACGTGGACTACTACAACTCCCGGCCCCACCCTGGGGACTCCCGCCCCCAGGAACACATCCCCTGCACCACCAACAACATGGAGTACGCCATAGACGGCCACTTTGTCCTCCAGAAGACGTACACTGACCCTGACAACACCACTGTGGTTGGTGGCATCAATATCAGTCACTACAAGATGATGTACGCTCAAAGGGTGGGCAAAGCTGTAAGTAGAAATACTTCTTCCTTAACCCTCCACCACTTAGATACGTATTTTTCCACATTTGTAGTCGCTTAGAAAGTTATGTTTTTTATTTAAGACCTTTCTTACTGTATTAAAGTTTTAGAGGCTTTATTGCCAACCCTTAGATACTGATGAGCAGCAAACACCATTAAACCTGAACAGACTGCGAGTTTCTCGCAGGCTGTTCCGGCTTTATGCTGTTTCACATAGCCATTTTCACTTTGCTTTTGGTGGGAATGGGTTAACAAAAATCCCCTCTGAACTTTTATCTTGGGGAGGTCTGGGGGCTGTTTCATAAATGATCGTACGACAGTTTTAACTTACGAGAACATTTTGTAATCTTTATAAGTACAGGAACTAGCTCGCCATGCTCATCAAATATGTACAGCGCTAGAGATGCCAATACAATTAATTAAGTACTGAAAATTTATAATCATATGATATGGACTTTAGCAATTATGCATCTTCAAAAAATGTAATGTATCGTAATGTGTTCTACGATGTTTATTGAAACGGTCCCCTGGTCTAGAGCAATCATAGTTTGTATACATTATTTTTGTTTTCTTCTTCAATATGAAAAGCATGTTTTTTCGGTCCACATGTGTTGTTTTTTTGTGTTTTTTTTAGCTCACCTGAGCACAACATGCTCATGGTGAGCTTTTGTGATCGCCTTTTGTCCGTCGTGCGTTGTTCGTTGTGCGACGTCAACATTTGCCTTGTTCACTCTCTAGAGGCCACATTTATTGTCCAATCTTCATGAAATTTGGTCAGAAGATTGGTTACAATAATATCTTGGATGATGGTTTCAATGATATCTTGGATGAGTTCAAAAATGGTTAAGTTTGCTTGAAAAACATGGCTGCCAAGGGGCGGGGCATTTTTCCTTATATGGCTATATATGGCTATAGCAAAATCTTGTTAACACTCTAGAGGCCACATTTATTGTCCGATCCTCATAAAACTTGGTCAGAAGATTCATCCCAATGATATCTTGGACGAGTTCGAAAATGATGACGGTTGGTTGAAAAACATGGTCGCCAGGGGGCGGGGCATTTTTCTTTATATGGCTATAGTAAAACCTTGTTAACACTCTAGAGGCCACATTTATTTTCCGATCTTCATGAAACTTGCTCAGATGATTTGTCTCAATGATATCTTGGATGAGTTAAAAAATGGTAACCTTGGCTTGAAAAACATGGCTGCCAAAGGGCGGGGCATTTTTCCTTATATGAGTATATATGGCTATAGTAAAATCTTGTTAACTTTCTAGTTTGCTCAATCTTCATGAAATTTGGTCGGAACATTGGTTTCCTGTGTAGTAAAGTTTGGTTTTATTATGTCAATATTATGTGACATTAACTGTGTTATGTAATTTTTCATAACGCAGAATTTTCATAGTAAACATAATTGTTTTAGTCATTAACACTTATGATAAGCCTTTCAACTAAGAGGTAACTGAAAGAAAGACAACATGTACATGATTTTGCAGTATTTATGCAGTATTTATCTCCCTTGTTTAACCTGGTTCAGTAATCTATTTTTAGTGCTGCTCTGGAATTTTGGAAGATATTGATCATTGATAAATGCACTGTTCTGGGGAAAAATTGATGACTCCGCCATTGATCTCTTCTGAACTGTATAAATTAAGCTGTTTTGGCTGATTTAAACACCTCTTGATGCTTTCTTGAAAAGTTAACATCTCTTGAAAAAGGTTGGAATTTTGAAATAATTAAACTCTAAATTATTTTTAACACCAGCATTAAGACATTTTGGCGTTATTTTCTAAATTATTCTTATTATTTGTCCCCTACCGGTTTCACCGCAGGGGTCTTATGGTTTGCGCTCCGTCTGTCAGTCTGTCACACTTTTCTGGATCCTGCGATAACTTTATAAGTTCTTCATATTTTTTTATGAAACTTGAAACATGGATAGATAGCAATATGGACATTATGCACATCATTTCATTTTGTTCCTACGTCAAGAATTCTGGTTGCTATGGCAACAAATAGACTAGAAATACTGCTGAAAATGGTGTTTTTTTCTGGATCCTACGATAACTTTAAAAGTTCTAAATATTTTTTCATGAAACTTAAAACATGGATAGATGGCAATATGGAAATTATGCATGTCATTTCATTTTGTTCCTACGTCAAAAATTCTGGTTGCTTTGGGTTGCTTTGGCAACAAATAGACTAGAAATACTGCTGAAAATGGTGGTTTTCTGAATCCTGCGATAACTTTAAAAGTTCTTAATATTTTTTCATGAAACTTGGAACATGGATAGATGGCAATATGGACATTATGCATGGCATTTCAATTTGTTCCTTCGTCAAAAATTCTGGTTGCTATGGCAATAAAAAAAATTCTGACAATGGTTCAGCCGGTAGGGGACTTTTATTGCATGGCAATAGTCTTGTTTAGATTATTTTTATTTGGCATTTTATTAATTGGAAAGTTTCTATTCTATTTCAATAACTGTAGTAATTTTTTTTTTTTTTACATTTGATTCACTGAAGTTTCCTAATCTCCATAAATATTGTTCTTTAGATTAAATTATACCTATTTTGTGAACTATATTTTTGAAGCTCTTTCTAGACTTACAGTTACTTATATTTATATCAGTTTTTTTACACATTTTGATCTTCTTTTTACATTCATTATAGTATTTGCTGTATGTTGTTCATTTTTGTAACGATACTTAGATTCTTTAGACTTGGCTTGTACCTGTTCTTAATTTTCTGTCATTGTTCTTAATTTTCCGAGTTCTTGGAATAAAAATTAGTTAAACGAGTTTGTTAAAGCTGCCTTGGTTTTCACTCATAAATAAATTCTTTGAGTGTATTTAGGCGTCCCTGACTGAACGCATTTAGTTAATTGAATTACAACCAGTCAGTATATTCATCCTGACCGGAAATAAGAGTTTGTCAAATAAATATTTCCGCATTACATAAGTGCTTACAAAGTTACATAACTTGTAACCGTCCTGTGACCGGTTCATTTGCGTAAGCGAAGGAGACCGCACTACCACACCTGGGTAGGACAGTTGAGTTTGATAATAGTTTGGATCGGTAAAAAAACATGGCCGCCAGGGGGGGGGGTTGTCTTTTTCTTTATATTTATATAGTAAAAAAGCCTGGAACACTCTAGAAGTTACATGTTTTGCCTAATCATCATGAAATTTTGTCAAAACATTAGTTATGTGGATGTCTCGGACGAGTTTGATATTGGTCGTGATCAGTGAAAAAACATGGCCGACAAGGAGTGGGGCAGTTTTCTTTATATGTATATAGTGACAACATGTGAACAGTCTAGAAGACACATTTTTTTCCCACTCTTCATGAAATTTGAACATATGTTGGAAGAGTTAAAATTTGGTTCAGGTCTGTTTAAAAAAAATGGTCGCCAAGGGGCCATTTGTTGTTCATTCTTCATGATACTTGGTTAGAACATTTGTTCCATTGATATCTTGGGCTGCAAAGAACAGGTCATTTCTTTTCATCTCAGGTGAGCAACTTTGGGCCTTTCAGGCCCTTTTGTTTTATTCTTTTAAGATATTTTAATTGTGTTTATGGACAAATTTAGTTTTAGAATTTGTGTTGTCCCTTACTGGCATGTGCGGATTGCACAGGCTAATCTTGTACAACACTCTACATTCATGCATGAAGCCCTGTTTTCCCAGAACGAGTCTCAATTAAAGCGCTCACAGTTGACCATGCACTGTCCTTACTGTTCTTTCAGGATCGATACAGAACTCCATTTGCATCCTACGTGTATGACGCTGTGTGGACGTACGCAAAGGCTCTTGACCGAGTTCTGAGACGATCCCCTGGCGCTCTTGAGAACATCCACTCCAATGAAAATACAAAGTGAGCATACTTCCAGCTTGCCTGTTGCTCAAATACAAAGTGAGCATACTTCCAGATTGCCTGTTGCTCAAATACAAAGTGAGCATACTTCCAGCTTGCCTCTTGCTCAAATACAAAGTGAGCATACTTCCAGCTTGCCTGTTGCTCAAATACAAAGTGAGCATACTTCCAGCTTGCCTCTTGCTCTTTTAAACAATTATAACAGGAGCTAAAAAAGCTTTATTTTGTCAAGCAAAGGAAAAGAGATTTCTAGGATAACTATGTTTTTAAATGATAGGTATATGTTGTTGTTGTTTTTAGCTCACCTTGTGCTCATGGTGAGCTTTTGTGATCGCCTTTTGTACGTCGTGAGTTGTGCAGGGTCCACATTTGCCTTGTAAACTCTCTAGAGGCCACATTTATTGTCCAATCTTCATGAAATTTGGTCAAAAGATTGGTCTCAATGATATCTTGGATGAGTAACATTTGCTTGAAAAACATTGCTGCCAAGGGGCAGGGCATTTTTCCTTATATGGCTATAGTAAAATCTTGTTAACACTCTAGAGGCCACATTTACAGTCCGATCTTCATGAAACTTAGTCAGAAGATTCATCCCAATAATATCTTCGACAAGTTAAAAAATGATGCCGGTTGGTTGAAAAACATGGCCGCCAGGGGGCAAGGCATTTTTCCTTGTATGGCTATAGTAAGACCTTGTTAACACTCTAGAGGCCACATTTATTTTCCGATCTTCATGAAACTTGATCAGAAGATTTGTCCCAATAATATCTTGGATGAGTTAGAAAATAGTAGCGTTTGCTTGAAAAACATGGCTGTCAAGGGGCGGGGCATTTTTCCTTATTTGGCTATATCAGGCTATAGTAAAATCTTGTTAATGCTCTAGAGGCCACAATTTATATTCCGATCTTCATGAAACTTAGTCAGAAGATTCATCCCAATAATATCTTGGACGAGTTCAAAAATGATGCCGGTTGGTTGAAAAACATGGTCACCACGGGGGCGGGGCATTTTTCCTTATATGGCTTATGTAAATTCTTGTTAACACTCTAGAGGTCACATTTATTTTCTGATCATCATGAAACTTCGTCAGAAGGTTTGTCTCAAGGATATCTTGGATGAGTTCGAAAATGGTTTTGGTTGCTGTAAAAACATGGCCACATGGGGTGGGGCAGTTTTCCTTATATGGCTATAGTAAAATCTTGTTAACACTCTAGAGGCCACATGTATTGTCCAATCTTCATGAAATTTGGTCAGAAGATTGGTCTTAATGATATCTTGGATAAATTTGAAAATAATTATGTTTGCTTGAAAAACATGGCTTCCAAGGGGCGGGGCATTGTTCCTTAAATGGCTATAGTAAAATCGTGTTAACACTCTAGAGGCCACATTTACTGTCCTATCTTCATGAAACTTGGTCAGAAGATTCATCCAGATAATATCTTGGATAATTTCAAAAATGATGCCGGTTGGTTGAAAAACATGGCTGCCAGGGGGCGGGGCATTTTTCCTTATATGGCTATAGTAAAACCTTGTTAACACTGTAGAGGCCACATTAATTTTCCGATCTTCATGAAACTTGGTCAGAAGATTTGTCCCAATAATATCTTGTTATCTCAGGTGAGCGACTTAGGGCCGTTCAGGCCCTCTTGTTTAATAATCAGTTTAGTAAATATGTTCAAACAAAATTAATTAAATTACTGGAATGACAGCTGGCTTGCTTTTTTTTGCCCCAAAATATATATACAAAATATTATTTGAAAACACCGCAATATATGAAGATATTACTCATTTTTAAAGCAATGTTTGTAACATATTATTTACATGGAAAATTAAAGATCTCTTTTCAAACCAATTTGCGGATGAGACTTTTCATAGCCTTTAGTCGGGTGCCAATTGTCCGTCTGTACAATTTAACTGGGTGCCAAATGCCATTGTTGACAAATTTACGAGGAGTTCTGTTGCCGTTTGTCTGAAAGTCGCTTTTATCAGATGGAAGCTTCTATTGGTAGATGAAAGGAGTCTATGTCTTCTTTACCTCCATATAATTATGTTTTTTTAAGGTTGTAGTTATATGGATTTCTACTTCTGACTTAACTTGAATTTGATAACTTTAAAAATTGTTCATACTTCTTCCCAGCTGATGTTAAAGGATTTATTTTCATTATATTCAAAGCAAAAACGTTATTGCACTGTATTAAATATCACAAAGAAAAGTATGTACCAGCCCATTCATATGAAATCATTTAGCAGCTTAATATGTCATAATATAAATTCATAAATTGGATAGTATACTAAAATAATTTTAATATGATTTCTATTTTATGAAGTGTCTATTTTTTTATAACCATTATTTGTTAAATGTACTATTTTAGGAAATAATACAAAATATGATAGAAAATTACCAAGGACTTTTAGGAGTTTTTAATTCTGTATATATATAAGTCATTGTTTCAAAGCTAAAAAAAAAAATTTAATTGAAGGTTATTAGTGGAGGAAATAAACAGAACCAATTTCCAAGGTGTGTCAGGTCACATAATGTTCAGTGGAGGTGATCGCCCTGGTAACATCTCCATCGTTCAGAAGTTCCTGAATGAGACACGGCTGGTTGGTCGGTATGAGCCAGGCCCTAGCAACCAGAAGGGGACCCTGCAGATCCACAATGAGAAGCTTGCATGGCTTACACCAGGTGGTGTACAGCCCAGTGACGGCAACCCAGGTACGGGGCATGGGCCAGTTTTAGAGCCTTGTTCATGGAAAACTGGGCATAAAGCATGTGCCAATAGTGTTCCAAATTAGCCTGTGCAGTATGCTATGCTTTTATGGAAGTTTTGTTTAATGAAGTCTCTTCTAAACTAAAATCCAGTGTATGTGGAAATTGTTTTCTCTGACTGCAAAGGCTTATTTGGGTCGATTAATTACACACATGCATTTAACCCTGTTTTCCCAAAGTAAGGCTCATTATTTTTACCCTTTGCATGCTGGGAAATTTGTCGTCTGCTAAAATGTCGTCTGCTGAATTTGTAAAATAAGCATTTTCTTAATTTTTTTTTCAAAGAATACTATCAGAATAGCAAACAGTTTGGATCCAGATGAGACGCCACATTATGTGGCGTCTCATCAGGATCCAAACTGTTTGCAAAGGCCTTCAAAATTCGGTTCCCGCACTGAAAGGGTTAAACGTTCATATTTTAGCAAGATTTGTATTGAAAGCCAAAAGCTTATAGAGTTGGTATCAAAGCTGAGTCCAACTGATCACTAGGAGGACGCCACATCCTCTATGCCACCATGACCTTTTGATAGCATGGGCTGGTTTTGACAATTCTACTCGTAAAGAGAATCTTGACATATGTTGTATTTTAATAAAATACTATTATTCTATTTTTATCTTTGATTTTTCAAAGAATAATTTACTGTTTCTGCTAAATATATATCTACTCATCATTAAATAAATATTGTTTTAAAATGAGTGTATGTTAAAAGACCTATTTAAGTAATTATGACATTATGTGAATTATAGAGGTTTTTGGCCATGCATAATAGGAGGCTTTAAATGGCATCTCCACTTGCTGGTACTTTTAGCCTGATATATCATACCATGGGTATTAATGTCAGAATGAACAAATTCATGGGCTTTTCCACAAAAGTTTTAAGCACACAGATTTTACCTTGGCACCCTGAATACATGTTTCTTTTTTCAATTCAAATTTTTTGTTCTGTATGCATAGAAAATAAAGTGGTTGCTTCAAACACAAAACTGTGTTTTTCTAGAAGGGAATCAGTGCGTTGTCGAGGGTTTCCGTCACCTGTTGAGCACATCATGTGAGATGGCCATTGTGATCGCAAACGTGATGGCGTTCTCCATCTTCGCCATCATCCTGGTCATCATCCTCATCTTCTTCAAACTCAGGTCAGTACATGATCATTTCCTTGAGCGTATTCATATTTGTCCCCAAATTTTCATTCCGATCAATTTTAAGCCTGACTATTATATATGAAATATATATAGTGGGGCTATCCTACTCACCCCGGCGTCGGCGTTTCCGTTCCATTCCGTTAGCGTGCAAATGTTAAAGTTTTTGTACTACCCCTATTATTTTCATTGTCCCTTGACATATTGCTTTCATATTTTGCATACTTGTTTACCAACATGACCCCAACCTATGAACAAGAGCAGACAACTCTATCAAGCATTTTGTCATAATTATTACCCCTTTTCCACTTAGAATATGCAGCAAATGTTAAAGTTTGCGTACTACCCCAAATATTTTCAATGTCCCTTGACATATTGCTTTCATATTTTGCATACTTGTTTACCATCATGACCCCAACCTATGATCAAGAGCATACAACTGTATCAAGCATTTTGACAGAATTATTGCCCCGTTTATACCTAGAATATGCATATTATTGATAAATCTATGTTAAACTTTGCGTACTACCCCAAATATTTCCTATATCCTTTGACATACAAATGTATTGCTTTTATATTTTGCATACTTGTTTACCAACATGACCCCAACCTATAAACAAGAGCAGACCACTGTATCAAGCATTTTGACATAATTATGGCCCCTTTTACACTAAGATAATTGAACATTTTTCTTAAATTGCCATAACTTCTTTATTTATGATCACATTTTATTATTACTTTGACAAAACAACACTTACCTGAATACCACAATGGATTCCACCCAAACAATACCCCACGCCCCTACTCAAAATTGATACAAATTCTTGGAACAATTGACTAGCGTAATATTCCTTTTATTATATTATATACAACAACTAACGAAAACAGTTAACAATTGTATTGTTTACTTTAACAAAACTGACAAAACAATGACTAAAACGGTACGCCATAGTTTTTAAGACGCGTATGAATACATTTTATGTAAATTAATGTGCAAACATTACCACTGGGAAAACACAGGTTTCCGACACGCTTACCTTAATGCCATCGTTAATCCAATGTGTAAAACAATTAAGTTGACAACTTTAATCTGATGTTTAAAACAAAAACGTTGAAACGATATGCACTTCCACTTCTATTCTTCCATGTTTTTATAGAAACTTAGTTTTAAGCACACTATTTTATTGTATTCCTATCGAAATCAACATTTAAGCATAATAAACACACACTCCAAAATACGTTTTGAATTTGTTCGATATTTTTAACAAATAGTTTAATGTTAAAAAACACCACATCCGACAGGTCCTTAAATTGCAGAGAGTTTAGATAAAACTATTGTGTTTTGTCACAGAAATGACGTCACACGATGTAATACGTAATATATTTCGTAATATAAAATATTTATATTTTCGGTGCGCGGAATGTGACGTCATTAAATGGGTCGAAGTAGTCTGGATAGTATGGTAATACGGAATTGGAAACAGCGAGAAGCGTAATACGGGATTTTTTATTTCAACGATTGATACAACCTGTATTTTGTTAAATGCATTAAACTGGTATATAATAAATCACTTTATGCCCATGCATTGAGCATTTTTCATATTGAGGCTTATTTATTATATTGTTTTCATGACCTTCTATCCAAATTGTTTGTACCAAAGTTTGTATTAAGTATTACAAATCCCACAGTATGACATAAGAACTCGTCATGTCCAGGTACGACAAGAAAGTGGCAGCAACACACCAGCGGATGAAGGAGCTGGGTCTGATTGGAGGAGACTTCTCTCAGTGCTTCTCACTGGACGAATGGGAGATCCCGAAGGACAAGGTGGTTCTTAACCGCAAGCTCGGTGAGGGAGCATTTGGGACGGTGTTTGGGGGGGAGGCCCAGATGGATGATGATGGCTGCTGGACGGCCGTCGCCGTGAAGACGCTCAAGGTGGGCTCTACTGTGCAGGAGAAGGTAAGCACATGAATCAGAGTTTCTTTAACCCTTTACTGCTTATATACTCATTTTGACGTGCGTGTAGTCCCTTAGAATGTCGAATTAAATTAAAGTATTTTCTTTCTAAATTAATGTGTTTAAGGCTTCATTTCTGACCCTAAGATACTGATGAGCAGTAAACAGCATAAAACCTCCCAGGCTGTTCTGGTTTTATGCCGGTTGCATATGGCCATGTTTACTTTGGTTTTGAGGGGCAAAGGGTTAAGACTTAAAGTCAAGACTACTCATGTGGACTGCACAGGCTACTCTGGGACGGCACTTTACACACATGCATTAAGCCCAGTTTTCTTAGTTGCTTTAGTCTTTGGTAAAAGTCACAACTAATGTTCTCAAAAGTAAGCAAATATACCTTTTATTTAAAAAGTGGACAAGATCAGCCATTGAAACCTGTGAAAATTGACGTTTGTCGACAGAAAAAGTCTGATGATAATCAGCCTAGTTGTTGTTGTAGGTGGATTTTTTGAGTGAGGCCGAGCTGATGAAACGGTTCAGCCATCACAACATCGTCTCATTGCTGGGTGTCTGCACCAGGGAGGAGCCAGTCTACAACATAATGGAGTTCCTGCTGCATGGTAACCAGTCTTGAACTTGTGTTGTGCATAAAAATTATGTAATAATAATTATTATTGTTTGTTTTTTTACACAGCTTTGATTATTCCTCAACAAATTACTTTAAGATTGTGTTTTAACCTTTATTAAGAATTAAATAGATTGTAAGTAAAAAGAAGTACCACTAAATATCTTTAAATTCCTAAAACTCTGGGGTTTTATTTGTTGAACCAAAGGGCCATTAGTTTTAACAAAATAACTTGTACAGGTAAGATAAATGACTTTTTTTCTTTAAACATGTTTATAAACTTGATCTGGATTTGTGTGGGATGACCATTTTCGAACAGATTCAAGTGTTTGTTTTTGTTTACAATATTTGAAATTATTATCAAAACATGGGTTTATCGTGGACTGATGGATAACCTTGCATTGTAGGTGATCTCAAGACGTACCTGTTGTCTCGGAGGAACCTGGTTGGTTCCCAGGTGCGGGAAGCAGAGGATGTCAATGCAGACAAACTCACCCAGATGGCTCTCGATGTGGCCCATGGCCTCAGATACATGCACAACCTCAAATATGTACACAGGTGAGAATGGGGTACATGCAAAACATTGAACATGTACATAGGTAAGAATGGGTTGTATGGATACCATTGAATATGTTCACAGGTGTGAATACGACACTCACAACTTCACATATGTATACAGGGGAGAATGGGGTACATGCACACCCTTTAATAAGTACACAGGTGAGAATGGGGTAGATGCACACCCTTTAATATGCACACAGGTGAGAATGGGGTACATGACCCCCTTTAATATGTACACAGGTGAGAATGGGGTAGATGCACACCCTTTAATATGTACACAGGTGAGAATGGGGGTACATGACCCCCTTTAATAAGTACACAGGTGAGAATGGGGTAGATGCACACCCTTTAATATGCACACAGGTGAGAATGGGGTACATGACCCCCTTTAATATGTACACAGGTGAGAATGGGGTAGATGCACACCCTTTAATATGCACACAGGTGAGAACGGAGTACATGACCCCCTTTAATAAGTACATAGGTGAGAATGGGGTAGATGCACACCCTTTAATATGCACACAGGTGAGAATGGGGTACATGACCCCCTTTAATATGTACACAGGTGAGAATGGGGTAGATGCACACCCTTTAATATGTACATATGTGAGATTAGGGTACATGCACACCCTTTAATATGTCCATATGTGAGAATGGGGTACATGCACACCCTTTAATATGAACATAAAAATGTGAGAATGGGGTACATGCACACCCTTTAATATATGCATATGTAAGAATGGTTTACATGAAGAACTTTAAATATGTACACTGGTGAGAATTGGGTACTTGCACACCCTTCAATATGTACACTGGTGAGAATGGGGTACTTGCACACCATTAAATATGTGCACAGGGGAGAATGGGATACATGCACACCTTTAATACAAATGTATGTACATATGTGAGAATGGGATACATGCAAACCCTTTAATATGTAAATATGTGAGAATGTGGTACATGCACACCATTTAATATGTACACATGTGAGAATGAGTTGCATGCACACCCTTTAATATGTACACAGGTGAGAATGAGGTACATGCACACCCTTTAATATGTACATATGTGATAATGGTGTACATGCACACCCTTTAATATGTACACAGGTGATAATGAGTTACATGCACACCCTTTAATAAGTACATATGTGAGATTGAGGTACATGGACACCCTTTAATATGTACACAGGTGAGAATGGGGTACATGCACACCCATTAATATGTACACACGTGAGAATGGGGTACATGCACACCCTTAAGTATGTACACAGGTGAGAATGAGGAACATGCACACCCTTTAATATGTACATATGTGAGACTGGGGTACATGCACACCCTTTGATATGTACACAGGTGAGAATAGGGTACATGCACAACCTTAAATATGTAAATATGTGATAATGGGTTACATGCACTTACACTCCTTATTGTAACAAGAAAAGCAGCAGCCCATTCTATTGTAGGGATCTTGCCTGTCGTAACTGTCTGGTTCACTCTAATGGCACAGTGAAGATTGGAGACTTCGGTATGACCAGGCCCACATGTGATACAGACTATTACAGATTTAACAAAAAAGGTAAAGTTATGATGGTCTGTACATGTATGTTTAACTTGTTGTTTTTTTTAGTTTACTTTTTGCTTTGTCAAAACTATGTCAGTCATGCAATGGCTGTAGTTTACATACTCACACTTTCCCTGGGTAGGCTGGTTTACCAGTCCTGAGTGAACACTCTTACTCTATTGACTGACGATTGCCCTGTTTTAATTATGTCTGTTTATATTGTTAATTGTATGTATTCACTGCCAAAGAGTTATAATATATTGTTGAAGTTTTTTCCCAAATATACTTTAGTTTCTCTTATTGTTTTGTCACTGTTAGAAACTTAATTTTATTAAAGCTTTTAAAGGGGCCTTTTCACAGATTTTGGCTTTTTTTTAACTTATTCATTAAATGCTTTATATTGATAAATGTAAACATTGGATCATAAAAGCTCCAGTAAAAAATCAAGAAAAAAAATAAAAAAAGGAAAAGAACATTGCCCGGAGCAGGTTTCGAACCAGTGACCCCCGGAGTCCTGCCAGAGTCCTGAAGTAAAAACGCTTTAGCCTACTGAGCTATACCGCCAAGTACACATTCTTGACGTATTTTATACCTTACATAAGCAATCTTCGTAGTTTCACAAAATTTAACGACAAAAACAGAACTCTCCAAATTATTCAATCGTTTCGCCTTGCAACGCTTTATAATTTTTAGGTTTTAAAATCGTCAAAAGATGCATATAATGGCTATATTAGAGCATGGTTAATGTTCAGTATTACTGTTTCCTCACAAATATCATAACTAAAACGAAAAATTACGAATCTGAAACAACTTTTTTCAATTTTGTCAATTTACCAAAGCGTGAAAAGATCCCTTTAATACCAGTATGACTGTATAGCATTGATTGTGTATTAAAAATAAAACATTGAAAAATATTCACTTCAAGCGGGGAAATGCCTGACTCTTTCCAACAGAAGAGCACTACCAGAATTAAAAAAAAACTTGGTTTGCCATAACATTATATTCCTCACCAAACATTAGCCCCAAATCCTAGGGCTAACAACATTGAATTTGGGCTAGTCAGAAATCAGCAATGTTTAACCAGCAGAAAGTTCACGTATTTACCAGGATTTCATAGATGATTGGGATTATGTGATAAAAACAATCTGAGTGAAGACCATTTAACCTGTGAAACTTGGGTAACTTTATATAAAATGTTCCAAATGTTAACTTATCTGAGCTTGTGCCATTTTTAGCTCATCTATTTTTTTTTTTTTAATTATGAGCTATTGTCATCACCTTGGCGTCGGCATTGGCGTCTGCATTGGCGTCGGCGTCCGGTTAAGTTTTGCGTTTAGGTCCACTTTTCTCAGAAAGTATCAATGCTATTGCATTCAAACTTGGTACACTTACTTACTATCATGAGGGACTGGGCAGGCAAAGTAAGATAACTCTGACGTGCATTTTGACAGAATTATGTGCCCTTTTTATACTTAGAAAATTGAAAATTTGGGTTAAGTTTTGTGTTTAGGTCCATTTTATTTCTTAAGTATCAAAGCTATTGCTTTCATACTTGCAACACTTACAAACTATCATAAGGGGACTGTGCAGGCAAAGTTATGTAACTCTGACTGGCATTGGACGGAATTATGGGCCCGTTATACTTAGAAAATTGAAAATTTGGTTAAGTTTTGTGTTTTAGTCCACTTTACCCCTAAAGTATCATAGATATTGCTTTCATACTTGGAACACTCGCAAACTATCATAAGGGTACAGTAAAAGGACAAGTTGCATAACTCTGGTTGTCATTTTTACGGAATTATGGCCCTTTTTTTACTTAGTAACTTTGAATATATGGTTAAATTTTGTGTTATGATCCACTTTACTTCTTAAGTATCAAGGCTATTGCTTTCAAACTTGAAATACTTTCATGCTATCATGAGGTTACTGTACCTGGCAAGTTGAATTTTACCTTGGCCTTTGAATGACCTTGACTCTCAAGGTCAAATTATTAAATTTTGCTAAAATTGCCATAACTTCTTTATTTATGATTAGATTTGATTGATACTTTGACAAAACTACTCTTACCTGACAAACCACAATAGACTCCACCCAAACCATCCCCCGTGCCCCCCCCCCTAATTTTTTTTTTTTAAAGATCATCTCACAAATGACCACCACACCCTCACACTATACCCCCCCCCCCCCCCCACCCTACCCCCCCAATTTTTTTTTTTTAACGGTTAAAAAACAAATATTTATTTTTATTATTTTATTTTTGAAATACCGTCCAACCATCGCACCCAAGAATCCCCTTCCCCCACCCACACCCCCCCCCCCCACCCCGGAATTTTTTTTAATTATTTTTTTGCATTTTTTTTCCGCATTTTTGGAAGATAATGTAATAAATGTCCACACCCCCACACTATACACCCCTCTTCACTCCACCCTCCCTCCTTTGTGATTGAAATTGAGAGTCCCTTCACCTTTAAAAAGAAAATAGATGAGCAGTCTGCACCCGCAAGGCGGTGCTCTTGTTTTCATATTGAAATAAGTTTATGCTTTTTATCTTATTTTTGAATTTAAGTGTGAACAGGTGTTTTAAATATATTCACGTTTATTTCCAGGTGACAATTACATGATAAACTGTATTTCAAACTTGCCATCAAAAGTATCATTATCCTCAAAACAACATTTTGGTTTCCATGACACTAGAGCCTGTTCCCATGTTGCAGGGATGTTGCCGGTGCGCTGGATGTCTCCAGAGAGTCTGTCTGACGGGTTTTTCACGGCCAAGTCCGACATCTGGAGTTACGGCATTCTCACGTATGAGATCATTACGTTTGGAAGCTTTCCCTACCAGGGAATGTCCAACAACCAGGTGCTGGAGTTCGTGAAGAACGGGGGCCGACTAGTGCTGCCTAGGAACTGTCCAGAGAATCTGTAAGACATGCACATTTGCTGCTACCTTTCTTTGTTTTCAGATAACCTGTTGCTACTCAGATACAAACTTTGATATGTTTGTAGTCCCTTTGAGAATCAAATTAAATTTGAGATCTTTCTTACTCAATTCAATTCAAGAACTTAAATGCTATGCAAAACATTTGAAGATTTTATAGATGATTATGGGCTGAAATTTGTATATAAATAAATATATATATATATATATATATATATATATATATATATATATATATATTAATTCATTTTGCTTCCTTTTTTGCAGGTGCAATTTCATTTACGGGTGTCTGGAAGTGGACATGAGTATGCGTCTGGACATTGAAGACATTATTGACGATCTCACGAAAAACTTGGAACTCCTTCAACCGTGTCTCAATGCCCCAACCACAAGCGTAGTGATCGAGGATTCCGAATCTATTGAAATTCCTGCAGCTTCTTGTCAGAACACTGCAACACAAATCAACGCTGCCAAGTTTAGTGCTCTCATTAATCGTAGATCGTTCTACGGCAGCAGTTCTCAGGAGAAACTGAATGGTGTGAACGTGAAACGGTGGAGTGGCTCCAACATGGTGAAACCAAACACGTGTAATATTAAAGCCCCTGTAAAAACGTTTGTACCAGCAATGGCTGGACGACCCAGGAGTAACAGTTTGGATGATTGTGGCTATGCTATCCATGGTAACCAAAACTCTAAAGCCATGTATTCGTATTCGCCTTCACGGACTAGAAAGGACAAGTCTAAAAGACATTCGGATGAGATTTCAGGTCCCCGTTATAACAAGTATATACCCTTGCTTAGCAACGTGTCGTATTATTATGCTGATAAATCCCCTGACTATTACAGTGATACTTCTAAAGAACTCTTTCAGAACATCACGTCCGTATGACAATGAAGCACAGTGCAACCAGGCAGGATTTTGTTTTAGCAATTTTTAAATTATTTTCTTTCTGTTTAACGATTTTCTTTGCGCTATTGGTTTAGTGAATTTTGTAACAACTTTTATATTTTTGATAATGAAGTTTGTATATTTAATAGTGTTTGTAATAATTAAATGAGATACAATAATGAAGTATGTCCTTTGTTACTTCGATAAGGGAAGACATACTCCTTTTAATCAATTTGAGAAAAAATAATTTAAACTTTAGGAAAAAACGTGAATAGGCAGTTGTAGAATATGGTTGTACTGTGCTTCAATGGTCGAGGGGTCGCATGTTATTCACTCATCTGTACCCTTGGACATACTAGTAATCTATAACCCTTTCATATCAGGTCATGTTTGTTGAGGATTGTGTGAATCTGAATGTATCACTGAAAGGAGCAGTGTCAGTACTAAAGCCAGAATTATTCTGACTAGACTATTTGGGCCGTGCTCTGTGAAAAGGGGGTTCAATGCATGTGCATAAAGTGTTGTCCCAGATTAGCCTGTGCAGTCTTCTTAGCAAAAATCCAGTTTAGGTGGAAAGTTTCGTCACTGAGACAATATTCCACCTATCCAACAAATATCCTCTATATTACCCAACTTGTGTAAGTCGGCTTTTTTACAAAAGGTTAAAAATCAGTGTTTTTTATTTCAAATATCGTTGTTTTAATGTTTAGACTCGGTTCAAGGATTATTATTACCCAATAAAGACAACTTGTATGTTATTTAAATAAATTAACAAGTACATGTACCTGGCATTTATCAAAATTGGTCATGAAAGTATTTTCAAATAGAAAAGATTAAACTCATACTATTCTTTTTACAATGTATTTTTAGCTCACCTGTCACGAAGTTACATGGTGAGCTTATGTGACCGTGTGATGTCCGGCGTCTGTTGTGTGTGCGTGCGTGTGTCCGTCAACAATTTGTTTGTGTAGACAGTAGAGGTCACAGTTTTCATCCAATCTTTATGAAATTTGGTCAGAATGTTTATCTTGATGAAATCTGGGTTGGGATTGTATTTGGGTTATCTGGGGTCAAAAACTAGGTCACTAGGTCAAAAACTAGGTCACATAATAGCTCAAATAATAGAAAAACCTTGCGTAGTTAATAGAGGTCGCAGTTTTCATCCAATCTTTATGAAATTTGGTCAGAATGTTTATCTTGATGAAATCTGGCTTGGGAATGTATTTGGGTCATCTGGGGTCAAAAACTAGGTCACTAGGTCAAAAACTAGGTCAAATAATAGAAAAACCTTGTGTAGACAATTAAGGTCGCAGTTTTCATCCAATCTTTATGAAATTTGGTCAGTATGTTTATCTTGATGAAATCTGGGTTGGGATTGTATTTGGGTCATCTGAGGTCAAAAACTAGGTCACTAGGTCAAATAATAGAAAAAACGTCAACAATTTGTTTGTGTAGACAGAAGAGGTCACAGTTTTTATCCAATCTTTATGAAATTTGGTCAGAATGTTTATCTTGATGAAATCTGGGTTGGGATTGTATTTGGGTCATCTTGGGTCAAAAACTAGGTCACTAGGTCAAAAACTAGGTCACTAGGTGAAATAATAGAAAAACCTTGCATAGACAATAGAGGTAGCAGTTTTCATCCAATCTTTTTAAAATTTGTCAGAATGTTTATCTTGATGAAATCTGGGTTGGGAGTGTATTTGGGTCATCTTCGGTCAAAAACTAGGTCACTAGGTCAAATAATAGAAAAACCTTGTGTAGACAATAGAGGTCACAGTTTTCATCCAATCTTCATAAAATTTGGTCAGAATGTTTGTCGTGATGAAATCTGGGCTGGGATTGTATTTGGGTCTCCTGGGGTCAAAAACTAGGTCAGTAGGTCAAATATTAGAAAAACCTTGTGTAGACAATAGAGGTCACAGTTTTCATCCAATCTTTATGAAATTTGGTCAGAATGTTTATCTTGATGAAAACTGGGTTGGGATTGTATTTGGTTAGTCGGGTGAGCGATTCAGGGCCATCATGACCCTCTTGTTTTAGAGTATTTGTCTATTAGCAGGAATATTTGTACTGCTGGAAGTTTGTATCATTTTAGTTCAAGATTCTAATGGCCATGATTTTGTGTTCAAGAAAATAAATTATTATCAAATCTCATACAATTAAGTTTCAGTATGAACTCTGGTATTTCTAGTTGGATGTTAGATTCTGATCAAATATTTTATTTTAAATTTTAATTGTTACATTTTAAAATAAAAATATGTTTGTGTTATATGCTGTTGTTGTTTTGTATGCTTGTAAACATATTATATCCTGAAAATTGTGCAAAATTTATTTTAATTTGAACCTTTTTAGTTTAAACTATTTTAAAATAAGTTTTGTTGCATTTAGATTTTATGTCACTATATTGCCTTTAGGCTTCATAGAAAAGTTCTATTGATCTTCCATGATGAAATAAATAACATTTTTACTTGTACATTTTATTTGTGCAAAAATAAATTATAAACAAGTGCAGAACAATAATCTGTTTAAGATAAGATTTATCAAGCCGCATGTAAAAAAATGTTAACAATTATTGTTATACATTCAGGTCAATCTTAAAAAATAATGTTTTGCACTGTCACTGTTTTGGTTATTGCCTTTACGTTTCTATACAAATGTCTCTCATATTTGGCATTGAACAAAATATACATTTTACTTTGCAGAAATTAAACATGCATAATACATTTATTAATTAATATATTATTATTTTATACTTAAAATTGGTTGACAGGCAGATCACTGATTCTCTTTCTACCTCTGGTGTTAAATGCATTCCAGTAAACTGCATTCTGGTACATGTATAATACATTCTGGTATACTGCCTTCGGTAAACTAGATTCTGGCATACAAGCATTCTGGTATACCGGTAGGCCTACTGTGTTCTGGTATACTAGCCACCTGTGATATAAGATGTCTCATACCTTGTGATACATATTTTGTGCTCATCTTGTAAACCCACCTTGAAATGATGTATCTGAACATCTTGTAAATAATTATTATAATGGTAAGAGTGAATAGTTCCTTATTCTTTGTCTTTTAAGACATTATTTGAGGCCCATTTTTAGCTCACGTGAGCTCATGCTAATAGTGAGCTTTTGTTATTGTTTAAATGTAAAAACTTCTGTTAACTGCTTGT
The DNA here is from genome assembly GCF_020536995.1 of Dreissena polymorpha. Lineage (NCBI taxonomy): Eukaryota > Metazoa > Mollusca > Bivalvia > Myida > Dreissenidae > Dreissena > Dreissena polymorpha. The sequence goes on along the minus strand of NC_068363.1, from coordinate 17,387,448 downwards.
TAGTGATTAACCTTGGCAGCTTTGTCATAGCACCAATGGTTCATCCAAATATGCTTTGTAATTCAATTCACAATGATGCATTTAGTCGTTCTGAACATAATTATAAAGTGCATGACTTGTTAAAACTTGAACTGCAAACAAGACCATAGGACATTGACCAGCGTTGGCAAAGACCTATTCTAGTGATTAAACCAATGGTCAATTAAAACATAGTTGATAATATGGTTTTTACAACTTAGGAAACAAGTTATTTAAAGGTAGGGTAGTTTAGAAATGGTTCAAAACCATGATCTATTGTTTTGTATTTTCCTGTGTAGACTGGTTAGAATATTTTTCTGTAATGCTGTATGAATCCTGATAATATAAAAGCATACAATTTGACATTAAACTTCACCAGATTTCTGTTGAGATAGTTCAGCTATTTAACAACCAATATCTTTCTCTGATCCAAGATAAAAATCAATACAAAAAAATATTCTACAAAATTTTGTAAAATAAAATTTAAGTCATTTCTCGATTGACAGAATTCAGTGTACAGACTTAATTATTGGTTTTAATACCAATTTGCAATGTATGGTTAAAATAAAACGCCATTTGCATTATTTTTGTTCCCTACCGGTGAAACCGGAGGTGATTTAAGGTTTGCACTCTGTGTGTCCGTGAGTCTGTCAGTCAGTCAGTCAGTCTGTCACATTTTTCGGTATCCTGCGATTACTTTAAAAGTTCTTCACATTTTTTCATGAAACTTGAAACATGGATAGATGGAAATATGGAGATTATGCATGGCAACAAATATATATAAAAAAAATCTGACAATGGTGGAGTTTCACCAGTAGGGGACCATATTGCTTGATAACAGTCTTGTTTTACCTGAAGTTTCAATCAATAGGTGTTAAAGAATGGTAAGAAAATTCACACTGCCATATGGTTAATATATTTAACTAAGTTGAATAGGACATACTGGGTTACAAGTACAGATTGCCTTAAATGATTGCAAAAACATTGTAACATGATCATGTTTTCTTCATTAAATTGTGTACATACATGCATGATTTAGTGCTGAACTGCTTGCTGTACATTAAAATGTATATGATACTTTTGTGCTACTAAATTTTTATTATTCAGACTAGCATGAACAAGCCAATGCTCTATTAAAATATGAAAATGTCTTGAATGTTGTGTTTTTAAGTGCACAGGATTTCTTAACATCAGTCAACAGGGTCATTTGTAAATGTGCCAATGATACCACCACAGAGTTGGTTACTAGCAAGTTGAATCTTGGTCAGAACTTTTTGTCGAATAAATCTTGCGCAGTTGAGACCCAAAGGGACTAAACTATTCTGCGAAGGTGGAGTGGAGGCCAGAGAAAGAACAGTACTTTTATGAAACATACAATATTTTTTTTTTAGCTCGGCTGTTTTAATAGCTTAAATACGTTACCTGATATCCTATGCTATTTACTCCGATAGGATCGTAATTTATCCGGAATTTTTCGTCCTAGGAATCCCACACTTTTTGAGAAACCCGTCAGGTAGGTCAGAGCGGTCACATTAGTGCCGTGTAGCCGCACAACCAAAACGGGACATTACCCAGAATCACTTTTATTCCGGATGGCGATATACAAAGGCCGACATTTTGTTATAAACGTAATTGTTGCTTCTGTTTCGCTGGATTCTTCTGTTTAACAGAATAGAGAAGTTTTTGTATTGCGTTAAAACATTCTCCGTATATATATCCGTGTATTTCTGTATCGTTTTGTGTATTTGTTTGTTTGTTCAAGGCAAAGTATGCCTCAAACACGTGGCTCATGTGGACACACAAAGGCAGCATGGGACAACCATGGTAGCTGCCTGTCGTGTGCAGGATGTACCCAGGATAACTGCTGCCCTTTCTGTGAGCATTGGTCTGCAGATACCTGGGCCATTAAGCGTCGACCCTTCAAGAATCGTGGACGCAACAAAAATAGTTCAGATCAGAGTAGGGAAAGTTCCGTGTGTCGGGACTTTTCACCACACGATCTTGACCATACTACACCAGTAGCTGCCAGGCATCGGTCCCTACCCCGTGACGACACCGGACAAAATTTGCCCGGTCCGTTCATCGGGAATGACCAGTTGAATGACTCGGCATCAGATCAACGTAGGAAAAGTTCCGTAAGTCGGGACTTTTCACCACACGATCTTGACCATATGCCACCAGTAGCTGCCAGGCATCGGTCCCTACCCCGTGACGACACCGGACAAAATTTGCCCGGTCCGTTCATCGGGAATGACCAGTTGACCGGTCCGGAGACTTCACCGGGCACCGGTCACCGGTCAACATTGACCGGTCCGGTCACCGGTCATGCTATGACCGGTCAACCGGTCACTGACCGGTCCGGTCACCGGTCATGCTATGACCGGTCCGGTCAACCGGTCACCGGTCATTGACCGGTCCGGTCACCGGTCATGCTGTGACCGGTCCAGTCACCGGTCATTGACCGGTCCGGTCACCGGTCATGTAATGACCGATCCGGTCACCGGGTTTCGGTCTGTGCCACAGACCGTTCCGGTCACCGTAGATGTTGACACTACCTTGTCAGTACTCCACAATGGTAGACGCAGCCGCGTTTCTACTGTGAGTCACAGACGTAAACGTGTAGTGTCTGATGTTTCCGACTACTCCTCCACCTCGGGCTCGTCGTCGTATGACTCATCGTCTACTTCAAATAGCCCTCATCATTACCGGAGGGGACGTCGTTCACGCTCACCGAGTGTTTCTCGGCGTAGATTGCCTCGTAAAGAGCGATCACGCCAGCGCTCGGGGAGACGTTCGATCAGGAAACATCATTCCCAGCGCCGCCGAACAGTGTCTCGGCGTCGCAGGGATAAGGGACATAGACCTTCCTCTATTAGGCGCTCTCGGACTCCTAGGTCCCCAAGTCGATCCTTCTCTGAGGAATCTATTGACACCCTTCCACATGTGTCGGCCTCTATGTTGGCCTCAACACACACTTCAGCCGTTCCTACAACCACTGAGCATAACTTGTATTCAAACACTAGTTTGCATACATATCAGGCTCAAGGTACAGGGGTTAATCTAACCACTTCGGCTGCGTTTTCAGCCCCACGGGTCTCTTCCACATTGCATAGAAGTATACCCCGGGCTGCCGCTACACCATCAAATCCCAATACTTTGTGGATCCAACAGTCGCCGGGAATCTTTGTCCCTTTTTCGACTGATCCTTTACCAGCGACCTCTGGTATTCAAAGTGAGTCTGCTGACTTGATCTCTGAGAGACCTAACTCACCAGCTATATCTTTGATGGTGCCGGAAAACGATTCTCTCATGATAGAAGCGAATGAATCTATTATTCCTTCTCCTATATCCACCGGTTTCGATCAATCCAATGCTCCCGCAGATGGTTCGATTGAGGCGGGTTCGGAGTCTAATGAGGCCGAACTTTATTATTTGGCCTCCATCAATCAGGTATACGAACTTATGTTCAATACCTTAGATGAGGACTTCTGCCCCCGGAGGAAACAGGCGTAAACTCCCTTCGAACTGCTCCACTAACAGCAGAGTCTCTTTTCGGAGGGAGGATACAGTCGGCACTTACTGCTGATCGTGAAGATCAGATACATGCCTCCTTAGCTAGGAGCAACTCTGGCCAGCGCCCTGTGGTTTTTTAACGCCCTGCTTCTAAGCCCCCAGGAGCCCCACCGGCCAAGAACGCTAAAAGGGACAGTTTCCCTACTAAGCGTCCGTCTGCTCCACGTCAGCCCACTAATAGGCCTCCTTTTCAAAACAGAACAACTTCCTATCGGAAGCCTTCTGTAAAACAAAATTGGAGTAAGGGCAAACCCAATGCGGACAAGAAGTCATTTAATCCTTCTTCCGGCAAGGGTGGACCTCCTAAAGGTCAGCCCTAGGTCATACCCCTTTCTACCGCCACAACCTCTGATGCCGAAGGTACCAGTCGGGGCCAGACTTATGCACTTCGCAAATCGATGGCTCCAAATAACTTCGGACGCGTGGGTTCATTCTCTTGTCACACAAGGCCTCACTTTTCAATTCGAAGAAAGGCCCCCCACTCTCTCGCGTCCCAATAGATCTGGTATCTCCACATCCACAACTTCCAGACTCCATTCTCGGACTACTGGAAAAACAGGCGGTAGAAAGGGTTCACGACCCTTGTTTCCCATGATTTTACAGTCGCCTTTTCCTTGTTCAAAAGAAAAGCGGCTCCTGGAGACCAGTCATAGACTTAAAAGTGTTCAACACGTTTCTAGTCAAACCTACTTTCAAGATGGAGACTCCTGCCTTCATTCGGCGCTCCATCAAACCCATGCAATGGGGGGATTCCTTGGACCTGGAAGATGCATACTTCCATGTTCCTATCCATCCCAACTACCGGAAGTACCTGCGCTTCTCCTTTCGAGGCCAGGTCTACCAGTTTCGGGCGATGCCCTTTGGATTGGCCACGGCGCCATGAGTTTTCACCAAACTCATGGCCGCAGTGAGCGCACACCTCCGATTACACGGGGTTCAACTGCTTCAGTATTTTGACGATTGGCTCTTACACCAGCTCGATCGTCAACTGCTTCTGCTACACCTAGAGTTCTCTTGGAAGGAGCTCCTCTCTTTAGGACTCCTTCTCAATGTAGCCAAGTCAGACCTCATTCCCTCTCAGGATTTCATATGCGTGGGAATGAATTTTCTGACCCACATCGATCGGGTCAGGGTCTCACCGCAACGTATATCAGACCTCCTTTTGAAGGTCAGATGGGTGCTGTCCCAATCTCATATCACAGCTCAAGATTTCCTCTCACTCAACGGTATCCTGAGCTCTGTAGCAGACTTCGTGCAGTTGGGACGTCTCTTCCTACGTCCTCTTCAGCGCTATCTCTCAGCTCGATGGAAATGGTCTCCAGACAATCTGCTTACACAGATTCCCATCCTTCCGTCCTTAGTCCCCCACCTTCAATAATGGCTAGACGAGGAGACCCTGTTGGCAGGAGTACCGCTTCTTCCCCCGCAACCGTCTTTACATCTCATAACGGATGCGAGCATGGAAGGTTGGGGCGCTCACCTGGAACCCTGCAGCATGACATTATCAGGATTGTGGTCTCCTCAGGAGTCTCTCCTGCACATAAACAATCTCGAAATGCGAGCAGTCTTTCTAGCTGTTTCTCAATTCCAATCACATCTTCGGGACTCCTGTGTGATGGTATCGACAGACAACACATCAGTCGTGTCTTACATCCAGAAACAGGGCGGGACACACTCTCACTCCCTGTATCTGGAAACAATGAAATTACTTGTTCTTTGCAAGAGCCTAAACGTCTCTTTCTTGTCCAAACACATACCAGGTCGTATCAACGCCCTGGCGGACGGTTTGTCTCGCAAACACCAGTTACTTCCATCGGAGTGGACACTTCATCAGGAAGTGGCCAATCAGATATTCCTCACATTCGGTTATCCACTAGTCGACCTGTTTGCGACCAGAGACAACCACAGACTTCCTCTGTATGTGAGTCCAGTGTACGAACCAGCAACGTGGGCGGTAGACGCGCTTTCGTTCGATTGGGATCAACTGGACGCTTACGCTTATCCCCCACCCATTCTAATTCCCCAAATCTTAGGGAAAATCAGGGTGAGCTCTTGCCGGATCCTCCTGATAGCCCCTTGGTGGCCCAGGAGATCCTGGTTCAACGACCTTCTCGGTCTCCTGTGCGAATTTCCCAGGGAACTCCCGCACAGGTCAGATCTCCTATCTCAGAGAGGCAGACTTCACATGGATCCAGACATGTTCCACTTACACGTCTGGCCGCTATCAGGCAATCCCTTCAGAAGAAACGCTTTTCTTTCAGGGCTTCAACGCTCGTTGCCTCTGCAAGGAGAAAGTCCACCAGAGCAGTCTATGATGCTCGCTGGAAACTCTTCTCTAATTGGTGTGTTCGAGGGAAAATTGATCCCCTCAATCCCTCTGCTAGACGCATAGCGGATTTTCAAATCTATCTCTTTGATGATAAGAAACATTCTCTTAGCTCCATCAAAGGATACAGATCTGTGCTTTCGCATACCTTGGCTTTTCGTAAGTCATCACAAGTCTGTGCTGACCCAGCCATTTCGGAACTTAAACGTCCTGTGTCTCGTTCTCTTACCCCCAAATGGGATTTGGCTTGTGTTCTTGGATCGCTTATTAAAGCTCCCTATGAACCCCTTAATCACGCTTCTTTACAGTGCCTAACCTGGAAGACCGTTTTCCTTCTTACCATGGCTTCATCCAAACGTAGAAGTGAAATTCATGCTCTTTATATCGAAGAAAGCCATCTTCGTTTTGATTCCTCCGATGGCTCTGTCACCTTGTTGTGTCAGCCAGGATTCCTTGCTAAAAATCAACTCTATGGCTTCTAAACCTTTCAAGGTCCCAAGTCTTTCTAGAACTTGTGGTAATGAAGATGAAGATAGACTCCTCTGCCCTGTCAGGTCTTTGAAGTTCTATCTTAGTAGAGTTAAGTCTATTCGAGGTTCTCGTAAGAGACTCTTCATTCCCTTAAAAGGTGGGGGGGCGATGTGTCTGCGGCTTCTATTTCCCGTTGGGTAGCCTCGACTATCAAAAGGGCTTACTCTTCTCTTTCTTCAAGGGATTCATCCCTTTTTAAGATTAGACCGCATGAATTACGAGCAATGTCGGCTTCGTGGGCATATATTAATCATACCCCACTCTCTGACGTGCTTCAAGCTGCTTTCTGGAGGAATCAGACTACTTTTTCATCTTTTTATCTTCGTTCTCTGGAGTGCCAACAGGACAACTTGTATTTGTTGGGCCCCCTTGTGGTTGCACAAACGGTAGTATCTTCTACGGCATAGGTATATTACGCTTATCCGTGAATAAAGTTAATACCGTAATAACGAATATTAGCTGAGAACCCGAGATATGGGTTCCGCTGTGATGGTGAGATTTTCGCGAACCTTCCCGCCTCAGCTGCAAATTCAGCATATGATATCAGGTAACGTAATTAAGCTATTAAAACAAATTTTTCTAGTAAAATTCATTTTAATTAGTAATTACTTACCTGATATCGGTAAGTCCCACCTCCCACCCCGCTCTTCGTCTAATATTTCATATTTTTCATTGGAATAAGAGTGGATTCTGGGTAATGTCCCGTTTTGGTTGTGCGGCTTCACGGCACTAATGTGACCGCTCTGACCTACCTGACGGGTTTCTCAAAAAGTGTGGGATTCCTCGGACGAAAAATTCAGGATAAATTACGATCCTATCGGAGTAAATAGCATATGATATCAGGTAAGTAATTACTAATTAAAATGAATTCTACTAGAAAAATTTGTTTTAGGAGAAAACCCGAGGTATTGTCATAGCCAGCTCGTCGTCCGGCGTCTGCCATCCGCGTCATGCTAAAACCTTGTTATTGGCTCTAAAATTAAAGTTCTTCCACCTTCAACTTTGAAACTTCATATGTGGCTGCACCTTGACGAGTTCTACACACTACACCCATTTTTGGGTCACTAGGTCAAAGGCAAGGTCATTGTGACCTCGAATATAAAACTTCTGACAAGCTTTCATTTTTTCAAAACTGCACCCACAGCAGAGCGTTGGCACCTGCTATGCGGTGCTCTTGTTTGACACATTATTATGACAAACATTTGAAAATTGAAAATATTTCTACCTCAAAAAGTATGGAACAAGCCAGTACCTGGTTGTCTCTCATGAAAAGAGACTATAAATTAAAATTGAACAAGAGATGTGTTTGTCAGAAACACAATGCCCCCTATTGCACCGCGTTTAAATAAATTTCAATATATCATTTTGCAGGTTTAGAAATTATCCCCCTTTTAAAGCTCTACTTCCCTTGGATAATATTTTTGACTTTTTACCTTGAAGGATGACCTTGACCTTTCACCACTCAAAATGTGCAGCTTCATGAGATACACATGCATGCCAAATATCAAGTTGCTATCTTCGATATTGCAAAAGTTATAGCCAATGTTCAAGTTTTCGGACAGAGGGACAGACTGAGGAACAGTTCAACTGCTATAGTAGGGGGCATAAAAAGTAACATTAAGTTTTTAAAGATCAAATAGAGACATTTCAATAACAGATCCTGACATACCATTTTATAGTTCATGAAATATCAAAAAAGATTCAAATGAAAATGTTCTTGGTGTTTGACCAAGTTTTACAATTAGCGGTTGTCTGGGAAAATAGATGCAATAATTTGAATGAAAATAATTGAATAATTCAAGATCATTAGAAATTTGGGTTGTTCATTTTTCTGAATCCATTAAAATCATCATCATCAGCCAAAACAACTTCAACATCCCACTCTGATCTCTTTAATTGCTGGTATCATCATTAGTAAGGAGCAACTTCAACCTGTGTTGAGCTTGCACTTTTGCCAAAATCATAACCTAAACCAACATATCCCATAGCATTCTTATTTTTCAAGAGACTGGAACCATTTTCAACCTCAAATATAATATTGTTAGAACTATATATTACTAGCCACTCAGTAAGATGCATAAATTACAGGCTTTCGAGCGTTCCTAAGTTTTTCCTAGTTTTTTTTTTTAAATGTGCTCATTGTTTTTCCTAGTTTTGTCAAAAACCTTCTAGTATTCCTAGTTTTTAGTTGTTCGCGTAGCGTAGCGAACGGCTAATGTTGTTGCTAAAAATTTCAAGTCGGTTCGCTGCTATCTACGGAGAGCCTACTACCCGCCACACATGACGTGTACGCGCGAGAAAGAATTTTATAATTTGTGCAAGAGGTTTGAGTTCTCCAACTTTATTCATGCACAAATCGAAAATCATGTGAATATCGTGTTAAACGGAATAGTGACGAACGAAGCTTATATAGAAAAGAGTCAATAAACAATGATTGTATTATACGTGTCGCGGAAGAGATTGTTTATGAATTATTAAAATAGTCCACTTTCTGCTCTTAGTTACGTAGTTCAGGTCATTCATAATCTGGGGCTATTAGGCCTAATAGATTCGGGAAAACAACGCAATAGTATAAGGTTACGCTTGTTTATATTCTCAATCAGAGACGTAGATCTACGTCTCTGTCTCAATTTATAAAACGTTGAACATGAGTTCAACAATAACTTCAGGGATACGATAGACAACAACAAAAATGCTTCATAATCGCTAAAACCGAATATAACAAACAATTAAATATAACACGAATGATCTGTTTCGTAACCTCGTTCATGCTTCTACAGCGGGGATTTCTGGGAAACGTTCTTTTGTTCTCAACAGATAGCGGCGATCTTTTGTATTTACGGGTGCTAACAACGCAATAGTAGAAGGTTAAGCTTGTTTATATTCACAGTTCACAATTTATAAAACGCTGGGCATGAGTTCACCAATTACTACAGCTATACTATAGACATCCTCAAAAATGCTTTATAATCGCTAAAACCGAAAACAACTAAATATAACAAGAAATATCTTTCTAAAATGTAGTCGGCGTAAACGCTGGCTTTGAAATAAAGTTTGCAATTTACTTATCTAATTAAATAAATGAAATGAAAACAAAAGTTTAACTATTGTGTTTTTTCACTTGTTAGTTGCATATTCATATTCACCGCATGAAATGTGTGTTATTATTTTCAAACCACACATAAGTGTAAATAGATAAAAAATATATACTACGGGAGTGCACATCATATGTGTCCTCACATGCCTTATTATGAGTATATTTTTTCACTATCAAAATATATCGTATGTTAATATTTGATTTAAACGCAGTTTTCTTTCGACACATTTAAATCACACTTTCATAGCCGCGTCATGCGAAAATGGGTCTTATGCGTTTCGGCCAGCGTTTCTTAAACCCAACATGTGCATGTGCGAAGTCAGGTCAGAGGCGATTCTGTTCGCAATAAAATAACTCAATATGTTATGGTCTCATAATGTATCTCCTGACCAGACTGAGAGATGCGCAAGCTGAGTGGGCTATATACATGATGAGCGCATATGGAATAAGACCCACTTTCGCATGACGAGGATCATTAAAAACTCATTGCGAATTGTAAATGGCACATTTTAGCACAATGCTTTTCGATACAAAATTGAATTCAAAAAAGCGAACTTGTAAATAAGGGCAGCCTATCCAGGCGTTCAGTAACGATTTACAGACGTGCTGAACGAGTACGGAAAACATTGTGGTTGGATATTAAACGATTTTCCTCTTATTGTGACACTATACTATAACGGTTTTCTGATCTTGAAAGCAAAACGCGTAATTGTAACTGGGCCACAATTTGTGTCGATTGAACATACAGAGAGTAGTCCGGAATTCCTTACACTGAACAGTGCTACATCCTTTGCGCTGAGCACAGACACAGTGATTTAGCCAAAGTTCAGAGGTTTTATCTCGAATCAGCCTATGAAATATTCGAAACTATTCATACGTGTCTGCTGGCGTTATGTAAAAGTCATTCACATGAAAAGCTGAGTACAACAGCTACGCCGAAAAAGCGCATGAGTGCTCTATACCTATGTTTAGGTCAGAGTTTCGACACTATGGTTACAAGTAATGCATAAACAACAATGTACGGGTCAAAAGGGCTGTCTTGATGACTACCTAATGCGTGAGTAAAAAGTATTGCTTGCAGATTTTTATTTTATGTACCGGGGTATGTTCATCAATTATCTTATTGTATTTTGAATTTGTATGTGGTGTCAAAACTCAAAAGTTTTGTACAAGGAATCATGAAATTATATTCTTAGTGAGATAGGTATTCGATATTCCAACAATATTCATTTAATATGATGGTTATTGCAAATTGTCTTAATATTCAGTTCTCACTACCATTTTCATCATACTTTCTATGCTTTCAGAACGTCCAAAAAGGGCCATGTTGTTGTTATTTTGTCTAAGTTATCTCTACGAAATAATCAAAGTATTGACAGTACTGGTGTGAGGATTCTTTTGAAGAGGATTGATATAAAAGCATCTATTTAAGTTTATCTACATCACCACAATTGTGTATGTGGATACGAAAATTTTGGGTAGGAACAAAATTGGTACGAAAATTTTGGGTACAAAAATTATGCCAAAAAAATTGGGTACGAAAAAAGATTTGGTTACGAAAAAATATTGGGTAGGTAAAAAATTGGGTACGAAAAAAAAATTGGGTACGAGCAAAAATTACGGTACGAAAAAAAATTGGGTTCGAAAAAATTGGGTACGAAATATGTAGGGTACAAAAAAAATAGGGGTACGGGGAAGTAGTACCCGTTGGGAACTTGATCCATTCAGCAAAAATGTGAGGCGAGTTACATTCTCGATCAAATATAACAAGAAATATCTTTAAAAAGATACTCGACGTGTATTTTCTGTACCACTTATCTAAAAAAAAAACGTTCTGTTACAGTAAAACGTTTGTGGGTTATAACATTACGTTTCAGCACATAAATTCAAAACTTGACATGCTCTTTAATTACACCATGCTCTTTAATTTCACATGTATATCATACCAAACTTTATATTTCGTTGTTTCCTTTCCTAAGTTAATTATGCTACTTGTATGTGTTCGGACGTGAATTCACATGCCCGTGTGCATGAACATATACTTTTTCTCTTTTGATTATTGTTTTTTTCTCTAATTCAATAAGCTTAGACATGTTTGTTCGTTAAGTACGGCAATAATTTCATGAAAGTAGGTATGAGCACATAGTCGTAAGAGCACTTGAATACGTGAGTTCGCCCATGAACACATGGTAAGGTTAACTAAATCTCCGCGATATAATATATAAGATATATATCCAACAAAACGAATGAATTATCAAACATAGTATGTGCACTGATGTGGCTCTGTAATTTCTGTTTGAAAAGTTTATTAAATATGCAAAATCAGAAAGCACGCATAAAAGCGTGTTTTACAGATATCATACGGCTATTATGCTATTTAAATACCATAGTCGCTACAACGTTGACAAATGGCAGGTTCGAAATAATTCGTTTTCTTTACACTCATGCTCGCGTTGAAAGTTAATTATACACGTTTTAATTCGCACTTTATTCACTGAATCACGACAAATGTCAAATACAATACAGAAAATGCATAGTTGTTTCATTGATCTATAAACATAAAATGGATTGAATATAACTGATTTAAAATTAACGTTTTCAAACTATTATTAAAAATTTTTCCTTGAAAAATGCTGTCCTACTTATAGCTGAGCTTCCTATACCTTTATCAATGATAATCAGCGAGGTATGCCGATTAGAAAAATCGAGCTATCTCAATCGGACTGGCTCGGTCTTTTACATAGGTCGCCATTGTGAAGAATTTTTTCATGGTATGATAACTTAGACGAGCTGCTTTGCAGCATCGTCAAAAAGGATGATAAAAAAGCACACAAAGCTCGATCCGTGCGTCACACCCTTTATAAATTTGAATAGCGTGTGTTCATTTCAAAATTGCGATTATTATTGAAAAATTAATTGCGTCTTAAATTATGCAATAGCGAACATCTTCAGTGCCTTCAGCGCTTTGATTCGTTAATTTGGCACTTTTTGGTATAAGGTAAAACTGTCTTTTAAATTTTAATGTGTTTTAGAGATTTTGTTGCAAGATAGGACCTTCAGGTTGTTGAGTTGACATTATTTGTTGTCTTTGTGGGGTCTGATGACACTGGTCACATAGTCTAGCCTTCATAGGTGATACCAGAAAGTTGGACTGAGCTCTGTGATGACTACAAATGAAAACTATGGCTATATTCTGAAACGTTCCTCCACTTAAACCAACCTCGGTTAAATCTGATCAGTATAATTACACACGTGATTTTATCTAACGGTCCCCTCCTTCACTCACATGGGTATTCACAAACGTAAGGACAGCTCGACGTTCCTCGCCTGAGGGAAGATATGGAGAGGTAGGGAAGTTGTTCCTCGAGCCTCACTTAGCGTGTGTTTTTTAATACCGAAACAGAAGCTCGTACAACTAAACGTTTATTTTGTTAGTTTTAGTTATTTCAAAGTGTTGGTAACCTGAGCAAGAGCTGTCTCTGAAAAACGCTTTTTCGAAACCTAAACGCAGATTTCAAAACCTAAACACGGACCCTAAGTTCAAGGTCAAGGTCAAAGGGGTCAAAATGTGTGTGTGTGTGTGTGTGTGTGTGTGTGTGTGTGTGTGTGTGTGTGTGTGTGTGTGTGTGTGTGTGTGTGTGTGTGTGTGTGGTGTGTGTGTGTGTGTGTGTGGTGTGTGTGTGTGTGTGTGTGTGTGTGTGGTGTGTGTGTGTGTGTGTGTGTGTGTGTGTGTGTGTGTGTGTGTGTGTGTGTGTGTGTGTGTGTGTGTGTGTGTGTGTGTGTGTGTGTGTGTGTGTGTGTGTGTGTGTGTGTGTGTGTGTGTGTGGTGTGTGTGTGTGGTGTGTGTGGTGTGTGTGTGTGTGTGTGTGTGTGTTGTGTGGAAAGGCGTTGTCCATATTCACATGCATACCAAAGATGAAGGTTACATCTGAAGCGAGGTAATGAGCATTTTTTCGAGCGGAAACGCAATTTTTTTATGCTTCAAGGGCCGTAACTCAGAAGTGCCTGGATAAATTTGGCTGATTATCTAACTTTACCTAGATTGTATTGCCTTACACATTTTTTTATGAACTTTGGTGAAGATCCGATGACAATTGTTTGAGTTATTGAGCGGAAACGAGAGAAAAAAAATTCGATGATGCAAGGGCTTTAATGAGTGTCTTGGTCATTTTGGCTGATTATCGAGCTTGACCTAGATTTTATGACCTCACACAATTTCATGAAGTTTGGCGAAGATCCTATGACATTTGCTCCAGTTATTGAGCGCAAACGGAAAAAAAAACGCAATTTTTCGATGATTCTAGGTCTAGGTCAATTTGGCTGATTTTCGAACTTGACCTAGATGGTATTGCCTTACACATTTCATGAAGTTTGGTGAAGATCCTATGACATTTGCTCGAGTTATTGAGCGGAAACGAGAGAAAAAAAAACAATTTTACGATTATTCAAGGGCCGTTTCTCAGGAGTGTCTGGGTCAATTCGGCCGATTATCGAACTTGACCTAGATGTTATTGCTTTACACATTTTCATGTAGTTTGGTGAAGATCTGATGACAATTGCTCGAGTTATTGAGCGGAAACGAGAAAAAAAAACAATTTTGCGATGATTCAAGGGCCGTAACTCAAGAGTGTCTGGGTCAATTTGGCTGATAATCGTACTTGACCTAGATTTTATTGCCTTACACATGTTCATGATGTTTGGTGATGATCTGATGACAATTGCTCGAGTTATTGAGTGGAAACGGGAAAAAAAAAACAATTTTACGATGATTCAAGGGCCGTAACTCAAGAGTGTCCGTGTCAATTCGGCCGATTATCGAACTTAACCTAGATATTGTTGCCTTACACATTTTCATGAAGTTTGGTGATGATCTAATGACAATTGATTGACTTATTGAGCGGAAACTAATCCGGACGGACTAACGGACGGTGCGATTTTAATATGCCCCCAGAACCTATGTTGTATTGCGGATTTGGAACCACAACATCTTGTGTTAATGGATATAATATTTACTCTAGAGCATTTTGGTGATGGCAATTTGTTTAGTTTTATATACCACCTGAATCTAGTGCGCATGAAGTACAAGATGGTAAACAACATTTAATTTGAGGCAACCCACTTATGTCAGTACGAATAATCGCTTTTTGTGACATTTTATTTATGTGAGAGTTTTAATTATTGGTTCGAATGGTAATATTTTAATGCGATGATTGTTGCCTAGCTATCAGTTAGTGTCGTTTAAAATTAATTGCGTTGAATGTTATATAGTCTCTCATTTACTTATAATAGTATAATGATGCATATTTACAACAATGCTTGGTCATGTATTTAACAACGTTCACAGTTAAAGCGGGTATACACGATCTTGACAAATGTTTATTCAACAAAAATAAACTTCTTAAAACTTGATATGCAAGCAGTTCATTATTAATTTGGAGACCCTTTCAGAAGAACATGTGTCAGAAAATGTGATTTTAAGAGGATATTTAATTCAGAAATTACACTCAACTGTACAGACAGTTATTGCATCATGTAATAATAATAGTAATAATAATAATAATAATTCCATACAGAAACCATTTTGTGGGTATATAACTTTTATTTGCATGTTTCAATTATTATATTGATATTTAACATAAAATTACACTAATCTGTAATTAGTTGAAGTAAATATGCTTTATAACAATTGAGGATATTAAAGATTTGTTTCTCAAGTCCTGTCTTAATTTGTTTCATACGATAATACAATAAATGAATCACTATAGTATTTTGTGCGTGGTTTGTTTGTCAAAACAAGATCTTTTTGCGAAGCTGATCTAAGACAGTGGGATTCATTATTTGAAAATGTTACTAGATCATTCATATATGGAGGTGCTTAGTGGAAAATGGTTTTATAAATTTTTATCACAGTGTGATAATTTACCCTGTCATGAAATTGCACTCAGATCAATTTTTTAACTAGTTTAATGTAGATAATGCATGAACACTGTAATAATAAAAATATATTTACTGACCATTATTGCTCATAATGATAACCCGTCGCCGTTTACGAATATTATCGATTCAGACCAAATCATTCGTTATGCTCTGATTCTGCAAACACACAAATGCAATTGTTGCTGTTTGAAAAAATATATGTATAAACTTTTTCCATGTCGGCATAAAGCGCATAATTGTGCTAGCTGCATTAAATGAAATGTTTCGCCACTCTTTTCTTTGTCCTTGAATATTTGGTGTTCTTTCAACATATTGTGATAAAACTATTACATATAGATATGTTAAAATCACTTTAATGAATATGATAATAGTACATGTTCATGCCGAAAAATCTATCGGTAATATAAACATTTGAAGCCATTTATATTGTTTGATTTTGATTTCATAAATCAAAGTGGAAGCTGCGTTTAATCATATTTACCCAACATAATTTTAACAGCGTTTAATCAATGTTATAAAGCCAACACATAACCTCTAATCTGTAATGAATATACATTTGTTAGTCCGATAGTTGTATTACATCACATATTTACATTAAACAAGAGGGCCTGAAAGGCCCAAAGTTGCTCACCTGAGATTCAAAGGAACTGACCTGTTCTGTGCAGCCCAAGATGTCATTAGAACAAATGTTCTAACCAACTTTACTTTCATGACTAGTGAACACCCTGGCAGCCACGTTTTTCAACAGACCAGAAACAATTTCATACACATCCAAGATATAATTAAAACAAATATTCTGACAAAGTTGCATGAAGATTCATGAAGCCATATGAGGACAAATGCCCCGCCCCCTGGTGGACAACTGAAACCGTTTTCGAACTTGTTAGAGATATCATTGGGATAAATCTTCTGACCAAGTTTCATAATGACCGGACAATAAATGTGGTTTCTAGAGTGTTAACAAGGTTTTACTATAGCAATATAAGGAAAAATGCCACGACCCTTTGGCGGCCATGTTTTTCCACCAACCGGAACCATTTTCGAACCAATCAAAGTTATCAATGGGACAAAATGTTACAATTACTGCTACTACTTTAATCTAATAATACTACTTCTACTACTGTAATCTACGTAGAGTCACTCATCTTCCGGAAACTTGCTATAAAATGTAATGGTTTTTCAAACAATTGAACAATGTTTCTTGTATATTGAATAAAATTGTGTGGGCTGTTTTCAGTAATTGGCTAAAGTAAAATTATTTGAAAGTCATATTTTAACTCACTCGACGTGCAACTTGCTCCGCAAATTATTTGTTTTAAATATCTGGATTGAGTTCGAAAATGATTGTTGGTTGTTAAAAAAATATACCGGCAAGAAGGTGTAAGGGCAATTTACTCTATAAGTCTATTGGGAAACGCTGTTAACCATACCCGCCTTAAGCAGTTATGTTTCTTGGGACCTCAGTGTAGGGCAAAAGGGCCTGTTCTTGGAATAATTTATCATTCAACATCAGCAGATAACAGAAGGAAGTTTTATTTATACCAAGCCATGCCTGCATGCGTCAACCAGTACTTGAGAACAGTGGATGTTCTTAACAAGTAAAATTTTACACAGCTTGTCTATTGCTAATGGGAATTGTTCACTAAGTAAATTCGAAAGCACATACACGATAGAACAATATGATCATTGTGATTTTGTACTTGAATAAGTATTTTCCGTTTATCCTATTAAGAACCATCTCCGGTTAAATAACGTTTTAGAAGAATCAATTTGTACACTTATTATAGTAACACAATTTGAATAATCCCCACAAGATCCATGTGAACTCACTTTCGATCTCGGTCGAAACATCAACGAATTGTAATTATGTACGAAATGGGATGAAAAGGTTCGTAGATGTTTTTTTGTTATCACAATTATTTTATTATTAAATGTTTAATAAGTTACCGTATGCTTAATCTTTTGCGGAAATAGGAGTTCTAACTTCAGAAGGTATTCTAGCAGGTATAAAACCGTGCTCCATGTAAAGTTAAATAGTTAAATATTATTAATTGTGTTGTACTTCAAAGATTGTGACGATGAGATGTAAAATGAGACTTTAAAACAATCGATATTGAATTCGTATCAGTTTTCTTGTCAATAACATTGAAAAATACCGGATTAAAGTTCGAACATTGGAATATATTTATGGGCATTACAGTTATGGTAATCCCTGTAACGTGTACCATTCATGTCTTCAAACAAAGTATAGCATCCATTTTTGAAAACGTCGTTTACAATCTTTATACATAGTTCACAGTCTTTCATTATGTCTACATTATTTTTGTTACAAAAACATTAAATATGCTATGTAATATGGAATAAATAACATCATCACCATCATCACCACACCACCACCAATACCACCACCATCACCACCACAACCAACACCGCCAACGCCACCGCCGTCGCCATCACCACCACCAGCACCACCACCAAATAAATAAAACACTGCGAACTTAAAATTATTTGCTCCGTTTGTATCAATGAGTTTAAAGTCATTTTAAATCGTTACCTTTTTCTGACGCCACTGAAACGTAGATAGAATAAGCGCACTATGTTAGATAACAAAATTCGTAAGATTGTGTTCGAATCAAAATGGTTGAATGTCAAGCGTTCATTATTGCTGAAATAGCCAACGGTTCGTCGTCCCGATTGTGGCCCTTACTTACTGCAAAGGGATACAACAAACCGTTAGTGATTGCCACAATAAACCACGCTTATCGGTCAGTTATTTCTAAAATAACTGAATTGAAATAAACATTAAGGAACAGCAAACCGTTAGTGATTGCCACAATAAACCACGCTTATCGGTCAGTTATTTCTAAAATAACTGAATTGAAATAAACATTAAGGAACAGCAAACCGTTAGTGATTGCCACAATAAACCACGCTTATCGGTCAGTTATTTCTAAAATAACTGAACTGAAATTTACATGAAATGTACATGTGCAGCTGTCTAAACGGAATATTCGTTTATAGCCAAAAAGCTTGAATGTATTGTATATTAATTAAAGCGATTATGTAATTGGCAAGTGTGCGACTTTATTAAAATGTTTATCATATCGCGATTGCCAATTCATCCGGATTTTTCTGTGTTTAAATAGTTTTAGTTGATTATTTTCAGTGATCAATATACATGTTTTCTTACAGGAGGTCACTATTCATGTAAAAAGATCTTGCATTGAGTTGGTCAAAGTGGTCAAACAACTTGGAAAAAAAAACATGGAGGTATATTTGATTGTATTTATAGTTCAAGTGTATGATGAATAATATATATACATAAAAATGATCTGAGACAGATGGGCCAACCGACAGAGAGACATATAGGCAGTCATACAGACGGAACGACGGACTAACAGACGGACGGAAATAAGAACCGACTGACCGACAATTGATATTGTCTTAATAAAAGACAAACATGACTAACAAGACCAACAAGAGAGACAGGAAGGCGACAGGAAGTCGGGCATGCATGTGAGCTTTCGGGCGGTCTTCGGGCGGACGGTTGTTCGGGCGGACAGAAAGGCGGGCAGACGGACGGACATATAGAGAGGCAGACACACATGACACACATACTGACTGACATATTTTCAAACTTGCGGACATTCAGTATAACGGACGGGCGTACAGACGGACGGACGGGCGGACTGAAGACAAACAGACAATACAGGTAACCAAATTTTCATAACAACGCCATTCCTCGTTACAAAAACATGCAAAAAAACGCATTATTGGCCTGAAACAAAATTTGAGTTTCCTTTAAGCAAAGAAAATCAGTATTTAAATTTGATAAACAGACTTGACCAATTGTATTCGTATTATTTCTGATTTATCTGTATTTGAACCTTTATGGATTTATTAGTTATTGTGTATTTTCAGTATTTTAAATATAAATCTAAAATATTATTTACCAAATACTATCAACATATATATCAGCCTTAAGTATATACATATCAATAATCAACGTACCAACATGATAATTAAATATAAAAAAGTATCATCACTATTATGATATCATCATCATTATTTAAATAATAAAATAAAAACTGATCAAACTTAAAATAATGTATTTACATCTAGATGCCAGAGCACTTCACAGCATGGTCTATTCGGATGTCGAAAGCACTTGATGACAGTGGAACCGGGCAGTATACCGTAATGGAGCGGAGACGTACTTTTATGTGTATGGAGCGAATTGCGACGATACAATCCCAAGTACTAGGAGAAAACTTTGAGTGTTTTCATTTCGGGAGCCAGTCCGAAGGGACCACCACGCCCGGTCTCCAGTCTGATATTGATTTCCTTATCAGTCGCAACGATAGGAATATCATGACAGTCTGGGAAGACTGGGAGGCTGGAATGATGAACCTTCTGATGCTTCATGACGACATGAATCCCCCTCAACAGTACTTGCTGCAATTACTTAGGCAATTCACGCCGGAACCGCAGACTCGTTTGTTGTACGATTGGCTTGTTAGGAAAAACACTGTGCAATTACTGTTGAGCTCTGAACGGTTTAAACAGGGCATCGAGTATGAATATAAAAAAGAAAACGAAGAAGTTACCAAGAGTGGACCTTCTGTTAGCTGGATACCTAATTGGGATGTGGTATTCGCAATGCCTGTGCGCAAACCTCTTCCTGAAATAAAACACTGGATAGACAGATGTAGAGGTAGAGGTAGACACTGGCCGCCTGGTCAGCTACTGGATGCTGCACAAGTAGCTCCGTGTTTCCTGGTACCTGCAGGACATCCGGACAGTGATTACACGCGCGAAGAATGGAGACTGTCTCCGAACCTGATAGAACGAATGTTGATGTTTAGCTTTAATATGACACACTTAAAATGTTATATTGTTTTAAAATTAATTAAGAAATCCGTATTTGCTAAAATTGTGGAAGATTCTAGAACAAGCTTTCATTGTAAAACTATAATGTTTTACATCATCGAACGAACACATCCGTCTCTGTGGTTCGAACATAATCTTATGGTTCTATTTCGTTTTTGTTTACACGTATTAAAGAAATGGTTGCGAATGGGAAGGCTCCCTCATTATATCATAGAAGGGGTGAACTTGTTCGATGGTAAACTCTCTAAGGTTAAGCAGAGACGCCTTTTAGTTTATATAGACTCCATGATTAGGAACAACTTACAAGATGTATTTTATATTGGTCTAGGTAATATAGGGTGTCGGTTACAAGCGTGTGATATAGTGAGGATAGGACAAGATGTAGAACTTGGACGTGCATGCTTACGAAACAGTATCAGCTTATTGTTGAAGAATCAGTTCTTAGATACGTTTCTCCCAGCTATTGGAACTATAACAGATGAAATGAAAAGTTCTAATAAGAATTTCGAGAAAAACTGTACAATATAAATTACGCGATGTTTTTGAATACTCTATGAATGTCCGGTTAAAATCCGTTGCTATAGAATTTGTTAAAAGATTTTTGCATTACATAATTCTATGCAATCATCTAACTGTTTGCGACTACAAAAATTAGTCAACAACGACCTTATAAGGCGTTTCGAATATTCCTTAAACACGGAGGTGGCTTCTAGTCGTTTAAAGCTGGCGTCTCTATTGTACTCTATGGGTCACTTTCACTCGGCAGTAAGAGTGTTGGAGGACGTGGAGAAGAGATATCACAGAAAGGTCAAGACTGTATGTTGCCGTAGGCGTTTTAAAGGAGACCGTGATCTCAAAGTTTTTGCAAGCATGATATCAGATAAGTGTGACAACCTATTCAATGAACCTCCATTCGCGTTATGCGTCAAGTTTGTAAGACAAGAAGTGTACTGCGCTCCATACATATTGTGGTTTGAAATGAATCGCAACATAGCTGAAGAGGAAGTTGAACAGAGAGATAGTTCAGAGAAACCATGGATGGACTGCGCTGAGGTTGATGCGCGTCCGTTCTTATACTATTTACAGTACCTTACGTATGGAGGACTCGGTGAACGTAACAAACAACTACATGCGCTGAGAGAACTCCAGTCTTATATTTGTATACATGATGAAATGAAATATCTGTATCACCCTGAGACTTCACTGAACTTTCTTGGTCACTGCTGGGAAATGGAAGGACACTTTGAAGGGGCATTAGAATACTACGAAAGGTCGTTGAGAGGGTTATATCAGAACAATGCTGCTAACTGGCACGTGCAGCGTGTGCAGCGTCTTATATGTAGTTAAACATATGATATTAACAGTTATCATGTGCATGATATTAAAAAAACACACTCCATGTACACACATTTCCAGGATTTAATGTTTTTGATCATTTTATGTATTCAATCGTATACAATATTAAAAAAACACAATTATATATGTTTATGTGTATTTAAAATTATTATGAACATAGCATTCATGTTCCTCATACACTTTTATAATTTTTCTGAAGAGCAGGAACTAAGTTATAAATGTTTAAATTGCTTTGTATACTGATAATTTGTGATGAATTAGTGTCGTATGCATCTGCATCTAAATTATATATCTTTATGTATATTTAAAATTATTATGAACATAGCATTCATGTTCCTCATACACTTTTATAATTTTTCTGAAGAGCAGGAACTAAGTTATAAATGTTTAAATTGCTTTGTATACTGATAATTTGTGATGAATTAGTGTCGTATGCATCTGCTAATTGGTGTGTGTTGTAAATGTACGTCTGGAACGTAATGAAGTGTCACTAATTATGTGAAAGCGCTTCTCATATGGATATAACCTCAAACGTGTATATCAATTTGATTATATTCATAGTATCAATCAAGAGTTCTGAAACAATTGAACGATATGATTATTATATAAATCTCGAAAACGTAGTTTAGTTACTACAATTAGTGCTACTACTTCTACTAAAACTTTTATTACTACTTCTACTACTATGTTTTACTGCTTCTACTGCTACTCCTGCAATGACTATTGCCCTGGTACTGCGTCTAATACTTCTACAGCTACTTTTTCTTCTTCTTCTACAACTACTACTACTACTACAACTACTACTACTACTTCTACTACTATTACTAAACCACAACTAAGAACAACAACTACTTATTCTACTACCACTTATACTGCTGCTGCTACAACAACAACTACTACTACAACTACTACTACTACTTCATATATTTTCTTGACCCAATGAAACTGTCAACAATACGCTTACATTAGTTAATCAGTTGCAATTAAGTGTTGTAAAATAGATATCTCTTATTATTAACAATGAAAATGTTACATTTTAACCACGAGATTGAAGTTATGCTACTTCATGATGACAACGATGTTTTTTAAGAGCTTGAAAGAAATGAAGACAATGAAATTCCTTTTTTTATTTTTCCTTATCAGATGATGTACATTTGTTTGGTTCTATGTTTAAGTGAATAAATCTGAAATATTTATGCATCCTACTGCTACATTAATATTAAGATTATTTGATTGTTTTTATCTCCCTTGTTGTTTATCATAAGGATAAAATGTTATTTATATAAAAATAAAGCGTATTAAGACTTATAAAGTTACTTCTTGTAATGTGTGTATCTATATGAAATCATAATAAAGCCAATGCCATTCTTGTAGTAGGATTTCTTAAATGATTGTCATAAACAATAATGTCCGATTAAGCGACAGTTTTCACATCGCAAAAAAGTGGCGACAACTTGTTGGGGCCAGTGAAACACCTGCTGTATTTAAATGCAGCTAAGAATTATTGAGCAAAAATCAAAGTGACGAAAAAAACAACCATATTAAGAATAGATTTTCTTGAAGCCATGTGGCTTTACCACCTTACTCAAATCCATATAAAGGTATGAGTTTTTGGATAACAGGTACTTTCTGTAATAAAAATAAGATTTTATGGTATTGTATTTCTTAATGTAGTTTTTATGTTCGTATTTAATGCTTTCAAAGTTGGTTGGACGGTGTGTTGGACTGCGGTCGTCCAACTTCATGTCGCATGTTTAATACGTTATAAATCTGTAAATCTTGGTTACTTATTTTAACCAATAAAACGTCTGGCACAGGTTTGTTGCAAGACAGTATCAACCACTTACTGTGTTGTTTATTCTTTAATGTGACATGAATGAACTTCAGAGGCAAATGGGCGCAAATATAAAAGCAATTATACATTATTTTTACATTCTCACTATTTTAAACTGTATAAGAATAGAAAACGCAAAAAGACAAAAAATAGAACAAATGTGAATATACAATAAAAATAAAACATATTGTCTTCACTACCAATGCGACATATATAATGAAAATATATGGGGTAATGTTTGTGAATGTGGGCGAGGTATGAAAAACGGAAATAACCGGAAAACCCGGAAAACTGTAGGTAAAACCCGGAACAGGTAAAAATGGCTATAAATGCAGTATTATTCGTCCGATATTATGGTACCGTTGTAAAGAAGAACCTCCAAAGTTTCTAACAATTTAAAAATATTGTATGGCAGGGTCAGAGTCAGTCTGTAAATCGCGGTCAAAGCCGGTCTATTTTAAGGGATGTTTACACACAAAAATGCCTAAAGGAAAACCCGGAAAAGGTAAAACCGGTTATAAAAACATTGTTATTAATTCGATATTAATAAAATGATACCGTTGTAAAGGAGCTCCTCTAAGGTTTCTAACGATTAAAAAATAGTGTTGTCGGTATCAGATTCGGGCTTTGAATCGCGGCCCAAGTCGGCCTATTGATATGATTTTTTTTTAAACAAAACAATGTCTTGAGGAAAACCCGAAAAATATAAAAGGGGTTATAAAAGCAACATTTTTCCAATTGACCATACATTATTTGGTACCGTTGTAATTGTATTCCTCCACCGTTTCTAAATATGTAAAAATATATTGTAAGAATAGCATATTATTACTGCCAATTGCGACCGAAGTTGGTGTATATTTTCATCTTCTTAATAATGACATGCTGTGTTTCCAGTAAAACCCGGATATGATAAAAGTGACTTTAAAAGCATTATTTATTCGATATAAGTTGTAAAGGGGATCCTAGATTATGCAACATTATTGTTTTACAGTATCAGATTACCACTATTGTTAGCGTCCATAGTTATTATAAGTTCTATGATTGCTGATGCCAAATTATGCTTACCAAAATTGGTGAAAATAAAAGGGGTCATAAAAGCTATATTTGTCAACGGACCTTCGTTAAAATAATACTGCTGTAAAGAGGATTTTATTACGCTCCAAACGTATGCAAAAGTAATATGTGTGCAATATGGAAAGCGACCAGTACTACAACTTATACTAATTTCGGACGAAATTTACAGCTCACATCTAATATTGAAAACGTATTACTTTTGCATATTTTAGGAACGTCATCAAACCGCATTAAAGCAATAGTATACTGATTAAGGTCGGTTTAACAATATTTTGCTTTAATAACCACTTTGATCTCTTCTGGATTTTACGGAAAGCAAAATTATGCATTACAAAATCTCAACTTCGGAAGCAATTACAGAAACTCTGTGTATAGTGTCTATGTTTTATACGTGCTTATATCAAGTAAAAAACATATCATTTGAATAAAATACACCGCGAACATCGCCGTCGATTTGGTCCATGAAATCCTCGAGGATATGAGTCGGGCTTGATTGAAACGAGCATCAAATTTAAATCTGCAAGCCAGCTAATCATCCGCTCATTTCATAAATAAGCTCGACTTGATTGATGCACAGCGAATAAGCTAGGATCAAATCTGCAAGCGGCCATTTGACTACGAACTTAATTCTTAACAAAACTACGGAATCCGGATAGTGCCATCTATAATCCCGCCCTTCTTTCATCAAGGGCGATACTAACCACACGAAGCGATACGCGATATTTTCGCGACAGTCGCGGCGACGTACGATATTATGCGCGACAGTCGCGGCGACGCACGATATTAAATGCGCGACAGTCGCGGCGACTCACGCATTTTCGCGTGTTTTTTTTTTCAAAACAGCATTCATCGATTGAAACTGTAAATAATCTTTAATGTAACAACATCTATTACACCAAACATCTATATCAAGCATGTCCTTGGGTCATAAGATGAAAATAAAGTGTTAAAACATATTTTTGGAATGTTCAAGGTTACCTGAGAATTCATCAAAAAAATAAACTACGGAAGCGCATATGGGTCAAAAGTTCACGAAAATCGTATTATTTGTGTTAAAAAGTGGATATCGATTTTACATATGTTTAGCGAAGAATGTTATATTTTAAAAGATTGTAATTGTTTATTCAGTTACTTATCGAACAACTTTTCATTTTATTTGAGGTTCAGCATTTAAATCTAGTCGATAGGACTTCGTTAGAAGATCTTAACATGTAGATATACATTAAAAGGTAAATACTTATTAGGTTATTTATGTTAAATAACAGTTTCGTTTTGTCCTGATATGCTAAAGGACCAGAGCGTTTTCAAGAATACTGGCTTTATAATCTTACACTAATTTTTGGGGCCTGTATAAATCTTACATACATGTCCGACATTTTGCATTGTACATAATGTCCTGTAATTTGAACAAAACCGATATACAAAATGTTGACCAATTGTTTTTTGTTTTATTTTAGCTAACCTAAGAAGGAGAGTAGTCCAAGAACAGAAACGCAGATATGAGGTATGCTTTACGTTTATGAAAATAATAAATACAAATTGAAGCAATATCAACACCTCTGGGCCATTCTTAGATATTTGTCAGTAATGTTTGATAAAACAACTGGTATAAATAAAGGTCAGTTTAGTTAGTGACGAATTTAACTTTTAATGTGAATGAAGAGTCAATATGTCCCCCTTAAGTGCATGAGCATGGACATGTTTAGAGAACAAATTACCTTCTACAAGCTAGCTGGAAAGACAATCTTATAGTGGTATTTGTCAACTATTTGACAAGTGCCAGATGTCATCAAACCCATTATTATAAATTGTTAGTCTTTGGTTACTTTGATTTAATTATTTCAATGATTTGCATGCATGTTTTGTAAAATTCATGTATTGCATTTATTTTTCAAGTAGTTTAACTAATTGCATCAAACAACAATTTCAGTGATAGTGAACATGATGATGAACGTGTATGTGTACTGTGCAAGAAGATTGATGGTCGTCCATTAGCAAAGCTTTCGCAGAAGGGATGTAACACTTTTATTGTTCACAGTAAAACAAAAGGTATGTCCCAAACAGTGTTTCTTTCTATTATATTCACGGCCGTTTACAAAACGAAAAAAGATGTTGAGAACTATTTCATGAAAATATGCATATATAAAAATTTTGATCAAATTATTCAATTCATTTAAGATATAAAAGTGGATATTGATGGTATTTTCATATAATGTCCATATTATCACATGTTGTTTCTTTTCAAAAAGCAACGCATGGCATTTTCATTATCTTTTAACCTTCTAATTTAGATGATGGGCTAGATGTTAGACCTAAACAGCACGTGCACGAAGATTGTAGAAAAGAGTACTGTTATGATTACAACAGGAAGAGGAAACAAGAAGATGCCAACGACGAAACAGTAAGAAGCCCTAAAACAAGAAAGATAGCTGGAAGTAGATTTATTTACGAACATAATTGCGTATTATGTGGAACAAAAATAGAAAATCAAAATGAAAATAAACTTGATGAAGAATGTGATATTGTACACAGAGTAGAAACATTCGGCTTTCAAACATCAATTAAGGCTCTGTGCAAAAAAAGAAATGATAATTGGGCAAATGATATTCTTGGTACAATCGAAGTCGTAAATGATCTTCCAGCTGCAGAAGCACGCTATCACCAAAGCTGTAACAGTAACTTTAGAACACTTAAGAACATTCCTGAAAAATACAGAAACAATAGTGAAGTCAATAAGAAGGTTAGAGGCAGGCCATCTAATAATGCAAGTTCAGAGGCATTTTTAGATACCATGAAATACTTAGAAAGCCATGAAAATGAACAATTAAGTGTTGTCGAACTGGTTAATATTATGATGGAAAAATGTGGAAATGACTCGTACAGCTCTGTTTATATGAAAAAAACGAATATTGGAGTACTTTGGAGACAATATCATTATTGCTGAAATCAATGGCAAACACGATGTTGTTACATTCAAAAGTGAAGCGCATGCCATCCTTCACTCTTCTTATAAAAGAAACAAAAGTGACGAATGTAAGACTGAAAAGGCAGCAATCATATCTACAGCTGCTAGATTTTTCCTAAACGATATAAAAGCCACGGACAAAGGCAAAAATACTTATCCCCAAGCCCCAGAAATTACATCCTTAATTTCAAATTTAGATTATCTACCTGAGAGTCTGCAGTTATTTCTTCAAAAGGTCATTAAGAATAAACAGGGCAAAAAGAAAATAGCATCGATGGGACAATTCATAGTGCAAACAGCAACACCAAGGAGTTTAATCTGTCCGCTACAGCTAGGGTTAGGGGTGATGGTACATCATATGTCTGGATCAAAGATGATGGTTGACTGTTTAAGCAACCTAGGTAAATTGAAATTCAAAGTATTTCTCTTTTCATATTGGCTGAAAGTAGCAGATTAATTTGAGAATAATTTCAGTACGACTTCATTTTAGGTAATGTTTTACTAAACGTATATAACACATTATAGCCATTTTAGGTGTATTTTATAACTGATTTTACAATTGATTAAACAAATCAAGATTTGTACTTTTCATTATTTAGTTATAATATAAAATGGTGCATAATCAGCTGCACTTACCTATTTGTATCATGATCGAGTACAGGTAATTTAATATTACATTAATCATTTTTGAGTTCGGCGACTTGCTGATGTAAAGGTATTTTATTTAGTTTTAACCATCTATTAGTCCAGACACATGAACGATGTAATTATATTATCTCTTTTTCTTTCAGGTTTCAGTGTGTCTTATCATGAAGTAGGTGCATATAAAAAAAGTGCAGCAGTGACGCATGGCGTAAAGATAGAAGCTATGAGTAATGAATTTGTTCAGTTTGTAGCCGACAATGTCGATCATAACATATGTACAATTGATGGTCTGCATACATTTCACGGAATGGGTATCATAGCTACAGTAACACCAAACCTACAGAGTGCACAAGTGATACCACGCATCAATGTCTCAAATGATGAAGTCATTCAAACAGCAAAAATTAATATTAAATTTTACAAACAATCAAACTATTTCATGGAAGAATTGAAATTTAAACATCTGAGTGAAGTCTCTGGTGATAAGGAATTAGAGGAGCTTGAATTTATATTGAAAATGGCAAGACCATTGAAAATAGAGTTGGCAGGCTGGTCTGGTACAATGCAGATGATACAACAAGGAAATCACCACGGTCAGTCCACAGTGTTATTTATGATTGACATGAGCTCAAGTGACCTTTCTTGCATTTTTTCGACTTTACACTTTGTAGCCAAACAATCACGAAATCATGGTACTTCAGCAGTACTAACATTTGACCAACCCTTATATTGGAAAGCTTTCAATATTATCAAGAATGAATCGGAGGCAAGTGAAATTAAATCCATTGTGTTGAGACTAGGTGGATTTCACTCGGAGATGAGTTTTTTGTGTTGTATAGGGTGTCTGATGGAAAATTCTGGTCCGAAGAATCTTCTGTCAACTGTCTATGCGGAAAATACAGTTGGACATATGTTGGATGGAAAAGATGTGAATCGCGCTGTAAGGGGTCACTTCTTGGTAGATGATGCGCTGAATACACTTCTGTTAGAAAAGCTTGTCAGTACTGAAGACACTTCTGTGGATACGTATAAAATTGAACCTTTCAGTGAATCAGAAGTGGCAAAGGCTAATAAAATAATAAATGAACTAAAAGTTGTAAAGTGTGTACCAAACTCATTAACGGACATTAAAGTGAAAACTATGATTGCACGATTTGATAATCTGAAGACGTATTTGTCTAAATTTAGAACAGCTAGGCTCTGGATATTCACTTACATGAATATGATTGACAATTTGAAATCATTTATTACAGCGGAACGTACAGGAAATTGGAGTCTTCATCTTAAATCACTGCAAAAGATGCTTCCATATTTCGCAGCGGCAGGTCATAATAACTACTTGAAAACTGCATATGTTTATATCCAGGAAATGCTAGACCTTCCGAATAGGAAACCAGACGTATATCAAGCATTCTGCTCAGGTTTGCACGTTGTACGCAGGACTGATCGGTATTGGGGAGGGTTGTCCACAGATTTGATTATTGAGCAGGTCTTGATGAGAAGTGTGAAATCAGCTGGGGGTTTGACCAGGGGGAGGGGTTTGACAGAATCACAAAGAGCCCAGTGGTTATTGTCTGCTCCTGCTATGGCCGAAGTAAATCATGCTATGCAAGAGTTCACAGGTGTAGCAACGGAGTCGGAATCTAGTAACCAACACAAGGAAACTTAAAAAGCTAGAATTGAAAGGGACTCTAAAGACCGTCAATGTTTTCTGGATTTTTTGAGGCAACGGACCCATTTACAGAGGAAATCACTTTGAGAAATATCGAAACGGGTGTGACTGGAAATGATTTAGTTACTGTCGACATAGCAAAAGATATTGGTGCCAAAGTCATCAAAAACATGGAAGACCAAAGTGTAACAAGTGTTAGTTTTAAGCGCAAAGATGAAGCACTAACTTTAGCAAATCTGACTATTACTAAAGCTGAGGACATTGGATGTATTGATGTAGATCCCCAAGTACTATTTCAAAGACTCATTATTGTATCTAATTCAGCCCTGAGGAAATGTTTAAATAGGAACTTAGTGGTAGACCTTCATATCTCTTTGACAGTTGAGGGCTTCTTCTGGAGGCCGAGAAGCCAAATCTAGCCCATGCAATGTGGGAATTAGGGAGGTGCGGTGCTCAAGGGGACCTAGGTACAAATATCAAGTACGTCCTAGATGGTGGATCATTGATTCAAAGGATTCCGTGGAAATATGGGGCGTCTTTTGACGATATATGTGAAACTTGTGCAGATTTTGTTGACAATCATTACGGAAAAGCCCATGTTGTGTTTGATGGCTACTCAAACGGTCCTTCGACAAAAGATGAAACACACTTACGTAGGTCGAAAGGAATTGAAGGTGTTGAGATTAAATTCAATGGCGAAACACCATTTACAACTAAGAAAGACTCGGTTTTGATCAACACAAAAAATAAACAACGGTTAATAGATTTACTATCAAATCAATTGGAAGCACGTGATATAACAGTCAAAAAAGCAATAAGTGACGCTGATGTTCTCATCGCTAAAACCGCTTCTGAAGTATCCCTTGATGCCACAACTGTTGTTATAGGAGAAGACACAGACTTGTTAGTTCTTTTGATTCACAGCCGAGCTCAGACAACAAAATATATTTTACATCTGACAAGAATTTAAATCAGAAGAAAATATGGGATATTAACGAAACTAGATCAGTTTTGACAAATGAAACATGTGATCAATTATTGTTTTTACATGCATTAACTGGCTGTGACACAACTTCAAGGGTATTTGGTATAGGCAAAGGCACAGTTCTGAAAAAGCTTGCATCATACAATCGTTTTCAAGATCAAAGTGCTGTATTCATGAAGGAAGACGCGACACACGAGGAAGTTGCAAAGGCTGGTGAGAATACTTTGATTAGCATCTATAAAGGCAAAAATACAGACACATTGGATAATCTTAGATATCAAAAATTCATTACAAAATCGGCAAAAAGTAAAAACATTGTTCAAGTTAGAACTTTACCCCCAACGTCTGCTGCTGCTAAGTACCACTTTTATAGAGTATACCATCAAATCCAAGCATGGATTGGTAATGACATTGATCCTCTCCAATGGGGATGGACTCAAAGTGGACACAGACTTGCACCTCTAAAAACAGATCTGTCAGCTGCACCAGAAAGATTTTTGAATATTATAAAGTGCAACTGTAAAAACTGTGATACTAAACGGTGCTCTTGTAGGAAACACGGACTGGTTTGTTCACGAGCGTGTGGTGGTTGTCGTGGCACAGGATGCTCAAATAGTCCTCTCCTTGACGATGAAAGTGATGACACTGAAACAACAAACTAAACTACACATGTCGTTTGCGTTAAGACTGTGGTATCAAGCAGTACAATGTATGCAACATTGTTTTGTTTACAGTGTTTGATTTTGAAATTTGTAAATTTGGTAACGTACAAAAATCGTAACGTAAATTACATTTAAACATTTTTCTCACCACTCGTGTTTAAGATTCTATTAGCGTTTACACTACTTGTTTATTTGAATTTTATGATAACTTAATGAAATCCGTATCTGTATTTAATCATTTTTGTGTAAGAATTTATTATATAAGCTCATATGTATATGAAGTAACGAAGACTTCACCGACTTTGAAAACGTCGTTACTTCATGAATAAGATTATTAGTGTAATTTATTGTTGTATATTATTTTTGAAATTACTTCATATGTAAAAAAATTAGATAGTTTGTAATGGTAGCTCTATGCATATTTTTTACATCGATATACGCGTGGGTGGGGTAATGCTATAATGCAGATCAGAGTGTAAATAGGTAATAATAAATGACAAAAAAAAAGAATAAAACAAATTGAGTTCATTTTAAAATTTATTCATACATTTATTAAACACAGATTGACACCAAAATAACTACAAGTTTACAGCAAACAAAGTCAAGAGAGCGACACATATTGAAAATACAGAGATTTTATTAAGAAAGTAATCAAAGAGCAGGTGCTCGTAAACTATCTGCCATAAATCAAGTTTCCGATGAGATATTTTTTCAGGGTTTTTCTCCGACACCTATACATATATACTGATTACAAAAAAACTCAAAAAACCTTGTGTTGCAATTTGTTTGACGTCGAGGTACATATACTCATAACTTAAGGGGCCTATTTCAACTAACTGACAATTTAAACACACGAGTGATTTCATTGGTCCAATGCGGAGGTGTGTCTTTACAACTGGAAAAATTCATTCATAAACACTGCACGATCATTGTCAACTGGGTCATGCGAGTCATGCGATTCATGCAATCACAAAGGAGGGAGGGGTGGAGTGAAGAGGGGTGAATAGTGTGGGGGTGTGGACATTTATTACATTATCTTCCAAAAATGCGAAAAAAAGGTTAAAAAAAAATTAAAAAATCGGTGAGGGGGGGGGGGGGATTCTTGGGCGCAATGGTTGGACTGTATTTCAAACATAAAATAATAAAAATAAATATTTGTGTTTTTTAACCGTTTCAAAAAAAAAATGGGGGTGGGGGGTGGGGTATAGTGTGAGGGTGTGGTGGTAATTTGTGAGATGATCTTAAAAAAAAATTAGGGTGGGATTCGGGTGGGGGAGGGGGGAGGTGGGGGGATTCTTGGGTGCGATGGTTGGACGGTATTTCAAACATAAAATAACCGTTTCAAAAAAAATTTGGGGGGTGGGGTGGGGGGTATAGTGTGAGGGTGTGGTGGTCATTTGTGAGATTATCTTAAAAACAATAGGGGGGAGGAGGGTGGGAGGGGGGGAGGGCACGGGGGATGGTTTGGGTGGAGTCTATTGTGGTATGTCAGGTAAGAGTAGTTTTGTCAAAGTATCAATCAAATCTAATCATAAATAAAGAAGTTATGGCAATTTTAGCAAAATTTAATAATTTGACCTTGAGAGTCAAGGTCATTCAAAGGTCAAGGTAAAATTCAACTTGCCAGGTACAGTAACCTCATGATAGCATGAAAGTATTTGAAGTTTGAAAGCAATAGCCTTGATACTTAAGAAGTAAAGTGGATCGAAACACAAAAATTAACCATATACTAGTATTCAAAGTTACTTAGTCAAAAAAGGGCCATAATTCCGTAAAAATGACAACCAGAGTTATGCAACTTGTCCCTTTAATGTACCCTTATGATAGTTTGCGAGTGTTCCAAGTATGAAAGCAATATCTATGATACTTTAGGGGTAAAGTGGACCAAAACACAAAACTTAACCAAATTTTCAATTTTCTAAGTATAAAGGGCCCATAATTCCGTCCAAATGCCAGTCAGAGTTACATATCTTTGCCTGCACGGTCCCCTTATGATAGTTAATAAGTGTTGCAAGTATGAAAGCAATAGATTTGATACTGTAGGTATAAAGTGGACCTAAACACAAAACTTAACCAAATTTTCAATTTTCTAAGTATAAAAAGGGCACATAATTCTGTCAAAATGCCAGTCAGAGTTACATTACTTTGCCTGCACAGTCCCCTTATGATAGTTAGTAAGTGTTGCAAGTATGAAAGCAATAGCTTTGATACTTAAGGAATAAAATGGACCTAAACACAAAACTTAACCAAACTTTTCAATTTTCTAAGTATAAAAAGGGCACATAATTCTGTCAAAATGCACGCCAGGGTTATCTAACTTTGCCTGCCCAGTCCCCTCATGATAGTTAGTAAGTGTACCAAGTTTGAATGCAATAGCATTGATACTTTCTGAGAAAAGTGGACCTAAACGCAAAACTTAACCAAAATTTTCAATTTTCTAAGTATAAAAAGGGCACATAATTTTGTCAAAATGCACGCCAGAGTTATCTAACTTTGCCTGCCCAGTCCCCTCATGATAGTAAGTAAGTGTACCAAGTTTGAATGCAATAGCATTGATACTTTCTGACAAAAGTGGACCTAAACGCAAAACTTAACCGGACGCCGACGCCAACGCCGACGCCAAGGTGATGACAATAGCTCATTTTTTTTTCAAAAAATAGATGAGCTAATAACGTAAAAATGAGAGCTTGAAAATATGAATTTGAGTGATATTTTCATTATTATTCTTTATTTTAATTTAAACAAGAACACTGAACTACATCACGGACTCTAATATACACTCCGTGACTACATACCAAAATTTTGAACCAACGCGTAGAAGTTTTGACCCGCAGCCTTGGAGCGTTCAAGTTTATGATTCTCAATTTACTTCAAGAACTCACAATTATCAGTTATTGGTATTATTTTAAATTTAACGAATATCTATACGCGCACAAATATGAATTTCCTTACGCGCTTCACACATTCTACACTCTTAATTATTAAAAATAGCGAAAAAATGTTTGCGTAATTCGTCCATGAATATTCGTGCACTCAAGCAATGACTTCATTAGCGAGTATGCTTAACACTTTTACAAAATATTTTTTTTTGCACTGATATTTAATGTACTGAATCGTCTATAACAGGAGCAAATTTAAAATTCTTAAATAGTCATAAAATATCATTCATATTTGTATACAAGTACTTTGGCTCAATATCGCACTCTCACGGATATGACTCGTTGTGAGAGTTTATATAACTGGTCATAACTTCTATAAAGTTGTCCCCCAAATCAACGAATTTGGTATGTAATAATTCTTAAATGCTCTAGTTAAAAGCTAAATTATCAAAATGTTGGCAGAAACAAAGACCTATCAATATATCGAATTAATAATAATGTTTTTATAACCACTTTTTACCTTTTAGCTTTTCCGGGTTTTCCATTAGGCATTTTTTGTGTGCGAAAAAAAACAACTAAAAATAGGCCGAATTTGACCGAGATTTACAGACCGACCCTGACCCTGTCATACAATATGTTTACATCGTAAGAAGCTTTGGAGGTTCTTCGTTCGAACGGTACCATTATAATTCATATCGGACGAATAATAATGCATTTATAACGATTTTTACCTTTTCCGTGTTTTACTAAATCGATTTCCGGGTTTTATACCTTCCCGTGAATGTGTACTGGCGAAAAAGGTAAACAAGAGATGTGTTTGTCAGAAACACAATGCCCCCTAATGCGCCGCTTTGATTTTTGTTACCTTTGACCTTGAAGGATGACCTTGACCATTCACCACTCAAAATGTGCAGCTCCACGAGATACACATGCATACCAAATATCAAGTTGCTATGTTCAATATTGCAAAAGTTACGCAGAAGGTTAAAGTTTTGGGACACACACACACAGACACATACAATGGCAGACAGGCCAAAAACAATATACCCCCGATCTTTCGATCCGGGGGCATAAA
Organism: Dreissena polymorpha; assembly: GCF_020536995.1. Taxonomy (NCBI): domain Eukaryota; kingdom Metazoa; phylum Mollusca; class Bivalvia; order Myida; family Dreissenidae; genus Dreissena; species Dreissena polymorpha. The sequence continues at coordinate 17,351,929 of NC_068363.1, read as the reverse complement.
AATGTAGCAATGTAAAAACAAACCCAAATACACGAGAATGTGCACGTGCAACGTTAAAGATTAATCATTATAAAGAACAAGAGGGCCAAGATAGCCCTAGTTCGCTCACCGGAGAGGAGTCGGTTCATTCAATCTTTACCAAACGTCAAATTTGACCTAGATATTGTCCAGACAAACATCCTCGTCAAGTTTCATCATTATTGAATCAAATCTTTGGCGTATGGAGTGTTTTTGTAAGATTTGACCTGGCAACCTTTATTTTGAGTTGACCCCTCTTACCAAACATCAAACTTTGTTTACAAAAATAAATATGATGACCAAGATTCATAAAATCTGAAACAAAATTGTGACCTCTAGAGTGTCTACAAGGATTTTGTATAACATAATGAAATTTTGGACAATCTAAGGGCAATAATTATGGCATTAATTATATTGGGCCATTTTCAAACTTGACCGAGATCTTTCAGTAACTTTGATAAAGAATGCTTTAGAAATGTAAATGCTAGAGTGTTTACAAACCAAATGTGGACGGGCGGACGGCGGACAAAGACCAATCCTAAAACCTCACCTGAGCAATCAGGTGAGCTTAAGTGTGTTTCACCGATCTGAGCAATTTTCCAACTTGTCTGAGAAATAAATAAAACCAAAGTGTTGACTAAGTTTCACGATGATTAGGCAAAAAATGTGACTTCTATAGTGTTCGATCACAAGGTTTCTCTCTAGAGACATAAGGAAAACTGCCCCACCCCCATGGCAGGCATGTTTTTGACCGATCCTGCGAACTCATCTGATATATATGAAACCTATATTTTCACCAAGTTTCATGATGATTGGGCAAAAAAATGTGACTTCTAGAGTGTTCATGAGCTTTTTTTACTATATAAATATAAGCCATGTTATTCAACTGACAGAAACCATTTTCGAACTCAACTCTCATATCAAGGAAACAAATGTTCTGACCAAATGTCATGAAAATTGGGCCAAAAATGTTACTTCTAGAGTGTTCACATGTTTTCACTATATACATATATAGAAAAATGCCCCGCCCACTGGCGGCCATGTTTTTTTCACCGATTTGGACCATTTTCGAACTTGTCCAAGATATCAATAAAACCATTGTTTTATGTCGCTCGTTATATGGCAGTCAGGTTCAAACATGAGATCAAATATTTTTCTCACATTTCCACATACTGAAAACCATCATTTAATTGCATTTGCCTGCCCCCTGGTGGCCATGTTTTTAAAGCAACCGAAACCATTTTCGAACTCATCCACGACATCATTGAGACAAATCTTCTGACCAAGTTTCATGAAGATCAGAAAATAAATGTGGCCTCTAGTGTTAACAAGGTTTTACAATAGCCGTATAAGGAAAAATGCCCCACCCCCTGGCTACCATGTTTTTCAACCAACCGGCATCATTTTTGAAGTCGTCCAAGATATTATTGGGATGATTCTTCTGACTAAGTTTCATGAAGATCGGACAATAAATGTGTCCTCTTGAGTGTTAACAAGATTTTACTATAGCCATATAAGGAAAAATGCCCCGCCCCTTGGCATACATGTTTTTCAAGCAAACGTAACCATTTTCAAACTCAACCAAGTTATCATTGCGACTAATCTTCTGACAGGTTTCATGAAGATTGGAAATAAATGTGGCCTCTTGAGTGTTAATAAGATTTAACTATAGCCATATAAGGTAAAATGCCCCGCCCCTTTGCAGCCGTAATTTTCAAGCAAAGGTTATCAGTATTGAACTCATCAAATAGATCATTGGGACAACTCAGAAGCAAGTTTCATGAAGATCGGGAAAAAAAGTGGCCTCTAGTGTTAACAAGGTTTTACTATAGCCATATAAGGAAAAATGCCCCGACCCCTGGCGGCCATGTTTTTCAACCAACCGGCATCATTTTCGAACTCGTCCAAGATACTAGTATTATTGGGATAAATCTTCTGACCAAGTTTCATGAAGATCAGACAATAAATGTGGCCTCTAGTGTTAACAAGATTTTACTATGGCCATATAAGGAAAAATGCCCCGCCCCTTGGCAGCCATATTTTTCAAGCAAACGTAACCATTTTTTAACTCACCCAACATATCATGAAGACCAATCTTCTGATCAAATTTCATGAAGATTGGCAAATAAATGTGGCCTCTAGAGAGTTAACAAGGCAAATGTTGACGCCGCACAACGGACACAAAAGCTCACCATGAGCACGTTGTGTTAATAACCAGTTACGGGCAAAAAGTTAACCGGTTATTTTTTTGTAAACTCTTGCATCTCTACTAAAACACACTTCATAATACTTAAATTTTTTTTAAATAAAAGATCATCCAACCACTACCAAATTATTTGGACTTGACAACAAATAATACACCATATCTCTTCTTTTTATATTTATTTACAAAACATTGTCACAAAAGGAACAAATACACGTCTGATTTAAGAATGATGAACTTGCAACGTATGTGGAAATACAATAAAATGAAATATCTACCATGATACAAGTAATTTGAATTCCAATGTTTCTCAACATCAAATATCTGTTGTTGTTTTTGTTATTATCCATATAACAAGTCTTAACAAATTTACATGAAAACATTAAAGATTTGGTAGTAAAAAAATCTGCCAAATATTATGTATGGCTGTAAAAAACGTTAATTATCTTAAAAAGGGGAATACCTTATAATGGTTTCATTCTTTATGACAACACTTATGATCCTATATATAACAAAGCGTACACATTACTCAATGTAATACATGTGCATCCAAATTTTGAACACTGATGACAACAATAATGTCACATTTACCATTTGAAACATAGATGAAATTCTATGCATGTTTCTGTGATTCTTTAATAAAATCAATAAAAACAACGATTTACACAGTAAGTCTACTGCACATTTCTTGCCACATCATCATGTAAAGAAAAATGAAATGAAGAAGATCACCATTATACTTTGATCTGAAGAATATTCCAACATCCTTATTAAGGATTGTAATTTTTTTTTGTCTCATCAATTTACAAATACAGTCGCTGAAAAAAGCATGTCCACAACATGGCTGAGGATGAAATGGACTGTCTGTACAAGTGTCTCAAAGATCTCTAATGGTGATGACGCTGCAATGAGAGGTGTTGAATGCTTAAGGTCGTCGGCCCCTACCCCGTCCCCTGGGGCCACCACGACCACGCCCCCCTCTACCACCACCGCGACCACGCCCACCTCGCCCTGCAATACACAACACCATCAGTCGAACAAGCTTTCGTAACAATAAACAAATATCTCTTTACCACTCGGAGATGCACTAAGATGCACATGTTGTTTATTTTTAAAAATTAAATGCAAGACCTTTCGTTATAGATTCAGACTCAAGTTTTAAAGGTTCATTTTGAACCCATAGAAACCGATAAGAATCAAGCAACACAAAACCTGTAAAGCCTGCGAATTACTCAACAAAGTCAAAAATTTTCAAACATTCCGATTTACTCGCCATTTTCATTCAAACGGGAAGTGACATAAATTCGACACATATTAATGCTCTTAATCAGGAACTGACATTATAGGGCTTCAAAAGTAATATTTTGCAACTTAAGTAAGAACAAGAGATATGTTTGTCAGAAACACAATGCCCCCTATTGCACCGCTTTGAAATAAAATTTCAATATATCATTTGGCAGGTTTAGAAATTATCTCCCTTTTAAAGCTTATTACTTCCCTTGGATGGTATTTTTTTTTACTTTTGACCTTGAAGGATGACCTTGACCTTTCACCAATCAAAATGTGCAGCTTCATGAGATAAACATGCATGCCAAATATCAAGTTGCTATCTTCAATATTGCTAAAGTTATGGCCTATGTTAAAGTTTTCGGACAGACTGATGGACAGACAGTCCAGTTCAAATGCTATATGCAACCTACCGGGGGCATAAAAATTGATGTAAAATGGGCATAAAAATTGATGTAAAATGGAAGATGATAGTGATAATGAAGAGTTTAACATTGAACCATACATGTATCAGCCTGAATTTAGAGACTGTCAGTCAGAATTTTCTGAATCTTACTTTGACAGCGAGGAATTTTGTGTCGATGCACAAGATGACCATTATGTTGGAAATACGGATTGGTAAATAAATAATTGTCTCATTGTGTTTACAATGATTTAATTAAACAAATTTGCACAATATTTGCATACCCCTCATAAAATAATTATATACACTTATAAAAATAGACAACAATGTAAGTGTTACCTCCCCGATCCTCTCGTCTGCCTCTTATTCTGCCTTTGGGTGCATCATCTATTAATAATGTGTCTAATGGAAGGCTGTCTGGGAGAATGTAGTACCGGATGTTGTTGCCACGGATACTCAAGGAATCCAGCTGCTGTGGATCCTTGTTTTTCACTGTCATTTTCACAGCTTTGAGATGTGTGTTCATGCTTACATCAACACCTGTTTGAAAAATATAGAAATATGGAAATGTATGATACTTAATTTACAGTCAACATAAACAAAATAATATTTTTAACATGTATATTATGAAATTGGAATGTAGTCAAGAAACTGTTTGACCAAAGCCTCAACCTTTTACCGCTTAGATGCGCATTTTCACGCATTTGTAGGCCCTAAAAGATTATTAAATTAAAGACCTTTTTTTTACTAGATTCTGCATCATTTAAGTTTTTAAGGCTTCATTTCCAAACCTTAGATACTGATGAGCAGCAAACAGCATAAAACCTGAACAGACTGCGAGTAACTTGCAGGCTTTCTGGTTTAATGCGGTTTACACATAGCCAATTTCACTTTGCTTCTAAGTGGGAAAGGGTTAAAACAGAAATTGTTAAAAATATTTTTTTCATCAATGTGCTGAGGTCATATACACATTTATATTTTCTTAAACTGAATGCAATTTCATATATGCAAATATCAGTGCCTTCCCTAGGCAGTTTTAGCAACTGAGGCAGAAGCAGTTGACAATTTTGAATGAACATGCCTGCCGCTACTAAAAAGTGTTAAGCTTTTTTTCAGAAACCAGGCACATGAATATTATGACATGATTGAAGGATGTTGAATACAGCTAACGAAGGATCCCATGGACACATTTTTTGGGAAATGCAATCAAAACGCTACTTTTTAAGCTATATATTCCAATCCTTTAAAAGGCTATAGTACCCCCCTTGTTGTTCCAAAAACTTAAATACATCATTTACCAGATATTCATATACTTATTCAGTGCACATCTAGTTGACGCAATGAGATCATTTCAAACCCCACTATTTTTGTCTCTGTCAATTCATGGTTTTTCGTCTACCAAGTTGTTGGATTACTTTTATTTAAAATAACTTGCCTATTTAAAGTTGTTTCAATGTTAATGGTTTTGTTCAAAACTATAGATTTGTGTGTAATACTTATTTCATAAATGAAAGAGCATGAAAGTCTGTATATTTTGCATTTCAGATAATTTACTACTGGTTAATTTTAGTGGTTGAGCCGGACTAAGGGTACGCTAAGTCCCTGAAGCACAGTTTACACGTAGCTTTATCGGAAGGGCTACCATCCTGAAACCAAAAATACTGCGACATTTTTTTTTTAGCTTCTTAGGCGCATTTGAGAATTTAAATTTGTCCGCACAACTTTTTCTGCCATTTTGACGTTTTTCCGAAAGTAGGCCGTAACGTGCTTATTGATTGGATGACTAAAGTAATAAGTAACCAATCGCACGCGTCGTAATTACAGGTAAAGATAAAACCTATATACCTTCCCGTTTTTTAGTCAGAGAACAGCGCGCTTTACGTATCTATGTCTCTATGTTAAAGAATCGAATTTGGTAGGGTTGGTATCGTAATCGAATCAACGCATTTAAAACCGATTTTCGATGCATCGGATCAAATTGTTGCAGCTCTATTGCTAGTTAACATCAAAGTTGTGATTTCCAGCAAGTCTGATTCTATTTACAGTAAACAATGAGTTTATTAAACAGAACACTCTTTTAACTGAAGCCCTGCTTGAGGGTATCAGCTTTCACTGTTTAAACCAAGTCTTTGAGCCTCAGGTTCCGTACGACAACCTGCGTCAGTAGATTCTGTTGTCGATGAAATATTGTTATAATCAACAACTGTTCTGACTATGGCATAATGCACTGGACTCAATATTTGATACATGATTCTCATTTTTTTACCTCACAATTGTATAAATGAGCGATTGATCAGCATAACCAGTACCCAGTGCTCCAGCTAGGCCTAAATCGAAGGGCGCCGCGCCCTGCCCTCCCGAACCTCCGCCCTGCCCCCCCTTCCCCCCCCCAAAAAAAAAAATTTTTTTTTTTTTTTTTTTTACATATGATTATTCATAAATCTCTTATTACAATGTAATTACTTTAATCCTCATTGTAGACATTATATTTGAATGGTTTAATAATAATGGGAGTAATACAATTATTTATAACATATAAATTAACATGCAATAGGAAGCATTCCAGAAACACCCGCGCACTCGTACGTGCCCTTTTCACAAAATACTGCGCGTAGAAAGTGCCCTTTTGACAAAATACTGCGCGTCGAAAGTGCCCTTTTGACAAAAAAGCCCCCCTGCCCTTTTCAAATCCTAGCTGGAGCACTGCAGTACCGTACTTTACTACACCAAAATTGGTTACATAATATGTAATGAGAAGTATTAGAGTATGGCTCCAAGGCACTGAAGATGCAAAATATTGTGAATCAGTTACGCGTAAATAACCCAGTGTCGCTATCAACGGATAATTTCAGTAGTTTTGTTGCAGTTGTTTGGCTTTTTTATACCTTCTACACTAATCAGTCCCAACATTGTACTCCTCCACTGTAAAACCATGGCCAGTTACTTAGAAGACTGATGGCAAAACCGTTAAATACTCATGAAAATTTTGCATTTCATGCTTTACATTGTCAAAATATTTATTTGGACATGTAGGGCCATAACTTCATAAAAATCAATGGACCTGAAACGAAACTTGAACTCCAACTTACTACAAGTCATGCATACCACACACCAATTATCTGAATGTATTCAGGAAAAAAGTCCTTAAATCTGTTATTCTAAAGATATCTTGGTCTGAGGCCGGTTAACTTGCAAAAATATTCATGGACTGTAATGAAATTCAAACTTTATCTGTAACTCATGAAGGTAGACTAGGGGAGAAAAAAACACTTAAAACTGAAAGCTGGGGCGACAGACAGATGGACAGACAGTGCCACTGCTATATGCCACTAACCTGGTGCATAAAAGCTGCAAATGTTACCTGTTATTGTTCCATGCACCTGGGTGCCATTCTTTAGCTCGATGGTAACAGTCTCATGACTTAGTTTCATCAAAAACCTGAAACATTACGAATATTGTTTTTTCTTCATATTTTAACAGAGACATACTTCATTTTTGTACACACTGAATGGGTAAGGAAAATATTTAAGCCCTACTATATATTGTTTACACCTAAAAACTTATATGAGACAATCTCAGGCCTTGATTTACTGTTAGAATAGCCAGCCCCGTTCCAATGCCCATTATGCATATTTTCCAATTTTAGACAAATAAAATCCCAATTGTTTAATAATATGTTATTTGGTTATTCCAAAAGCTGAAATAACATTGAACTACTATTTAGATGTTTTACAGCAAATCCGCAAACATCTTGTACACACTGTTACTCCAATATAACGCGGTTGACTGTGTCCAAGTCACAAGACAGCGTTATAAAAGGATTCACTTTATTAATTCTGAGCATTCATAAATTATTGCAAGGTTGCAGACTTCACGCTAAATATTTTAGCCAAATAGCCCTTCGGGCTAATCAGATGGAATTGTGAATAGCCCGAAGACATGTTCCACAGCCTGAAGAGGTCGATATAAATTTTATGACTTTTTTGGCCAGGAACACCAAAATAGTTATTAACAATCAGAAAATCTACTTCCATTAGTAAAAACAGATGCATGTGATTACAGAAAATAATTAAAGGTATTCTGTTTCCTTTTGAAATGCATTTTATACAAAATGCACCAGATAATTATGCTGTTTATTGTAACTTTAATATTACACATGTTCTCAGTCATTCAATGATTCCTTTAATTAGTTTGACAGGTGTTTGGTTTTATTTTAAAGCAAATTGATTATTATCGTATTATTACTAGTACTAGGACAATCGCCGGTGAATTTCTGAATTGTCGGCATGTGGCTTCAGAACAAAAGGCCACTGGGTGTGTTAATTGCCCAATCCACAGGTGGTAAGCGTGTGGCTATGATATTAATTAGTGAAAACATCATTTTGAATGATAAATTATCATATTATAACGAAAAATTAACTTTTCTGAAAAAAAATATTTCACTATCAAATATATATATAACAAGGTATGCAACTCAAAATCACCCCAAAACGGGGTGCATCGCTTTGAACAGCCATATCTTCATCAATTGTGCAGCGATTTTCACGATCTCGGTCTTATTCAACGCAGAAATGAATTTCCTTTCTGGAAATGTATATGTCTTGCAATATTTTTACAAATGCTGGGTCAACTTTTAAGAAATAACACGATACACAACACGCATGACCCAGTTGACAGTGATCATGTATTCTTTAAGACTGAAATCTTCACGGAGTAAAGGGCAACTTCCCTACAAAGTTCATGTAGTTCGATACCATAATTCAATAAAACGTATGAAAAAACATTATTACCGTTCTTGTCGTTACATTCTGCATCAAGACTAACTGTCCAGCGCCGTTTGAAACCTTTGTTTACATACATTTCAACTAACTGAAATTTTAAACATACGAGTGATTTCATTGGTCCAATGCGGAGGTGTGTCTTTACAACTGGAGATTTCATTCATAAAGAATACATGATCACTGTCAACTGGGTCATGCGTGTTGTGTATCGTGTTATTTCTTAAAAGTTGACCCAGCATTTGTAAAAATATTGCAAGACATATACATTTCCAGAAAGGAAATTCATTTCTGCGTTGAATAAGACCGAGATCGTGAAAATCGCTGCACAATTGATGAAGATATGGCTGTTCAAAGCGATGCACCCCGTTTTGGGGTGATTTTGAGTTGCATACCTTGTTATATATATATTTGATAGTGAAATATTTTTTTTCAGAAAAGTTAATTTTTCGTTATAATATGATTATTTATCATTCAAAATGATGTTTTCACTAATTAATATCATAGCCACACGCTTACCACCTGTGGCCCAATCTACCAAGTGACAATGTCTGCTTCTTTAATTTACTCTCGATGTTTTGATAAGCATGTGTCAACCGTGAATAGTATTGTAAACAGATTATAAGTAGCAAAGTAGTTCACGTGGCAGAACGAGATTACAGAACAAACGAAAGTACTACAATTATTAATAATAAGTTGAAAAAAACGTCCTCTAATATGCAAGAATAATTGATTAAAACACATGGAAATCTAACTGTAACAAGGATCAATTTGTTTTTAACCCAATGCGTACAATATCCCTTACAGACTCTCTTTATTTTTATTGAAAAATTACTTTGTCCATTTTTCATAAATACATTTTCAGAAAACGCTTCTAAAATTTAACTCTTTCAACCCTATATTAGTTTTCTATAAGAATACCCTTCAACCTGGAATAAATTGATTGGAACTGAGAAATACATCATATGTTTATAATTCCTTTATTTCAGCAAAAACAAAGCATTTTTACTGTAACAAACCATACATTTTCGGAAAGGTCATACTTGCATCTACATAAGCAGAATAACAATAATTTGATTTTATTCATATTTACCTGGTTTTTCAGGTGAGAAATCTAATTAACAGGTAAAAATTCAATAATTTTAAAGAAATAATCATAATTAAACATCAATTCATTCCAAAATTATTTCTATTCAATTGGTATACAATATAAAGTGTTAATAGATAAAAGTGTTCTTGTTTAAAACCTTGAATTTATAACTTTAAAGATTAATTAAATACACAGGTAAATTGGCAGAACTGAGATATACATCATATGTTCATACATCCTTTATAACAGCAAAAACAAAGCATTTTTTCTATAACAAGCCATACATTTTTAGAAAGTTCATACATGTATCTATAAAATCACAAAAACAATAATTTGATTGTATTCATATTTACCTGTTTTTTTCAGGTAAGATACCTAATTAACAGGTAAAAATTCAATAATTTTAAAGAATATCATAATAAATTTTTGACCCAAGCATGAAATGAGTGTCTGTACTGTCCTTAAAATACATTTCATCTCTATCAAATTTCACTATATCCATCATCAACATAACACCATAGAACACCTTGATGTCAGTGATAGTTACATCTGTCCATGTAGTTTTGTGCTCTTCCGGATTAGCTGCACGTTTTCTCTGGGCATTTAGGTTTGTGCAGTCTGTTATGTGTTGAAATATTTCATTTGAGTAGAACACTTGGAAAAGTTCTAAGGGGGAGGCAGAAGTGTCATATATTCTGACAGGGCCTGGAACTTCCTCAAACTTCTTTATGCAGCATACACTGTAGGAACTGTTCCACTCAAACACATCAGGTGTTTCATAATTCCCAAAAAAGTCGACGTCACCTGTATCGTTATCTGGATTGTTTTCAAAATTTTGTAAAACACTATTCAATCGTTGTCTGTCATTTTCATTTAAATGATGCAAGTCAAAATCACCTATTTGATCAATAAATTCGTCATCCGACCACTCATCCGAAGAAATTTCACCGTCCGCCATTGTTATAACCAGTGTGTTGTTTAAATTCTCGATTAAACACGTTTAAAATAAATATTTTTCATTCTTTTCGGTAAACACGGAAGTAACAATCGGCCATAACCCACGCTAACGTTTGTTCTCGCTGATAAACGTGATTTACTTGTGTGAGTCAGACAAAGAAAGGTTAAATACCGGAACACCCGCTATAGCGGGCTATCGTGGTGAACGGTGTAAACTACGGCTGCCCGCTGTGGCGGGCTACGGAGTTGAAAGAGTTAATACGCTTCTAGATTGGTCATTATTTAAAAACATTACGAAGTGCCCGATGTGCGTACATCCCGGAACGTGATCTACGCATGTTCAGTTTGAATAACCTCATCTCGATTGGGCGTCAATTTCATCATTACTTTAATTAGCAACATACCTGGATGTTAACACGACAGTTTAGAAAAATGGCGGCCGCATGTGTTCATGCAATTCTTTAAAACGTATGTCATTTTAGGCATTTAGTAGCGAATTTAATCGTGCCTCTTAAAAACGGGTATAAATCAGGTTATTGATATGACGCTCAAATATTTAATCGACCGGTCGAGCTATTTTATAAGCATTTAGGATCGACCGACCGGCCCAAGAATCTACTCGGGCTTCGGGCTTATAGGCTAATTTGAAGACTGAGGTTGTGTTGTCATTCGACAACACATGCATATTACAGACATGGCGAAAGCCTGTCGGTCCGTCGGCCATTGCCAACAAACATTTAAAAAGGCCGACGGTGAAATGTAAAATCGTCGGCCTTAGTATGTTGATGCTGCATTAACAAATATAAGTGTATATGAAGTGAAAACACCCTCGAATTTTAAAGGGAATTTTGTTGTGGGGTCGCGAAAACTGATTTGTAATTGATCACGAGTAACTTCCCGTTACGGACTAGATTGCAATTTACCGGTACGCAGTTGTTAGCCTTCGCGTAATCGGAATACTTCGCGCATGTACCACATAATAACTAGTCTGAGATATTAAAAATACACTACTTATCGTTTTGGACATCCTTCTTATAAAGTTATAAGAAATAAAAGATAATTATGCGGATTCAAATGGTCAATCCATACGAAGTGGTTCTATAAATTTAGGGTTCCCGGAGGATCACCCAGCTTGAAAGAACTGGTGACCCTCGCCAAAATCCGGGGGGCTCGGGTTCCCGGACCACGGTTAGTGTCGAGGCCTGCTTACCGTTTCGAAATCTGTGCACATACGCTTTTCTAATGTGCATATAAATATACGATTATCCTACATAATTACTACCAGGGGTTCCGCTGTCGATCGCCATTGGCGCCAAATGGCGCTAAATTTTTTAATGTGGCTCCAATTTTTTAAAAGTGGCGAATTAAAAAAAATCGGTAAAATCCTATCCGAAAATGTACTGCGAGTCGAAAGCACGCGACCGAGCATTAGCGGCCAGCGTCTGTCAGTTGTAAATATTGATTTACGACGATGTAAGCGACCTACAGTGCAGAGTGCATTAGAAATAACCGAAGCGTGTAAGTGTTACAAACGGTGTTTTTCGGCGTAAGCTGCATAAGCCAGCTTTTCACCTTAGCCTGACCTTTGTAAGTGTCCAATAAAATTCCAATAAAATTTCCCGCGGCTAGGTACGAATGAATACACTTCATTTATTCCATTGGCTGATTTGAGTATACCACCAGAACATTGGAAACATATCCGCGTCTTTGTAATACTGTTTTACTGTATGAAACAATTTTATCTCGAATGAAAAGGCTTAATAGATAGAACAGTTTTACACTCAATTCTCGACATCAATACAGTTTGTGCGTACACCTTTTATTTTCAGAGTATTACCAGCGCAAGAGCGTTTATACTTAAAAGGCTATGTTCTCATATTTAGTACTTACTTCCTTATTCCTGTCAACATGTTAACATGTAAAAGTATAAAGAGCAATGGAAGCGAGGCCTCACTTTAAAGCATTGCATTTCAACCCGCGAGGTATATCGGGTCAATTCGCGGACATTCAGAGTTTATATACAGGTCATCACCGGAGTTGGCGGCCAGTAAAATAATCGTTATATAATAAAGACGCTATACGTGAACTAGGTGACCTGGAATTTTCTTTAGACCAGAAATATGTTAAATGAAGATATTCAGCAATATAATTATGGTATGTAAATAATAGATTCTTAATGTGTTTTCAACAATACAATGATAAATATTATTGTTGATAAATTTAACAATAATTATTCGTCCATATTGCCTAATGTACTAAAGTGATATTATGAGCATGTAACAGTTTATAGGTGTCTATCGACACCGTTGATTATTTTTGATGTTTCTACTTCATATACACTTATATTAATTAATGCAGCATCATCATACTTAAACAATATACCAGAAAGAGAAAAATAATGCATTTGAATATCAACCGTACTTTCGTTTGACAACTGATCATGCGTTTACGAGTTGAACCTAAATTTAGTTTTAGTGCAGATTTGTTCATACGACACAAAGACACGAAATTGTTTTACGGATCATTTCAGCTTACAGGACTGGGTGGGTCACGTAAGAATATCGAATATAAAATATATTTTTATAAACAACTGGTAGCAAGGTGAGTTGCAGATAATTAATCAGTAACCACATTTTAACTAACTATTTTGACCTGTTAATTCTTTTCAGCTCAATTCAACAGTGCAAAATGCCCATAATATCACTTTAAGCATTAGCACGATGATAATTGATACTGTTAATAATCGAATCAAATAGCAATGCCCGACAAACCACTAAAACAGGTTTGTTCGAAGAACGCGCCTATAAATACGGATACTTCTCGTGTGGCCGGTTGACTCATATGTTTAAATTTCACTTCCATTCTTCTTTTGGTTTTCTGTTTTGTATCTATAGGTTTATGACCAGCAATATGTTATAATGTAAAATAAGCTGCGAAAACTCCCCGTAACATCCCGTACTGCGTGTGATGCAGCTAAGAACTGCACAGAAAAAGACATTCGCTATACTTTATCTCATTCATTAAACTATTTACGCCGTATATCTTTTTTAAAGATATTTCTTGTTACTGCTATTGTCAAGTTTTATGGGGGTTATTATCGGATTAACGGCTCCTTTATGATATTAAGCAATAAGTTGAGTAACACGGGGACAAACTGTCACGACGATCAATAATTACAATAATTATAATGATTATTAGGGCCGCTATTTCTTTGTTAAAATCAAAACCATGGGGCTGGCAAAAGCATTTAATTTCTCCACATCAACAAATAAAAACTTGTTTCAACAGGTATTTGTGAGCATTTCTGTTTAATAGATTCATTATTGTAATGTTCTGGGAAGGATATAAATTGATTAAGATAACAACAATTTCTGAATTAAATATAAAACATTCACTCGATGTACTATATTTCGGATATGTTAATTTCGGACATTTGAAGATACCCCCTGTTAGGGACATTTATGTGTTGTTTTGATGTTGATAGTTTGTAAAAATATGTTTTATGTTATTTCAGGCAACAAGAATAGATTGTGGCAATTATCTGGGCCTTTCTGGCAGGAAAAAGGTGTGAACAACAGTCATTTACAGGGGTTAACGTAAGAAATTGACACTCACTTGCCCAGGGGGCAAGTTACTTTGAACATCTGCTTGCCCTCATTAGAAACTGGTTGCCCTATTTTGAAGTCAATTTTTAATTGTCATTTGATCTTTAAAGCATTGATACACATGCATTATTATGCTAGATTTAATTTAAGCTATATTCAATGTATCAAAAATAAAATAATAATCGTTTTTATAATATAAAGTTGTCAACAAAACAAAATCTGGACAGTTTCATTTCATTGAATAGTCACTATTGAATACAATACATATGAAGAGTTTATTACTATTAAAATTTTAAAACGGTATACTTGTCACTATATCTATACAAGTTATGGCATAGATTAAAAGGGGGGAAGGGCTTAAAATAGTACTGTGAAAATGATTGTTCAGAGTTTGAAAATCATGTTGATGTCTTTGATGAAGAGTTTCTCACTATTTTAAACTGTGAATATATAACATACAAATTATTCACAGATTAAAATAGTGAGAAACTCTTCATATGCATTCTTAGGAAGTTTTAAACGGTCTGCATATTCAACATGATTTTCAAACTCCGAACAATCATTTCCACAGTTATTATATTCATGTTCATAGACATCACTATCACTAGTATACGCTTCTTTATCCAGTTCTAGTAACTGTTCTGAAATTGTTTCAGTTTGAGTGGTTTTACACAAGAAAATTGGAATAGCACAGTTACTACCAACACTTTTATCTTGCTTGTTATTAAAATCAGGGACATTGTTGTTTTGGTCTGATTCAGAACATTTAAAATGTTTAAATGAAAAGGTCGGCTGGACGCTACTGTCCGCCATGTTGAAACGTCTGCCGAGTAGAACTTGTTTTGAGCGCTTAGATTGGCTTATACAACGCAAGCGACCAATCAAATTTGTTTTACTTGTACTTGATAAAAAAATATATTGACCCATAGAAAATAAATAGATACAAGGGGAAAAGTCGAAAAAATACCGCAATTATGCTAATACGAAACGGACTTGCCCGGCGGACTATCTACTTTGGAAAATCACTTGCCCGCGACGATTTTAACCCGGCACGGGCAAGCGGGCGTCCGCTTAAAAAAAGCCCTGCATTTAATTGAACCTGGAAATCATCCACCACTAACAGAAAACTTATTAACAACAGAAGCTGATGTATATCATGTCCAAATGACCAAATATAACTGTTAAATAATTTGAAGTGAGATGCTTTATTTTATGATTCCCTTTCAAATGATGAACATTGGTGTGATTTTATGTTTAAATAATTAATTTCGAAACATTTATGCAGCATACTGTTTAATACATTGATGTTAACATTATTATATTATTTTGGTTATCTGTGTTGTTTATCAAGTTGAAAAAAAAAGTTATTTATATACAAATAAAGCTTATTAAGACTTATGAAGGTATGACTTATGAAGGTACTTATTGTTTTTGTTTTTTAAATAACATACTTTTTAAAGTGATAATATAGTCAATGACATTAATGTAGTAAGGTTTCTTAAAATGATTGTTCTTATTAATAAGGTGGAATAACCGACAGTATTCACGCCGCGAAAAAGTGGCGACAACTTTTTTTGGGCCAGTGGAACCCCTGACTACATCAATTGAAAGAAAACATTTCTGACAATAAGGGTTTAAGAATTTCATATGATAAACACAAAAATATGTCATTTTTCAGAAGGGTAAAATTAACAGTGCATAATGAAACATATTTTGCCTTTTAATTATTGTTAATATAAGCAACTGACATACAATGTCACAAATCTAATTTTTATTGGATAAAAAAACTAACTGAAATGCGGCAAAAAGTATGAGTGCATAATTTATTTATTCAATATTGCGAAAACGTATTTAATAAAAAATAACTGTTAGTTAAAAATGTGTTTTGCAGAGATAATTATACATAGTAAAAAAGTTTGATGGAAGACATCACCGTCCAAGAGATTTTCCAGGGAAGCCGGTGAATTCTTTGTCAATGTAAACAAAGGCAAACGGATCAACAACATTGACATTTATCACGAAATGAATACGCCAACATAGTCATAAATTATATATCAACGTTATCTGGCGATTTTTTCTTACTACCTACCGAACTAATTTCATGATTGCAGAGGATTTTGTAAAGCTATTGGTCGTTAATAATTCGTTATTTTGATGGCGGCATTCATCTGCGTCATGAAACGCTTACTTGAATATTCAAGGGAGTTAATTATCGTTTGGGCTACACGCCACTTAGAGAACTGCATTCAACGGTTTCTATTTCACGTGTGGGTTTTCAATTAATATATGTCTAAGTTAAAAAATTAGCTGAGCAATAATTATATGGGCGACATAGCTTTGAAACGAAGATAAGTTGTAAGGGTCGATTGACACAAAATCTTAAAAAACACTCCAGCCTGCATAATGTATTCATTTGTTGTATATCTTAGTCAAAGAAGGCACATGCCTCATAACCTAACAAAATACAATAAAATCTCACATAATTGTCTGCAGAAAAAATATGATGAGGTCGCTCCGTCAAGCCGTTTTACCATCCTCACCTACCAGAAAGTTTCCAGAAAGTTTCTTTTGGCGTATATAGCTTCGGAGACAAGAGTATATTACATTAACATGTATGTAAGGGCACCGGGCGAAAACTATGCTGTTAGATTGAAACTGACTGCGTACACTTCGATCTATTTTACTGAACCAACGCTCGATGTCCTAGTGAGCATGGATCCTGCTGGAACATCAGCCGCATCCATCTCTTCTTCTCAGAAAAACGACAGACGCCAGAAATTACGTTACTTTCCGATGTTCTAGGAGCCATACTCAGATAGTTTTATCCGAATTTCTCGGTAAATATAGAGGCATTAGCACTACATTACAGTTGTTTTGATTTTTTAATGTAACATAATTCATGTTTTAATTTAAAATTATTTTTTCTTGCTTCTTAACGTTTTGAAGGGTAGGGCACACAATTTTACCTTTACTTATTAACATGTATGATTTTTCAACCCAAAACATAAATGAGTTGAAGGCTGTACGAGTGTTTTTATCCTTTTCGGTGGTGACCTCCCGATTGGCATTTCAGTTATGTATTATTTAACGTACAGTCTGTAAAGTTCCTTTGATCATTGGAACGCAACATATAATACTCAAATATTTAAAATGACAGTTTGAACACGTTAAAAACTAGTTCAATCTTAGGTCTTGACATGACCGGACATAAATGTGATTTTATAAAATAGTTCGGAAAGCATTTTTTTTTAAAGATATGACTGATATGACTGTGTTATAAAATGAAAACAATATTGCGGATCCTTGTGTAGCTTACCATGCAAGTATTCGCGCTAAACATAGTAAAATTATTGGTTTATAGAATAATTTACGAACACGTCTAGACTATTTGCGCCCGTGTTCAACTTGGCGGAGACTCAGACAAAATAATATTTAAACCTCTTGTAATTCTATGCTACATGTATTACATAAATCCCGCCACAAGTAATACATAGTAAGGTAACCTAAAATCGTATACCCACTATTTAAAGAGCCTCTCTCTGGGAAAATTGGGCTAAATGCACGTGCGTAAAGTGTCGTCTGCGACGAAGTTTTGCCTAAACTGGATTTTTGTTAAGAAGAGACTTCCTTTAAACGCAAAAATCATAAAGCGGAAAATGTCGTCCCTGATTAGTGTGTGCGAACTGCACAGGCTTATCTGTGACGACATATTTCACACATGTATAAAGCCCAATTTCCACAGAGCGAGGCTGAAAGTATTGCCGGTAACATAAGGAGGTAATGGAGAGTCGCCCCGGCATATACACGTCCTGTGATACTTTGATGATCCAGTAATGTTTGTGTGCAGTATTTTGTTGGCATGTTGGATGGATGTTGTTGTTTTCTAATACTATTTTTGTCTCTTGATTATCAATCAACATATTTAATTCTAAATAAATGCGCTTATATATTAAAATATTCCGTACAGAAGTATGTAATTCAAAGTACAAAATAGCGACCCTGGCTACAGATTTATCAGTTCTATGAATCCGTTTATTGCTTTTAATAAAATGATAAACCAAAAAACACATGCTATTATGCATATAAACATGATAACAACTAACAAAACATAAATGCAATATGTATGCAAAACAAACAGAAACACTCAGAAATGGAATGTAAAAAAAAGCAAGCACTCCGGCACACGGTCGAATTGGTTTTACAATTGTACGATATAAGTAACGACAGCGCTTAATAAAAGCACTTGATCAACAATATTTGTCGTTGAACCGCCGGTCTGTTTGGCCGTCCTGGCGTCCTGGCAACCTATTCCGATGTCCCCTACGCACGCTGCGTACGCCATGACGTAGGCGATAACGTTCTGTTCCTTGACGCCAGTAAGGAGGTGCGCCATGGGACCGCGTGCGTAGATAGCCACGTCCTCACCGGAGTGCGTCTCCGAACTAAGGTGGATAAACGAAGGCTGCTGAAAGGCATCGGTGGCTAAAACGAAGCACGAGAGCCAGTGGTCGTAAATAACATCATAGAATCAGAACGTAAATCTTTCACTACAAATTCATGTGGATTAACTCATTTTAACTTACGTTTTATGTTTGGCAAACGGCATGTGTAAATTGTAAACATGAAAACTCTCACTGAATGCATGGAACCGAAATAATCACTTTTATTCCATGAATAAATTGTAATCTTCGGATAAATACAGTGACATAATGCTATCCCTCTCACAAGTCCGTGAAGTAAATTAGCATTGAAAACAAAATATTGTCCCCCCAAAATGTGTTAAAACAATCCCGAATAGGTGCCTTGAAGCGGCGCATACTCACTGGTGTTCACTCCAGTGAGATTGGTTCGAGGTGATTTGGCGCCCGGGCCGTTTGCATAGCTCAGGGTGGTGTACGGCAGACCGTCCTGTACTTGAGTGAGGTTGAGGGGGCGTACAACGTCTATGGGAACAGGCAAAACAGCATCACATATATCTTAGAAATAGCGTCGGGTCATATGAAGGGATTTAAAATGCCACATTCTCTGATAAATCGCGATTTAGAACGGAAACTAGGAACTACAAAGTACACATGCATACAAAAAGAGTAATACATTCGACAAACAGACTTCATCTACTCCGGACAAAATCCTCTCCCGGACAATCCCCACAGAACATAGTCCCATCGGACATAAACCCCTTCCCCAACCCCACCACCACCACCACCCCTACCCGCCGTACTGTTTTTGACATCTAAATAATGCATGTAATAAGTAAACATGTTTTATTTCTATTCACCATCAACATATTGTATTGACCGCTCCCTTGCATCAAGTCGACATCCGTTGGGAACATTCCCATTGGATTTGCTTCCTTTTCTCGTCCTTCTACGTGTAAGCAAAGCCACATTTATTTTAAGTATGCGCAAATTTAATGGCGGTTATTAAGTCTTGGTGGGACTATTCCGCCTGTGTTTCTTGTCCGCAACACCAATTATCAAGACACGTAAGAAGGGTATTGGCATTTAGCTAATTATAAAAAAAATATTACGTCATGTTTTGCCTATAAAGAAAGAAAACGTCGAATCCTTATTTTGAAATAATAGTTTTAATAATAATAGTTTAAAAACATGTTGAATATGACCCCCAATAGGCCATCGTTCCTTACCTAATATGCCGTTGCCCCTGTGCGGATAGCCGTTGATGGTAAGCACGTGCGAGTGGTCAGCCGTGACGATGATCAGCGTCTCCTCCTCCCTGGTCGTATCCATGACAACCTGCACTGCCTCCTCGAACGCCAGCGTGTCATACAGCGCCTTCTTGGCCTTGGTCTCGTGGTGACCGTGGTCAATACGAGCACCTGTAGACCATACAAAAAAGTAAGTTCCTGCGAAAAAAGTATTTTTTGTTCAATTAAAATGTTTATTCAGTTAATATTACAGTCGTCATCGTTCCGTTCACCTTCAACCATGAGGAAGAATCCGTTGTCGTTGTTGCTAAGCACCTGTATGGCCTTACGCGTCATATCCGCAAGACTTGGCTCGCCTTCCGGTTCCTTGTTGCGGTCAAGCTCATACGCCATGTGACTGCTTGCAAACAGACCTGCGCGAAAGTATAGAAGTTAAATGATGTTAGAGAGTTTGAGGAAAATACCCCCTCCCATCAATGATGTAAATCGCTCAATGTATTGATCAGACTTAATGATATCTTTATATAAAATCTATCATGTTTTCTCTTCGCCGACTAATATGCGCTTTTCATCACTGTTTTCTCTGCGTCCATTGAAAAGGGTCGCTGCGCTGTAACCATATTGGGACACCAACATGGTTATAATACACTGCATATGGTGGGTGGGGTCAAATAAAGAAGGTTTAAACTAAGTCAAAGGTCTTTGACTGGATGAACACTGAACAAGGTAGTGTACATCGGTAAAGTGTTGTTACGAATGTGCGACACAGATCTTCTTTGCGTCAACTGCAAATCTGTAAAGTCATAGTGCCCAAACTGCTTCTCCGTCTTGATCCACCAATACACCGCCGTGAATGCGTTCTCTTAATGATACGATAATGATATGATAAGGGGCACCAAACGCGTCCGCTTAGACGAGGGATGACTTAAAGTTTTGGATTTGGATTAGCGATACTAACGATTTTGCGGCACCAGAACTATTATTTGTATGATACATACCTTTTCTATAACGCCGTTTGTTCCGTCATTATCCGTTTTGGTTTAGCACCGTGACCATTCCTATGATTTTTCCCCCAGGAACAAAGCATAATATATCACACTAACTACCGCGTATGTACATGTATGTAAAACATGCTTAAACGCAAATTCTAATATTGAAAGACTATAATACTTTTGTAAAATAACGATATGCCAACTAAAGATCTGTTGTGTGCCATTCCCCGATATACCTACCCAAGAGATACTGTGTGTTTGCCGGATCTATGTCTTCAAGCTGCTTCGCATTGTATGCCTTGCTGTAATTGGCATTACGCTGTATTTTGTCGTTTTTCCAGACCTGAAAGTAACATCATAGGCGTAAGTATTTTATATAGTCTTAGAATATATAGTGTAACTTGATATAACATCAAATTATTTAAATACAACATACCTCATGGAATATATGGATGCCTTAATCAATTAATCGCCAATAGGCAATGAAATCACGTTGCTTGTGACTGTATTTACGAGGACATTGACAAAAGAAATAAAAAAGACAATTGTATGATTTATTAAAATGAAAGGGGGCACATATTTTTACAGGGTGTTTTATAGTGGCTAAATGTTGTGTCCCACCGAGAGTGGAAAATAACAATGGCTATACACATATTTTGTATTTAAGTATAAACATGTACAGTTGCTCATCGGTAAAGGCTGCATGCTTGTCAACGACCTTTCCCCGCTCTGTGGAATATTTGCTATCTTGATTATTTCTTATTCCATCAATAAGAGGCTGACAACACCTACCCACTACTTTGATATGACCTGCGCATGAGGATCGATTGGTCGCTATCGGCAAGGTTACTTAAAGGTATACTCCAATGCCCCCGGCTACGGAAAAAAAACGCTTTAAGGTACCCGACCATACTCCGGAGTACTTTTTAGTATATTTTCGTTTCCCCGGATAGTTTCGAGTGCACTTAAGAGTACCCGATGTACTTTTAAGTCATGCTTGAGCCGAAAGTGACCGATCGAGCGCAATTGAGGGCATGAGCAAGAAGTGGGGTACCTCTATTAGATTGGTGTCGTCGAGTCTTCGTCCTGATCTTAAGGTGACAGGATCTGATGCTGTCGTCGGCACGAAATTAGCACTTCCGCCGCCCATTATCACCTGGGAACAACGGAAAATACACAGTATAGTGTATATTATTTGATAATCTGATAATAAAGGGAATGCGATAAAAAGCTTAAGTTCTTGAGTGAATACATATTCTTTTCATAAGTGGCGATAAGTAACATTATAACAAATGAAAAATCTCTGTATGATCGTTTATTATTTCTTTCCTACTTAAGTTTTTAGTACAAATAGTAAAATATGTGTATTTAGTACATTCATGTGGCTATTATTATGGATGAGTTGCCACGCGATATCCGTGCAATATGGACTTCCGGTGTTTTTCGGGACGCTTCGGTCATCTTCCCAGTCCCGGTTGGTGGTCACCGCGTACATGGCTGCCGGTGTGGCGTGTGTCACACGTGATGTCGTTACGAACCCCGTGCTCTTACCTGTTTTGAAAATAATTAGATAAACACTTAATTTTCTGAAAATCGAAGAAATTAGTTTCTAAAAATTGAAGAAGTGTAATAGATCCCGTATCTCAATAGACGATTTTCGTATCTCAATAGACGATTTTCACATTAACAATTTAACTATTATCAAGACGCAAAAAAATATCGATGAATTGAAAACGATGCTCGCGATATGCTGTTCTATATTGCATATTTCAGTTACAAATATTTAGCGTTAATTTTATCAACATTTTATATAAATAATCACTTAAAGGGACTGTCCAACAGATTTTGGCGTGTATTAAAGCTTGTCATTAACTGCTTAAAATGCTGTATATTGATAAATTTAAACATTTGAACTAAAAATCTCCAGTAAAAAATAAGAATACAAAAATTTAAAAAAAGAAGAAAAAACGTGAACCTCCACGGGGCTCGAACCAATGACCCCTAGAGTCATGGAATTATGGAGTAAAATGTCTCACCACTTTACCACTCGACCTTCCACGCTCACGACTAATGAGGACGTAATTTTTAGCTATATAAGCAATCCTCGTAGTTCCTCAAAATATCGATTCGCGTCGAACGACGCTTTTGACTGTTGGACAGTCCCTCTAATATACGTCTTGATAAAAATTAATTATACATAAAGCACTATACTACTTGTTATTATCGATAGATCTTTAATCTAATTTGGATACCTATTTTGATCTAATTTGGATACCAGTAGAGCACCATTAGAGTATAATGAAAAGTAAATAGAATTTCACTTAAGACAGCAACTGTATACTATTGCTATTGATGAGAAAATGTTGTTATTTATTGTGCGCGCGATTGTACCAGGATATTATATATAGAATTGTATCTCTTGAGTACACAAATACGCTTCATAGACAACGTGCACATTCCCAATTATCGAGGTCTGTATAGTAGTTGCATACCTTGATAAAAACGAATCGAAAACAATGCGAAGGACACGGAAGCTGGGACTAAATTTGGGGATGCCTATGGAAGCATTTTAATTTTCGTTGGTTAGAATGTTCAATATAATAACACAATTTTGTTTAATTTGACGTTAGACGTTTAACAGTTTACACAAGTTATTTTATATTTGATATGTTTCCAATTCTCATATAAAAACATTTCAATTACAAATGTTTACTGGCATGTAAAAAAACAATGGAAGACAAACAAAAATCTGTTTTAAAAATGTATGCCACACTATACCCTACCAGTCCGAAAATAAAAATAAATAAATAAACAAGTAAAATTGAATTAATATCAAGATCTTTCTAAAGCAGTATTCGAAGAAAACCATTACGGCGATGCACATTTAGATAATTATTAACATTTTAACAATAAATTCTGATTCGTGCCGCTGAATTCAGCGGTTCAAATATTTCCCTTATTCCGTATTAGTTACTTTCTGCTTTAAGGCATTTAATGCGTTGGTATTTCTTGTAAATTTAGTTTCAGTGTTTTACAGATTCTCTTCACTATTTTAAATATGAAATATATTTATTGCAATAACATGTCACTGAAAACAAATATATAATGAATTCTGTCTTGTGGAGTCACCAACACTCAGGTGACCAATCAGCCATTCTGCAATATAACAATTTAGATTTGATTTGACTCTCCATGTAGATGCTTCTACGTAGCATTCGCATTAAGCGCATCCAATTTTATCATGTCTTACCGGCGTCGTTTGCCCAGTGGCCCATGCCGTTGAGCCGTCTCTCCGTGAGATTCCGGCATTCCCCCGGCATTGCGAGCCCGTCCACGCCCATACATCGGGAGTTTGTCTTCACACCT
This sequence comes from Dreissena polymorpha, assembly GCF_020536995.1. Classification (NCBI taxonomy): domain Eukaryota; kingdom Metazoa; phylum Mollusca; class Bivalvia; order Myida; family Dreissenidae; genus Dreissena; species Dreissena polymorpha. The sequence continues at coordinate 17,327,562 of NC_068363.1, read as the reverse complement.
GTCATCATGGCGGACGCAGTGGCAGCGGAGTCCGGCACCTGGTAGTCCTGGCTGTACACCTATCATCGCGGTACGGTAGAAATTGAGCCTCGTTCAAGGAATACTGGGCTTAATCCACAAGCGTCAAGTGTCTTCCCTGATAAGTATGTGCAGTCCTCACAGGCCAATCAGGGACGACACTTTCCGTCTACTCCTGATTCTCGTTTAGAAGAAATTTCTTTTTAACAAGAAAAGTATCGTACCTGCTTAGCTTGTGCGGACTACACAGGCTAATCTGGAACGACACTTGACACATGCATTTCTTTAGATTTTCCCATAACGCGGCTAAATTTGTATCATTTTTTCATAGATTCTAGAATATTATTAATAAAGGGACAACACATACAGTTGAGCCTTTATGGTCAGAATATACAATGGTTTTAACTACTTTTTGGCACTATTAAAATGCTCTTTACATTTTTGTATAATTATTGTAGAAAAATTTGCAGAAAACGTAGTGATTGTGCAATATTCATAACGATTGAAAATAATTAAACGGATGGATTGTGTCCGGCCAGATACGTAAATAAAGGAGTCCTCGGATAATAGATTGTATATACAAATCTTATTTGCGTTAAATCGAACACATAAAATACTATCTTAGTGCGTTTTGATAAAACTAAAAGAACATTGCCTTTGTGTTTATTCACGCGTCATGTCTTCGATTTACTATACGGATTGATTTAAGTTGTACATGCATGTCTCTATTACTTTAAGTAGACCTGAAATACATCGTGTAGAGATACCGGTACTTACAATTTCCGTTTTTGTTAACTAAACTTTGAAATACCTTTGAAAGACCCGTATAGGGGAACTTTTCGAAGTTCAGAAAGGTCTCTTCGCCCGCTTTGCCTTTCAGCTGACCTTTCAGTATTCGGGCTGACGTGACTGTCGAGATTCCCATCCCGTCCCCTATCATGAGCACCACGTTCTTAGCAACGCGCGTGTTTGGCGTGTGATAAAGTTTGCGGGTTATGTCGTCCAGAGCAATCTTCCGCCAGTGTGCTTTATCTATATCAAATATGATTGTATTGTAAAGTGTATAACATAGTCATACAACCAAACACGTTTCGCAACTAAAATGGGATCCATATCCAGGAATGCCAAAGGGAATTTTTGATTGAGAAGGGCTAGCATATAAAGTTCCTCTCAGCTACCAGACAAAAAAATATATCAGTGTGCCATCAAGAAAAAAAGTTCATTGAAAGAAAAAAAGAAGAGTAAGAAATACGGAAAAATAAAGGAACGGGAAAAATCCATCTTGATTACAGTGAGGTGCTACACTTGAAAATTTGATACTATGTAATTAAAGAAGTGATATATATTAGATCTACTCTTATAAATCCACATTTTTTTTCAGTGCTAGTTTTTTCTGACAACATTTGCTTATGTATGCGTTATGATTCGATCTAATCAATCATGCGATAACTTGTAAATGGAAAGGCTATCATAAAAGCTGTTGTTTACAACAACAACAGCAGCAGATATAGCATGCTTATGTACACGAAAAACATTTTAATACAATAACAACAACATCGTGTTATTTTGTAAACGCCTGCCGATGTCTTGTTTGATATCTTTTTATGACAAGAAATAAACCATCCCAATGAAAAAAGAAAATCGCGAAAGCTCAATATGCATATAAATAACAAACAGGATGTCCTTTAAAAAAGAAGAGTCGGAATATTTTATAGATCTTTCTTTATTAAATATTCAACGTTAAAGCATGTAAATATGTTGCCTACATATGACGGTAAATTCCTCAAGCTTAATACTTTTATTTAATATGCAAACGAGCACGTTTAATTCAAATCTTATTTCAGAAACAAGCAATTTTTTTATAATTGATGTAGGCAAGTTTCAATAACTCATAATCAAACAGCATTTGATTTACCTTGTTTAAAAAAAAGACCGATACATAGATTTCCTAGATAAGAGAACAAATGTCACCTGCATAAGCTTAAAGGGATCTTTTCACGCTTTGGTAAATTGACAAAATTGAAAAAAGTTGTTTCAGATTCGCGAATTTTCGTTTTAGTTATGATATTTGTGAGGAAACAGTAATACTGAACATTTACAATGCTCTAATATAGCCAGTATACGCATCTTTTGACGATTTTAAAACCTAAAAATTATAAAGCGTTGCAACGCGAAACGATTGAATAATTTGGAGAGTTCTGTTTTTGTCGTTAAATTTTGTGAAACTACGAAGTTTGCTTATATAAGGTATAAAATACGTCGAGAATGTGTACACGGCGGAATAGCTCAGTAGGTTAAGCGTTTTTACTTCAGGACTCTGGCAGGACTCCAGGGGTCTCTGGTTCGAAACCTGCTCCGGGCAATGTTCTTTTCCTTTTTTAAATTTTATTCTTGATTTTTTACTGGAGCTTTTACGATCCAATGTTTACATTTATCAATATAAAGCATTTAATGAATAAGTTTAAAAATGCCAAAATCTGTGAAAAGGCCCCTTTAATTGTGCTTCAAACGTTTTGTCCAAATTAATTTTATGCAAATATTTTGAAATCATATTACTTAACGCACATATTTCTTTTGTAAATATATTTACACATGTATTCATTGATGGATTTCATGATTACATCATGCAAATGCTGCTGATGTTATCGTTGTCAATGTTTTTTAATTGATGCGGTTTTGATGGTATTGGTGGTGGCGATGTCCACGATGACGAAGATGATGGTGATGATTTTCTTAGATGATTGTCGACAAGCAGAGTTGCTGGAAAGGCTTTGATGATTGTTGATGTGTTGAGATAATTTGTGTCTTGTTTTGAGAAAACTGGGCTTAATGCATGTGCGTAAAGTGTCATCCCAGATTAGCCTGTGCAGTCCGCGCAGGCTAATCAGGGACGACACTTTCCTCCTAAACTTGATTTTCGGTAAGGAGGGACTTCCTTGAAACTAAAAATACCATAACAGCGGAAAGTGTCGTCCCTGATTAGCCTGTGCGGACTGCACAGGCTAATATGGGACGACACTTTACGCACATGCATTATGCCCAGTTTTTTCAGAACGCGAATCATTTTTAAGAGACAGAACTAGCACAGAGGCTCGAGTTTACCCACCTTCAACACTACTACTGCATGTTACAACAGCTAGCAGCACGGCCGTTGTCCGAAAAATGTTTATTGTCCCCATCGTTTTTTTTCAGAGAAGATTTTAATCTGAAAAGTCGTATACTCGCATATAGGAGTGATATAAAATACGTCAACGAATGCTGTTTTGCAAGACCGTTTGACACAAATAATGGGTAATATACATGTAGATCATGCATTTTTTTTATTAATTATAGTGAATCAAATCGACAAATTTATATATTGGATATGACATGTTAGAACAAATTAGCTGATAGATACATGTATTAACACGTGTGCAAAAATAATACAATATGATAACGCTATATTGGGATTGTATTTTTACTGTCGATGGAGAATGACCGTGAGCAAAAGATAAAACATATGTCCAAGATACTAGTGTAGTTCGTTATAAATACAAACTGTATAAATTATCGCCATTGATATGAACGGGAAAAAAAGATTTCGCTTGAAATTCGACTCCAAGTAGTCCGGTATATTATATATTGTGTAAATAATATATGACCTATTACACGCGTATATAATCGTATTACTAACAAGCAAATCATTGTTTTTATCGCAAACATCCTGTGAGTAAAACGTTTATTTTACTTGACCAAATCTGCTGCTTTAATTTAAGACGCAGTTTTAATGTTATTTTCTTCATCACGTTGATCTTCGCTTCAGTCTTGGCGAGCAAAGCCTTACCGTTTAATATAGCGCAATTATACCTCCGTTTCTAATGTCGCACTGTTTTTTTTTAATCCACTGATCTGCAAGAATTTATTATTACGTCTATATGCATACAATAAACTGTTGAAAATGCTTTGAATCAAATCCTGTTTTGAACATCCGAAAATGAGTTTAAACCTCTCATTAACACATGTAACGTGTCTTACACCGTGACGTTCGACAAGCCATTTGTGTAAATAAGCCCCGAAGCGATGTTGGTGCGCCGTTCTGGCTATTAAAGAAGCTCGAGGTGCGTTCTCATGCATTACTGTGGCTTTTTGATTCAATGTTCTACTGCTGACAGTGCGGTTTATTGTTTATATATGTAGTGACCTTTGAGATTTATAATGTTCCAATGAAGACTCAAATTCACGAAGCAGACTATATTGATGGCCCTTTTTCGCACGCATACATTTGAGGTCGCTCAGTGAAAACAGGGCTTGATGCACGAGCTTAACTGATCATCACAGAAAAGGCTTATAAGGCACGACACTTTCCGCTTTAAGGCACGACACTTTCCGCTTTAAGGCAAACACTTTCCGCTTTAAGGCACGACACTTTCCGCTTTTATGGTATATTTTATTTAAAGGAAGTCTCTTCTTAGCTAAATCCAGTTTATGCGGAAATGGCCGTCCGTGATTAAACTGTGCGGACTGCACTTTACACACGGGCATTAAACCCCCGTTTTCCTAGAGCGAGAGCAGACTATAGTGGTGGCATTTTTTTGTTTCAGGCATAAATTTGCACTGTAGTCATTGTGGTCCTTGATACGATTCGCTGATGAAGTAGTTCAGCATGAATATTGAGATTACTAATTATGGTGATGATGATAACGATAATGATTTTTGTTGCAACTGCTGTTTAAGATAATGATGATGGTGAACATTTTGTTGTTGCTAAGACTGCTCCTGCTGCAAATGAATATTCTCTTTAAATAATAGCGATTGCCGATGTAAACGCATACTAGCAACAGGTCTATGAAGTTAGCCGGGCAAACGGGTAATATCAAGCCAAAGTCAAATGTCTGGGTATTCTAACTGTAGCGAATATCGAGCAAATGTATAATAAGCAGCTGGCTATAGGCTATTTGAACTTTTGCAGATACTGAGCATAGATAGAATACCAACTTGCTATTAGCTGTTTGCAAAAACCTTGCCTATGTCGAATACCCAGTTGGATATTGGCTGTTCAAACTATTGCGAATATCGAACCAATGTGATATGACAGAGTGAATATTCGGCAATCGAGCTTTAGCGAATACGGAAACAAAGACCAATACACAGCACTGAGTATTTGGTATTCGAATATCGTGCCATTTTTGAATACCCGGCTGGGTATAGCTGGGAATTAGCTATCCGAACTATTGGGATATTAGTTCGCAATTAAAACATTTTTCCAGATCAAAGTCACTGTCAGGACAACACACCGACAACACAAATCCAATACTGTTTGCTAAAACTGCGGAGGTCTATTTCCTCACGGATAACAATGTCCTGCTGAAGGAAAGGGATGTAAATAATCCATAAATTAAATCATAACAAAGCTGCTGCACTTAACTGAAAACCTCTAAATCCAGAGTTTTCGTAATTAAAGAAGCGAAACATGACGTGTTCCGCTACGTTCACAACAGAAACGTTTAATGAAGTGCCACATACCAATTACAATTTATTTGGTTATGAACTTGATGTCAATCTCGGAATTGTGCCGGTAATAAAGACGCTTTCCAGTGATTCAATTCACGAACATTTAATACAAGCATACAAAGACGTATGAGTCTTGTGAAATTAAAAGACACTTATGTCAAATTCAATGTCGACGAAACTACATTGTATCCCACCGACTGCGAAGCTAGCTAGACTGATTTCGTTTAACGTCAGAGAAAATGTGGAAAATAAACTCAAAAGTCTTGAAGATTTAGACGTCATTGAATGCGTAAACACCCGACGCCTTGGTGTATAGCATCGTTGTCCGAAGCGAACGCAACAAACAAATCGTATGCATAGATGCGAAAAAAAAATCAGGTCATCAAACGCGAAAAGCACGTGACAACAACGGTCGATGACGCCATCATGGAACTAAAAGGCTCTACAGTATTTTCAAAAGTTAACATAAAAACAGGTTTTCATCAACTTCATGACAAACCATCTTTACGTCTACGTCGCTTTAAAATACAGAATGCTGGTGTTATTCTTTGGCTTAAGTTTAAGCAGGCAATTGAGGCAATTATAAATGTATAAAGCCAAAAAATAATTTCGTTTCTGGGGATTACAAATTACGTGTCAAGATTTATAAATGACTACTCACGCATATCGGAACCTTTATGGCGATAAAAATCAAGAGTTCGATTAGTGCATCGACAAGGGCAATTTATTTCGAACACTTCGAACAGTGTTAACCAGCGACCAGGTATTGACCTATTATGACCCCACACGTTGCTCGGAAGTATGGGGGAACCTCAGTACCGATGTTAGCCGCGCTTTAACGCCTGTAGAACAGCTGATGTCCACACACAGCGCGCAAGACCTTGGCATATGTCATCAGATGCCAAGACGTTCATTTATACCTTTTCTCGTCAAAATTCACATCAATCACAGATCACAAAACCCTGGACTCATTTTTAAACAACGAGAAAGAAATCCAATCCGCCCGACTCGAAAGGTGGCTATTAGTTTTTTAACATGCAATTTCACAGTGAAATATCTCTAAGGTAAACTAAGTAACTGCGAAAACTATCAGTAAATGTGTGATGAATGAATGCATTAAAATTGCTATGATTAAAATTATTTAAAGCCGAGAAAAGTGCTTAAATATCATCTTCAATAAGACCATAATAATGCACAGGACAAACAGTGTTGAATCATCTGTAATTAATGAATCACGTTACATGGAAATTATAATTTCCAATCCCTGAAATAGCCTCCAAAGGGGACCAACTTCACGGACTCGGGTGAAGAACCCACTTCACAGACATGTATCAATTGCAACACTGCGTAGATTTACATTCATGAAACTTACATCTTCCCATGCATTAAGAGGGGGTGATATTTTACATCAAGAGGACAGACCAATTCACAGACATGTAACTCTTACTTGCGAATAAACATGTGAATATAATTGTTAGATGATTAGAAAATCAATCCATGTTTAGTCTTTTGAATAAGCCATACCTGTAATTGTGAAGACAATATCAAGCATTAAGAAAGCAAAATTACAGTCACGATCACAAAATTAACACAATATGCATAGAAAAAACTGCCTCGTGTGAAGAATGATGCTTTGCTTGTCATCATTAGCTACCGTAATTACTGTAAGTTTTTGGAAACTTAAACATATTTATTTTTTCGTTTCCAAATGTTAAGTTACGGAAAATATTAAAAAATAACAGGTGTCCGAAAATTAAGAGACAAAAATTATTATGTCCGAAAATAAGTATTATATTGAAATAAAATCAATAAATTAATGCACAATAGTGTTTCTTCTTTGAAAACTTTACGGCTTTGCTATCTACTGCCTGAAATTATACAGAACAAAAAAATAAACACATTAAACATACTGCTTCAATAATAGGAAGTTATCATTTAAAATTCTGTTGGGTGAAGCGATTGTTGTCTACCGGTATACATGGTTATTTACCCACCTACGCAAATGCTTTGGTCCATTGCCCTCAGGCATCCGTCTCCTATGTTTTATGACCTTAATACGTTTGTAAAAACCAAGGATCGAAGTGTCAAAAGATAAGCGAATACAGTGCCGAAATCTGGTAAAATAGCCTGTAAAATATACTGTCCGGAAATTTAGAGCAAAGACCTAGAATTTATTCTATGTCTTTGTTTAGAGTCATTAATGATAGGCGAAAACGCGCATGGCCGAAAATTAACAGTCACGAAACAATAAAAATTTTGGCCAAAAAAGGGGAAGTCCGAAAACTTAGAGAATCTGAAAACTTCGAGTTCTTACGGTATATAGCTTCGTTATTACAAAATTCCACCATTTTAAATAACGCTTATTGTCAAAGATTATCGAATGATGCGTAAAACCGTTGGTCATTCCATTTTTTTTAATAAAAACACGTAAGAAATCATATGGAGGTAGTGCTTGTTGCATGAGTGGATGTCGATTCTCTTTTTTTCGCGAATTAGATATATTTTGTGTAAAGGGCTTTATAATTGTGTTAAAAATGTCAACATATTGGAAACTGTATCACTCACATCTTGTGCCTGCGCTTTCATGTAAAAAACAAAAGAAAAAAGTTGTGATGCACAAATATTTAAAACTATGGAAATTTAAAAGCAGTCTAAACATTATGACATGTAATAGTCTTTGCCAACAGGTATCTAGCAATTGTAAAACCAAAAATCTTCATAACCACAAAGGAAATCACACTCTAAGGCATAGATTACATAACACACGTAGAAATGTGTATTCTACTTAATCTCTCAACTCCCCGATCAATTCACATTTATTGGGTATGACAACTCTTTTGGTTTTTGTTTAGAAGATCTTTTTGTATCAATCACATCAAATCGATGTTTAATGCAATTACCAAAATAATTATATTTCATCCGTTTATCGTATTCAAGTACGGCAGTTGTCAGGCGCTGGCATACAAATGTGCAGTTAGTGCTGGTAAACCAGGAAATATGTCAGTTAAATAACTGACGCCGCGATATAACTGACACACACATATGGAACAAAAGAAGGATTGTCAACTGAATAAACAATGCAAGAAGAACTGAATTGGAACACAACATTGTACAATAGAGCAGTCATTTCACGTGCATAAATATTTGTCGAATATAATCAAATGTAATAATCAAATAATAATGGTATTATCGTAATTTATTGGCCACTCAAGAACTTGCTCTCACCCAAGGCGATAGAACAAGTCGAGCTAACGCTGTCGTGGTTTAACTTAATAATTCAATACTATTCGTCATATTTTTAATACCAAATACCTAGCTGTGTATTGAAGACTGGATTTACATGTGATGTTTTTTCGGCTCGATATTCGCTTAAAGCGAGACTATACGATTTTGTCAAATATTTATGAATTTATATAAAATGTGTAAACAAACTTATTATACATATATTTCAATATAAATTAAAATAAAAGTTAAGAAGAACGTGTGTCGAAAATGCGAAATAATCCAGATATTTAATTCTGAAATCGAAAATGTCTGTACAGTCGAATTTGCCAGCATGTAAATCATGCATGTATGATGTGAATCTAAATTTAGTTTAACGGTTCATCTTAAATTCCTGCAACGATATATATTCATACGACACACTGACACTAACTAAAAAGACGAATGCTTCGGTCATTGTAGGAAAATATGTTCGAAGTATCTTCGTCACAATCGGCTCGGTGCGCTGATTTGTCTTTGCTGCATTTTATGAAATTCGTCTTCAATGTATACTTTTGCTTGCCTACTTTGTGTTATTGTGACATATTTATATCAATATATTACAATTTAACACATATGAAACTCGTCCGGTCTCGCTTTAAGTTCAAATACCCAATATTAAGCTGAAACTACGCCATTGACACGATAATAAACACCCCATACCCAGTTGATTATTCTTCTTTGGCTCTATATTCGCTGAAGTTCGAATACCTAATACCCAGCAGTGTATTCGTTATTGACTAGATACCGATGTATCCGAGAGCCGAATACCCGCTTAGAAACGGTGAATTATTTAAGTCTGGTATTAAATCGATTATGATCGAAAAAAACAATATCAAGATGGTTTTTGCCAAGTGCTCTACGTTTTTTGCTTTTGTTCGAATACCCAATATTCAGCAGTGTACTCGCCTCTGGCTCTATATTCGCTATGGCTCACATATTCCATACATTTGGGTCATTTTCTCTGGTTCGATATTCGCAAAAGATCGAACACTAAATACTCAGCTGTCTTTTGGGGATTGGATTAATATTCTCTAAAATGCGAAAAAGTAATACCCAGCTGGGTATTCACCACTGGTTCGTTATTCGCTAAAGTTTGAATACCCAGTCAGCATCTTGTTTTTTGTCCTTGGCTTAATATCTGCACTAGTTTGAATATAAATCTCAGATCAATATTCTTCATCTTCATATTCGCTTAAATTTGATATAATAAGTTAATAACTATCAGCTGTGCATCAGTGATTGGCTCGATATTTGATAAAGTTTGAAAACACAACGCAGATTGGCATATGACATTGTACGATATTGAATAACATAACCCAAATACCCATTACCTAGTCAATTTGATGGACCTTAATGCAAAATTTTAATGATTATCTTTTTTTTAAAACGGCAAACGTTTGTGTCTTAGACATTTTCATATATATCTATCTATATCATAGTACTGCCTCACGCCTCTCGCGAGTATTATGGGCAGGGTGCGCGTTGGCTGTTAGTAAAGTAAAAGAGTAAAAGCTGAGAAAGGTATCTTTCAGCAAATTAAGAATTGTTACAATAATAAGGATAGTGTTGTTAGGTTGTTAAGAGATTTAAAAGTCATGTAGTATACAAGGGGTAAAAAATGGATAAAAGCAATTCCCATGGGTTTAGTGGCTAAGTTGGGCTACCGCCTGCTTGAAGCTCTCAAGGTCAGGCAGCATTGCTACGGGGTGGGGTAACCTGTTCCACAATACTGTGGTGTGGGGAAGAAAGAGTACTTAAAGTAATCGTAACCTGTATGGACTTGACGAAGACTGAGGGGATGCATGTGCCTGTTTAACCTGGTTGGGGCTTCAAGATAAGATGGGAGGGATATGGCCACAAGATGGTGGTAGACTTTGTAGAAAAGGACGAGTTTGGCATCTATGCGTCTGTTCTCAAGGGTGCGCCAGTTGAGTGTATTTTGAAGTTGTGTGACACTGGTGTAATGGGAGTAGTTATTTTTTACCCATCTGACTGCTCGCCGCTGAATCATATCTATGTTGTGTTTGTTGACCTGAGTGTGTGGTGACCATATGGGGGAAGCATATTCAAGTTGGGGACGTACTAGTGTTTGATAGGATAGTGATTTGACCTTTTCATGTTTTGTCTTGATGTTACGTTTGAGGAGACCTAATGTTTTGTTTGCATTTGTTGTGATCCTGGAGATATGTGTGTTCCAACTTAAATCATGGCAAATGTCAACACCAATGTATTTTGCGTCCTTAACTGGGGATAGGATTTGACCATGAAGCTTGTATTGGTGCGCAATGGGCTTACGATTCCGTGTGACATGGAGAACCTGACACTTGCCAGGGTTAAACTCCATGTCCCATAGCTCTTCCCATTTCTCTAGTTTACTGAGATCGTCTTGTAAACTTTGACAGTCCGCCTCGGATGTCACTGTTAGATAGATGGCAGTGTCACCAGCAAAGAGGCGAACTTGGGATGTAACAAGGGAAGGGAGGTCATTTATGTATAGTAGGAAAAGGAGGGGGCCAAGGACAGAACCCTGAGGCACTCCAGAGGTAACTGGGACTTGGTCAGACTTAGTACCATCTACTACGACTGATTGGGATCTGCCGATTAGGAAGGATTTGATCCAGGATATGGTCTGGTCAGAAGCACCATGTATCTTAAGTTTATGCAGTAATTTGAGGTGATTGACTTTGTCGAAGGCTTTACTAAAGTCTAGTAGGATTAGGTCTGTCTGTTTACCTGATGCAAGAGTTTTCGCTAAGTCATCTACTAACTCTATAAGCTGAGTCTCACAGGACCGCCTTTCGCGAAACCCGTGTTGCAGCTCATAGAGTATGCTGTGTTTGGAAAAGTGTGTGGATAGGCTAGATGCGATAATGTGTTCTAGTAGTTTGCATAGGACACATGTGAGTGATATGGGCCTATAGTTTGCTGGGTCGCTAGTGTTATCTTTTTTAAATTGAGGAGAGACGTTTGCCTTCGTCCAATTTGATGGGAGTTGACCAGAGTCTAAGGACTTTTGGAAAATCAGTGACACTAGGTCAAGGATCTCATGCCGGAGTTCCTTGAGGACAATGGGTTTGATCATATCTGGGCCAGCAGCCTTACCTACTTTAAGGTTTTGGAGTAGTTTCAAGACTCCTTTGAGGTCTATTTCTCTCTCTCTCTCTATATATATATATTTATATATATATATTATACGTGATTGTAAATCTAACTACCGCTTACTTCAAAACGAAAGATATATTGTAACCTGCTTAAAAGTGCCTTTGGTTTATTTGTCGTGTCTAGTGTTCGTTCAGGTCATGTGATCATCAAAATGGCTACCGTGAAACACGTTGTTCTAGATTCGGGTGCATTTTTGAGGAATGCTCCTGTTCAGGTATTTTAATTAGATATTTCACCAAGCTAAATCTCATCCATGAATTCAATGGTTGGTACTTGATATCATTGAGAAAGATAGTATGTGTATGAAACATCTTGTTACTTTTATAAATAAAATGCCTTCATCACAGAGTGACAGACATACAAGTCAATATAAATTGCCGCCTAAGAGTCTTTTGATGATTTTTGCTTTGGCAGACTCTTGGCGTCAATAGTCCACTCTATCCTTTTAATAGCGAGAGTTTTCCTTCTTTGTCTATATTGATGCGCAAGGAATTTGGTGCGCAACATTCAAGCCCCGATATCAGACAGTTAATATCAACGGATTGCAATAATATTTACATACCTGTGTAGATAATTCATTTCTCAATAATGTTCCGTAAGAATTATGTAATGACTCTTTCAATTTTGCACGCCTGACCAATTTAAATCAACACACTACTCACATTTTCAATTCCAATCGCTGTGCCCGCTGTATACGGCAGGTAGATTTTAATCGATAAAGCAGCCTATTACACCGTAATGCCTTCTTCTGATTGGTTGATATTTAAATATTTCATAACATGGCGAGAGGTCAGTGATTGTATTGCGATTTAAGCAGAAGTTTAACTGAAACAAATTATGCCTTTTAACTTCAAATCAACGCTATTTGAGGTAAAAATGGACTAATTAACTAAAACTTTATGAGTTGGTAATGTTATTTTGCAATTTTAAGCATATTGATATAATAGTATTGTATTTATTTTTCGTTATGGTTTTTGCAGACTGGAGTTTCAGCGTTCAGACTTATTCTGAACGTGAATTATTTCAGCTAACAGACATACCAACAATTGACAAACAAATATACCATCAAAACCTAGTGTTAAGCAAACATTTAAGAATTGCTTTTTTAATCATAAACTTAAAAAAAAAAAGAATGTCAGTGTGCGTGTTAGAATGCCACTTTCGCTTATAATAAGACTAAGAGTGCCCAACAAAGTTGATGGACCACCGGCCGCAAAATGCAATATGCCTCGTTCTCATACTTTCGTGTCTTCTCATTGGATTCGTGCTCAATTTAATACGTCATTTTTGCCAAATACTTCGCATGTCAGGAATCTATTCAATAAGATCGAGCGTTTACAACTGCTGACTATTTTGCCGAGAAAATGAGTTTAAAACAAGAAATGTTCCACACATACATAGATATTGCTTAAATTGTGGGAAAAAATACCATTGCAGAGTATTATTGCATTATAAATCGCCAGCACTTAAAACATAAAAGTTTAGAAATTCTGTGCAAGTGGCAGAAGCATTTCTAAGGAAGGCCACGCTCTATTTAATTCGGAGCACTGACAGGTACCCGACAGGGTATTGTAACTCAATATGCAAGACGCGCGAGACAATTATATTTCAGTTAACACATTTGCATTGTTTTGTTGAAAGTAACCATGGTTAAAAATATTTACATCCCTGCTCTTATTTGGAATTTTATATTTGAAAATAAATCGCTTCCATCATTAAATACACATTCAATTGTGTCTTAGAAAAAGGACATTGCAATCCGTTACGTAAAAAATAACTTCGCCACTGGGAGCCCCATTTAGAACGCGGTCAAGCGAGGAGCACGAATCCAATGAGAATAATCTTCTGGATGATGCAGATCATTGGCCTTCACCTTCACGAGTTGAAAAAAATAGTAACTATGTAAACAAAGATGATTTTCAGATGGTTTAATACTGAAATAGTATTTTATTGAGGATATAAATCTTATACAATGCTAAATATACTTGTCATTGTATGCGCATGCGGGAAATACATAGTTAAGGGGCACGAATGTACGAGAACATAGCATAATGACTAATGTGTGTAATTGGGAGGGTGTTTCAACTCTTTGTTTATGGCCTACCATTGAAAATTATGCTGATGAACACATCTTTGACTTTTCAAAAATGCAAATTTTGAATGAAAAAATATCAAATGTTTTTTCTTTACATGCTATGATATCTCTTCAGAATATTGGGGAGAAGTTGTACACAATCAGCGATGTCATCCATGAGATCAGAGACAAAGCAACGAGGCAGCGTTTGCAGGTGCTTCCTTATGAGTTGCACTTCAGAGAGCCAACTGCAGAGGCAATCAAAATGGGTAACAATGCATTTATTTTGTAAGAACATTCATGGATATTACTGTTGTTTATGTCATCAGATATCTGTAAACATGGATTTATCAGTGGAGCGAGTTGTTGTGATTTATTAGCTCTGTGTTTTCGGAGAAAACCCGAAGTATTGTTATGGCCAGCTCGTCATCAGACGTCCGGGTCGTGCTAAAACCTTAATATTTTGTTAAGAATTTGAACATCGGCTCTAAAATCAAATTGCTTCCACCTACAACTTTGAAACTTCATATGTGGATGCACCTTGATGAGCTCTACACTCCACACCAATTTTTGGGTCACTAGGTCAAAGGTCAAAGTCACTGTGACCTTTAAAAAAAAATTCTGACAAGCTTTCATTTATTCAAAACTGCACCCATAGCCGAGTGTGGCACCTGTTATTAAAGGGATCTTTTCACGGTTTGGTAAATTGACAAAATTGAAAAAAGTAGTTTCAGATTCGCAAATTTTCGGTTTAGTTATGATATTGTGAGGAAACAGTATTACTGAACATTTGCCATGGTCTAAAATATAGCCATTATATGCATCTTTTGACGATTTAAAAACCTAAAAATTATAAAGCGTTGCAACGGGAGACAATTGAATAATATGGAGAGTTCTGTTGTTGTCGTTTAAATTTGTGAAACTACGAAGATTGCTTATATAACGTATAAAATACGCCTCTTAGATATGATTGGCAGGATAGCTCAGTTGGCTAATGCGTTTTTACTTCAGAATTCCGGGGGTCACTGGTTCGAGCCCTGCTTTAGGCTACTTTTTTTTCCTTTTTTAAATTTTATTTTCGATTTTTTACTGAAGCTTGTAAAATTTAATGTTTACATTTTAAATTATCAATATATATAGCATTTAATGACAAACTTCAAAACATGCCAAAATCTGTGAAAAGGCCCCTTTAAGATTAGTGCTGTTTCATAAATTGGCAGAATTCATCTTCAACTTTTGGAGATTGATCAAAGCTAACAAAACTGTTTAGATGAATTAGTAAATACTTGACTTACTGATGATTTTTTTTTAAAACAAATACCTCACAGATAGTTTAAATAGGACATTGTACACCACGACAGGCGGCATAGTCTAATGATCTTTCCTAAATTTGGATAGTATTATGTGAACAGATTTTGGACCACAAAAGGCACAGGTTGCTGCAATAAAGGGGGCAGGGTAGAAAGCTGCACATATCTGGTGATGCTTTGTAACAATTTGCTTAATTTAGAAACATCTTATCCTAACACTTTTTTATTAAAGTTAATAATCATCGTCATTGCACTGCAGTAGCCATTTATTATTAAATTAGTGATAATTACTTAAAACATGTTACTTACTCTGACAATTTATTTTGGAGATTTTGCCATGATTATCACAGGAAAACAAACCTTCTCAACACCCCTATATCAAAAGCAGTAAGGGCTTTCAGATTCTTTAGCCAAAAAATAGAGGCACATTTGAGGCAATGACTTCAGAGGTAAGAGACAACAACACAGATTGATTACTTTTCGCACCTCGAAATGACTTCCTTGTTACCACTTGACACAGGTTAGATATGGCTTTTGGAGCAAATATGGTTGTTATTGGCTGCTATAGCAAGGTGACTGTTTTACTGGCATGAAATATAAAATAGTAATTATTCAATGAAAAACTACATTTTGAGAAGGGAATTTCACATTTTATGAAACATCCCTCATATTAATGTTGAGACATCAAAACAACATTTTGTAAAATGTGACGAGGCAAGACAAATTTAGATATGGCCATGAATGCCCTGATTGATTGACCTGCTGCTCAGCTCCAAACTCTGACTCTAACTTGAAAACAATGTTTGCGTTTTATTAACTGTCTGTTTGTCTGTCTGTTAATACGTAAATTAATTATTTAAAGTCACATTGATCGGCTCATGTTGAATCGACTTAACAAGTTGGCAAATTTAATTGTCGGTTAATTATAGGTGTTAACCTTTGATCGGCGTATATTATGTATTGCTGTGGAGTCAAAATAATGTAGGAGCAACTGTTCGGGTTGACAAAATAATGTAGGAGCGATTGTCCGGGTCGGCAAAATAATGTAGGAGTGACTGTCCGCCCTGTCAAAACATCGTAGGAGCGACTGTCAGCCTTGTCAAAACATCGTATGAGCGACTGTCCGCCCTGTCAAATTTAGCGCAGGAGCGATTGTCCGTAGGAGCGATTGTCCGGATACCCTCTTACTCCTATTGCAGTGACAGATTTCTCCAAGAAGACTGGAGATTATCGTAGTCTGTCGGCAGTGGACATCAGAGTAATGGCTCTTGTATATCAGTTGGAGAAGGAGTTCTGTGGGACAGACCACATCAAAACAGAACCTGAGAAAAAGGTAGGCTTTAATCTCTGATATATTTATTGGCGTAAGATAGGAAAGGGGTTTCCACTAAATAATTTGTGCACAAATAGAGATGTGGTTATTGTCCCCTACCGGTTTCACTGGAGGCGACTTATGGTTTGCGCTCTGTGCGTCTGTCTGTCTGTCACACTTTTTTGGATCCAGCAATAACTTTAATTTGTATTGTAAAACATTATCTACTTAAAATGCATAGATAGCCTTTAATCACAGTGACAAGTCTGTACTTGCGTCTTCAAATCTGGGGTAACCCCGTGCCTGAATTACCAAATACTGGTAAAAATGACGCATACATTTTTTAATCAGGAGTACCCCTGTAACTAAATTTGAAATAGCTATCATTTTGTGCTTGTTATAGCTTATGAGTAAAGTAGAAATTAATATAGGAGACTTACAATAAAGAAAAGAATTGAGCACATTGCTACCTGTGGTCTTCGTCTGTGTAACCTTACAAAATCATAGGGACACGCTTGTTTAGTTGATCTGTGCAATAACAATAAGTCAACAATTGGGTAATGAGAGAAACATGGCAACCATATAAATTGCAAAAAACTCCAATTATATGCAATCATCATGGAACAGGTGTGTGCTTTATTCTCTATCAGCTGGTTGCTTGTTGTTTAGGGTTGTTAAGTACCAAGATATTTGTAGAAATAGTTCTAAATCTAGCTCTATCATTTTAACAGCTAATAGGTTTGATGATTCTTGTATGTAGAGTTTTGTTTTCTTCTGAGCTGTACAAAATTAATTTATACTGAACCTGTTCAAGGTTGCATGGTTGGCCAGTGGACGGCCCCTGGAGAAGGCCACTGAGATTGCAGGCTTCTTTGGGAATGCTTCAGTGAAGGTGAGCCCCTGTGAATGGTATTTATGTAGTACATACAGAGAAGTGGAAATAACGAGCCTCGGTCTTGGATTAATGCATGTGCATGAAGTGCCATCCCAGATAAGCCTGTGCAGTTCACACTGGCTAATCAGGGACAACAGTTTCTGCTTTTACAGTATTTTTTATGCCCCCGAAGGAGAGCATATAGTGATCAGACCGTCTGTCTGTCTGTCTTTCCGTCACACTTTTGCATTTAGGTTTCGCGTTTAGGTTTCGAAAAATGCTCATAACTTCTATGTCGCATCAGATAGCAACTTGATGTTTGGCATGTATGTGTATCTTATGGAGCTGCACATTTGAGTGATGAAAGGTCAAGGTCATCCTTCAAGGTCAAAGGTCAAATATATGGCTTCAAAGCGGTGCAGAAGGGTCATTGTGTTTCTGACAAACACATCTCTTGTTAGTTTTAAGGAATTTTCTTCTAAAGTTTTGTCAATGATAAGCCTCTGCGGACTGCGTATGCTAATTTGAGATGGCTTTTTACGCATTGCATTAAGCCCAGTTTTCCCAGAAGGGGCTCATATTACACTTGAGAGCCCTACTGACTTATCTGCATTCTGTGCATATATGTTGATAGATCCTTTCGTCTTTCAAAGGGGTCTGTAGAGTATAATAAGTTTCATATACACTATTGTTGTGCATAAAATGTTGCTTTTTAGCTCACCTGATTGCTTTTGTGACTGGTCTTTGTCCGTGGTCGCCCGTCCATCCATTAACATTTGTTCGTAAACACTCTAGAGGCCACATTTATTTCAGATCTTTATGAAACTTGGTCAGAAGCTTCGTCCCAATGAAATCTTGGTCGAGTTTGAAACTGGGTCGTGCCGGTTCAAAAACTAGGTCACTAGGTCAAAAAAAGAAAAACTTGTAAACACTGTAGAAGTCACATTTCATGCCCAATCTCAATGTTACTTTGTCAAAATGTTTGTCTTAATGATATGTTGGTTGAGTTCAAAAGTGGTTCCGGTCCATTGAAAAGCATGGCAGCCAGTGGGCGGGGCAGTTTTTCCTTATTTGTTTATTATAGAGAAACCTTGTTTACACTCTGGAAATCACAATTTTTGCCCAATCATCATGAAAGTTGGTCAAAACATTGGTTTTATTGATTTGTCAGAGGAGTTCCAAAATGGTCCAGATCGGTGAAAAAACATGGCCGCCAGTGGGCGGGGCATTTTTCTCTATATGTATATAGAGAAAACATGTCAACACTCTAGAAGTCACATTTTTGGCCCAATTTTCATGAAATTTTGTCAGAACTTTTGTTTCCTAGATACGTGAGTTAAGTTTGAAAATGGTTCCGGTCTGTTGAAAAACATGGTTGCCAGGGGGATGTGGCAGTTTTCCTTATACTTATATAGCAAAAAGGCTTGCAAACAATCATGAATTAAGGTCATGTAACATGTGAGACAACTCTTCTAAATATTGCATTTAAGTTTACAGTAGTTACTCCCCTTTTATTATTAATGTTTTCATAATAATACAGTGTAGTTGTGTTTCATTTATGTGTTAATTGTTATTCGAGGTTGGATGCTTTTATGCCCCCTTTCAAAGAAAAGGGGGCATATAGTGATCAGACTGTTCGTCCATCTGTCTGTCTGTCTGTCTGTCCGTCTTTCCGTCACACTTTGCATTTAGGTTTCCGAAAATGCTCATAACTTCTATGTCCCTTGAGATATAACCTTCATATTTGGTATGCATGTGTATATGGACAAGGCCTTTCCTTACGCACACATTTTTTTAGCCCTGTGACCTTAACCTTGAACTTAGGGTCCGCGTTTAGGTTTCGAAATCTGTGTTTAGGTTTTGAAAAATGCTCATAACTTCTATGCCCCTTGAGATATAACCTTCATATTTGGTTTTCATGTGACCAGGGTTTTTTTGGCCCGATTTTATAGCCGAAATTCGGCTATGTTCCCAATCCCAAAAAGTATACTTTTTTCCCAAAATGTGGCAAAAAATTCCCAATTTCCAAAAAAAAAAATAAAAAAAAAATGTTTTTTTTTTTTTTAGAAAGAAGTCTTATGTGTATTGTATCTTAATTTTAATTCAATTACATCTAACAAAGTATAATATGATTTTTTTCTTATAATTTGAATGATTATAAAGAGTTAAATCAAATTTAGTATTTCCCTAATCAGTGGACTTTTCGTGTGGAAAAAAAGGCTAATGAATTTATTTTCCCAATTTCATGAAAATGCCGATAAAATTCCCAATTCCAAAGCCATGGGCTATCTTCCCAAAAAGTGGAAAAAAAAACCTGCATGTGTATATGAACAAGGCCTTTCCATACGCACACAATTTTTAACCCCTGTGACCTTGACCTTGAACTTAGGGTCCGCGTTTAGGTTTTGAAATCTGTGTTTAGGTTTTCGAAAAATGCTCATAACTTCTATGTCCCTTGAGAAATAACCTTCATATTTGGTATGCATGTGTATTATGGACAAGGCCTTTCCATACGCGCAATTTTTTTTACCCCTGTGACCTTGACCTTGAAATAGGGTCCGCGTTTAGGTTTCAAAATCTGCGTTTAGGTTTCGAAAAATGCTCATAACTTCTGTCCCTGGAGATATAACCTTCATATTTGGTATGCAGGTGTATATAAACAAGGCCTTTCCATACGCACACAATTTTTTACCCCTGTGACCTTGACGTTGAACATAGGGTCCGCGTTTAGGTTTCGAAATCTGTGTTTAGGTTTCGAAAAATGCTCATAACTTCTATGTCCCTTGAGATATAACCTTCATATTTGATATGCATGTTTTTTACATGTATGGACAGGTTATTTCCATACGCACACACATTTTGACCCCTGTGACCTTGACCTTGTACTTAGGGTCAGCATTAAGGTTTCGAAATCTGCGTTAAGGTTTCGAAAAATGCTATAACTTCTATCAAAGCGTTTATAGGGGGCATATGTCATCCTATCGTGACAGCTCTTGTTTTTAGCTTTTGTGACTGGTCTTTGTCTGTTGTCCGTCAGTCCATCTACATTTGTACGTAAACACTCTAGTGGCCACATTTATTTTCCGATCTTCATGAAACTTGGTCAGAAGATTTTTTCCCAATGATATCTCGATCGAGTTTGAAACTGGGTCATGCTGGGTCAAAAACTAGGTAAAAAAAAAAGAAAAAGCTTGTAAACACTGTAGAAGTTACATTTAATGCCCAATCTTCATGTAACTTTGTCTATATGTCCGTCTTAATGATATGTTGGTTGAGTTCAAAAGTGGTTGCGGTCCATTGAAAAACATGACTGCCAGTGGGCGGGGCAGTTTTCCTTAAATGGCTATAGAGAAACCTTGTAAACACTCTAGAAGTCAAAATGTTTGCCCAATCATCATGAAAGTTAATCAAATCAAGAGTGTAGTTGGAAAATGGTTTCGGCCAGTTGAATAACATGGCTGCCAGGGAGGGGGGGGGCAGTTTTCTTATATTTATATAGTAAAAAAAAGCTTGTGAACACTCTAGAATCACAATTTTTGCCCAATCATCATGAAACTTGGTGAATAGATTTGTTTTATATGTATCTCAGATGAGTTCGCAAATGGTCCCGATGGGTCAATAAACATGGGGATGCCAGGGGGGTGGGGCAGTTTTCCTTATGTGACTATATAGAGAGAAACCTTGTGATTGAACACTATAGAAGTCACATTTTTTGCCTAATCATCGTGAAACTTAGTCAATCCATTGGTTTTATTGATTTCTTGGACAAGTTGGAAAATGGCTCAGATCAATGAAACACACTTTATAGCTCACCTGATTGCTCAGGTGAGGTTTTAGGATTGGTCTTTGTCCGCTGTCCGTCCGTCCACATTTGGTTTGTAAACACTCTAGCATTCACATTTCTCAAGCATTCTTTATCAAAGTTGCTGAAAGATCTCAGTCAAGTTTGATAATGAGCAAAATCACATAATAAATGCCATAATTATTGCCCTTAGATTATCCAAATTTTCATTCTATTATACACAATCCTTGTAAGCAAAGTTTGATGTTTGGTGAGGGGGGGTCAACTCAAAATATAGGTCTACATTTCAAATCTTACAAGAACAAAAACACTCCCTTCGTCAGAGTTTTGGTTCAATAATGATGAAACTTGACCAGGATGTTTGTCTGGTCAATATCTCGGTCATGCTCGACATTAGGTAAAGATTAAATGAACCGACTCCTCTCATGATAGCGAACTAGGGCCATCTTGGCACTCTTGTTTACTTAAGAATTTTGCTGTTGT
Source organism: Dreissena polymorpha (assembly GCF_020536995.1). Classification (NCBI taxonomy): domain Eukaryota; kingdom Metazoa; phylum Mollusca; class Bivalvia; order Myida; family Dreissenidae; genus Dreissena; species Dreissena polymorpha. The sequence continues at coordinate 17,305,773 of NC_068363.1, read as the reverse complement.
GAACTTGAGCTTAACCTGTTTGTAATCATAGCTAAGGCTGTTTGCCAAGGACACTTGTATATAAATATGAGATAGCTGTTGATTGGGCAAGTGTGCCAAAAATGTGTGTCTTCAAAATAGTATACCATGGCATACAATTCTGAAATAAGTATTGGCATCATACAGCGGGATATTTTCTTTTGTTACTATTGGATATTGAAAACTTTAATGACTAAGAGAATTTTAATGATTAAAATTAGCAAATCTGCACACTCACATTTATATTCCAGTGAATCATTTTTGAGGAAAAAAAGTAACACATGTTATAAATCCATTTCAGAAGAGTTCATCGCGCACAGTCTCTGAGTGTTCTGCCAACACTGATCAGCTGGAGTTGAGATCTGACGAGGTGACAGAAGGCATCACTGCAGTGGGATCTGACGAGGTGACAGAAGGCATCACTGCAGTGGGGGACAGGTCTGGTCCTGATGATTCAGAGACCTCATCAGCGACTGAAGATCATGGACCAGCCCATCCAATTGGTGAACTTTATAAAAAAGAGATAATTATTGCAGACTCTGTCGAAGAAATAGGTGAACACACTCATAATGTAAATCATTCTGATAATAAAAGTTATAAACAAGAAGAGAGCTTTGATGGGGAGACCGTGCAAGAGGATGCTATCAGCGAAGAAACAGACAGTGAAAATGAGGGCAATGATGATGAAGAGCAAGATGAAGAAGGTGATGATGATGATGGTGGTGGCTGGATAACCCCAAGCAATATCAAGGCCGTCAAAGAGAAGATGGGAGGAGAGGGAATGGAGAAGGCGGAGATTCAAGTGGGCTGCTTGACCACAGACTTTGCTATGCAGGTGAGAATAGCCTTGTGCTTTAACTTTTACCTGCTTACATGTTGATACCAATTCTTGCCCATTTGTAGTCCCTTACACATAATTTAATTTAATACTTTTTTTACTTGATTCAAGATTTATAGGCTTAATTTCCAACCCTGAGATACTGATGAGCAGCAAACAGCATACAAACCTGAACAGCCTGATAGTTACTTGAAGGCTGTTCTGGTATTATGCTAGTTGCATATACCCATTTTCATTTTGCTTTAGATTGTTTATATTATGGGCATTTTTCACTGTTGAATTGAGCTAAAAAGAATTAACAGGTCAAAAGAGTTAGTTAACATGTCAGTGGTTTTTTAGCCGGATTTTTTTCGAAAAAATCTCGGCTTATAGATTGATGTTGTCGGGCGGGCGGGGGGGGCGGGCGGGCGGGCGGGGTGGCGGCGTGCTCGAAAATGTTAAAGTTCTTATTTCATGGTATAACTTTGGTATGCTTGGACCTAGAGTCTTCAAACTTGACATGAAGGTTGGCCAGGATTAACAGATGACCACTGGTCATTTCAAGGTCATTCATTTGAAGGTCAAGGTCACTGTGACCTTCAATATAAAAAATGTTAAAGTTGTTATAACTTTGGTATGCTTGGACCTAGAGTCTTGAAACTTGACATGAAGGTTGGCCATAACTAGTTAGTAACCACTGGTCATTTCAAGGTCATTCATTTGAAGGTCAAGGTCACTGTGACCTTGAATGTAAAAATGTTAAAGTTCTTATTTCATGGTATAACTTTGGTATGCTTGGACCTAGAGTCTTCAAACTTGACATGAAGGTTGGCCAGGATTAACAGATGACCACTGGTCATTTCAAGGTCATTCATTTGAAGGTGAAGGTCACTGTGACCTTCAATATAAAAATGTTAAAGTTGTTATAACTTTGGTATGCTTGGACCTAGAGTCTTGAAACTTGACATGAAGGTTGGCCAGAACTAGTAAGTAACCACTGGACATTTCAAGGTCATTCATTTGAAGGTCAAGGTCACTGTGACCTTGAATGTAAAAATGTTAAAGTTGTTATAACTTTGGTATGCTTGGACCTAGAGTCTTGAAACTTGACATGAAGGTTGGCCAGAACTAGTAAGTAACCACTGGACATTTCAAGGTCATTCATTTGAAGGTCAAGGTCACTGTGACCTTGAATGTAAAAATGTTAAAGTTCTTATTTCATGTTATAACTTTGGTATGAATTGTCAATTCAAGTTCATATTTGTGACCTTAAATGTTATTGTTGTTCATGTATATGCATGCATTCAAAACATAACACAAGGTTTGCTCATGCCTTGAAAAGTACTTACATTTCATTTTGACCTTTGAACAATATTTCAGTAATTTAAGTATTGCATTGACAAAAACACGAAAGGTACTTTCCTGTCATTTAAATCAAAAATCCGGCTTCAATGCGGTCATCTCCGACCGCGGAACTCTTGTTTGACAAATAGGGGAATGGTGGCGGGGCCCGTCCAAAGGGGAAAAACGCGTCGTTTTTTAGGAAAAGGGGAAAATTAAAAATTCACTCTTTTATATGTTTTGAAATTTATTATATGAATACACATGTATGTGTATGAATGTAATATTCACAGCTGAATTTCTCTGTCCTTTTTCTAAAATATATACCAATGATTTTTTCAACATTAGTTTCAGACAGTTAAGCCTTCATGCACAGTCTCATTTTCCTAGCCATTTTGAGTCTAATTGGGACTTTCTAATAGATAAAATGGCAAATGTGAGCATTTGAGCATTTTTTTATCAATAAAATGGACCAAATTAAAATGTTTTTATCATCAAATATTGACACAATATATATAGATCAGGCCTTTTCCTGGCCATTTTGGGAAAAGCATGAAATTCATATAAAAAGTACACTGATTTTGGAAATACTAATTTAATTTAACTCTTTATAATAATTCAAAATCATATAATATTATAAATTTGTTATATACTTTGTTTAATAGTTGTTATGAAATGAATATTTATCCTAAGAGAGTTCTTTCAAAAAAAAAAAAAAAAAAAAAAAAAAAAATTTCTAGGGGGGATTTTTTTCTACAAAATCGGGGAAAAATATGTACTCTTTTTTTGAGGGGAATGGGGCCGAATATCGGCCCCGAAATTGCCACAAAAAAAACACTGCATGTGGTTACTGGCCAATTATTTGCAACTTATCTTGCTACCAGTTGTTTATAAAAATATATTTTATATTCGATATCTTACATGGCTCACCCAGTCCTCTAATCCGTAAAACAAAATTGTGTCTTTGTTTCATATCAACGAATCTGCACTAAAACTAAATTTAGGTTCACATCGTACATGTATGATCAGTTGTCAAAAGAAAGTATGGTTTATATTCAAATGCATTATTTTTCTCTTTCTGGGATATTGTTTTAGTATGTTGATGCTGCATTAACAAATGTAAGTGTATATGTAGTGAAAACACCAAAAATAAACAATGGTGGCTATAGACACCTATAAACTGTTAAATGCCCATAATATCACTTTAACATCAATTTATTATTATACACTGTAATTCTGATAACTTTAGCTATTATTGTGCAACTGATGCAGAAAAATGTTTAATTAATTGTTCAACAGCTGTAACAGTTGTTAATGATTTTCTTTTTCTGAGCTTGTTGATACTGAATGTCATTGTTCTGTATAAATGACCCCAGCTATATGATCTATGTGTCATTCTATGTTTCAGAATGTGCTGATACAGATGGGTCTAAATGTGCTGTCAGTGGATGGGATGCTCATCAAAAGAGCCAAGAGTTTTGTGCTGCGCTGTTTCTCCTGCATGAAGTAAGTACATACATAATCTTCTCCACAAGGGATTCAAATCTTAAGTTTTATTTTGGAAGGGTTGTTTTGAAGATACTTTGTAAGTTTTGCAGGCAAGTTTGTCAACATATAATGTAACAAGTTTGTGGAGCAAACCTCTTCCATATTTTTCCACCAATGGAATTGAAACTTGAAATATATCATCACCTAGAGATCTAAAGATAAAATTGTCTTGCAGTTGCCCGCATATTTCCTCGTTATGTGACCTTAAACATGCCTGTGACGGAGCAGTGCTTTGCTATTTGTCACGTTTGTGACAAAGCCTTAGTTCATTTAGTGGTAACAAAAGATATTGCACCGAGTTTAAGTAGTCAAAAGATTTATAAAGACTGTTACATGTTTAAAAGTTAAACAGGAACAAGTTAACTTTAAATAGTTTCACTTGTCTTCTGTTCCTTATAAGATAAGTGTGTAGTCTTGTAATAGGTTGATAGGTAGAACTACCACTCCTTAGCACAATTTCACAAGAACAGTGATAAACATTTGAAAATTGTTAAAATAAAGTGGTAATTTATTGGGCGAATGATATGATTTTCCAAAGGGTTTTTATGTCCCCGGATTGTATGATTGGGGGTATATTGTTTTTTGCCCGTCTATCATTGTATGCGTGTGTCTATCCCAAAACTTGAAGGTTGGTTATAACTTCAAGGTCATCCTTCAAGGTAAAAGGTCTTTTTTTTTCTAAAATAGCTGCCGTTCGGCTTCAAAGCGCAGTAGGGTGCATTGTGTTTGACAAACACAGCTCTTGTTTTGCGTTACAATCCTATCCATGCACCTTTTGTGTTGTCAGGATCACAACAAACGTACAGAAGCTGTTCTGTCCTCACTGTGGTAACAAGACGCTGACCAAGGTCTCCATGACAGTCAACGAGGATGGCTCTGTACGCTACTTCCTGTCACGCAGACGACCCGTCAACACCCATGGACTGCAGGTATTGCTAAAAGGAACAAGATTAGAAGTCGATAGCCGTTTCTATATTGAATTGGAATGATATTATGCCCCCCTTCTAAGAAGAGGGGGTAAATTGTTTTCAAATGTCGGTCAGTATGTCTGTCCACTAGATGGTTTCCGGATGATAACTCTAGAACGCTTAGGCCTAGGATCATGAAACTTCATAGGTACATTGATCATGACTCGCAGATGACCCCTTTTGATGTTGAGGTCACTAGGTCAAAGGTCAAGGTCACAGTTACCCAAAATTGTAAAATGGTTTCCGGATGATAACTCAAGAACGCTTATGCCTAGGATCATGAAACTTTATAGGTACATTGATCACGACTCGCAGATGACCCATATAGACTTTCAGGTCACTAGGTCAAAGGTCACGGTGACTTGACACAATAAAATGGTTTCCGGATGAAAACTCAAGAAAGCTTATGCCTAGGATAATGAAACTTCATAGGTACATTGATCATTACTTGCAGATGATCCCTATTGATTTTATGGTCACTAGGTCAAAGGTCAAGGTAACAGTGCCAAAAAACGTATTCACACAATGGCTGCCACTGCAACATGGGGGCATGCATGTTTTACAAACAGCCCTTGTTTTACTGCTTCTTTTGTGTAGACAGTTTTCTAGCAAATAGCTGCTTTTATATTTGATGGGAATGATTTAAAAAAAACTTTTTCATTGTTTCTGGGATCAACAACAATAATCTTGTTCTATGTATTGTATATAATATATATACAGATTTATGAAGATAACTTATCATAAAATGATTCATAACAAATAATGGCAAGTCAATTAGAACTAGCTACATTATTGTAATAATGGATTTACGTTGATATCCTTTCAGTTCCGTTTGCCCTTACCAAAGGGAGGCAAGCATGTAGCGAACCCTATTCTTTTTGAAGATCAGCAGGTGGCTCATAATCGAATTGGCAGGAAAGCCCGGGCGAAGCAAGACGTTTTTGACCCGGATTATGTCGTAAAGACATCACCATTTGTGATCCATGACGTGACAAGTCGTGCTGCTCAGTTGGGCATAAATTCACAGCGCGGTCAGGTGCATTATTGGGACAAAAGGAACCCAAATGAAGTACGCAAAAGGGGCTGCAAGAAAAAATGAATGGTTAAGGACTAATAAAAATGTTGTTTGCCAAGTTTTAAATGTTATAAATTTTTGTGAAATGAATAAAACGATTGGAATCCACGAATGATATGTTTACTATTTTTCAATATGTTTACACCAAAAACATAACATTTCATCAACAGGCATTTATAAAAAGCAAGACATTTATTTCAACTTATACTGATCATTATGTATTGTGGCCAAGGTTAACCTGCCTATGTAAAGCAGGGCACATTGTTCATTTAGCAATAACAGTGTTTGTAAGAACACTATTATTTTATATTTAAAATTTATCATTGCAAAACCACCGCTTTGATGTTCTACCATTAAAGGAGAACAGACAAGTTCAGACTTAAAAAGCACATTTTATAAACGAATATAATATAATAACATTGAAAAAAAATATAAAAAAACGATATAGTGCTAAAAAACGATGATTTTGGTGATCGGTATTTTCCGTAATGCGTTCGGTACTTTCCGCCACCATTGTCCCTGATGACGTAGTCGTGAGACAACTGCGCTTGACCCAGATTCAGGCGGTTGTGGTAACCTGTAAATATATACATATATATAAATGTACAATGGAAATGTACAATGGAAATAGATATATTATTTGTATTGACCTTGAAGGTCGTTGTTGGTACGAACGTCCTGTCGGAAGACAGACCAGTCACTTGGTTCAAAGGACCCGCCGTGGACCCACTGCCGGCTGATGTAGTCGACCAGGCGGCGTGTCGCGTCTGTCGTTGCCCTCTCGAATAGCGTCTCGAAGGCACGTGCTATGTGTGGAGCGGGCAGGGGTGTACGGAAGAAACCCCCTCCGGAAGAAACCCCCTTCGCTAAAAACGGCAGGGCGGAAGAAACCCCCTTTCATAGTTTGCATACGAGGAAGAAACCCCCTCGCTAGTTTTGCATAGGCGGAACAAACCCCCTTCGAGTTTTCAGACAGGCGGAATAAACCCCCTTCCATAGCGGAACAAACCCCCTTCCAGACGATTTAGTTACATTCAAACGCACGGTAATCACGTTTTTTTGCATGATTTAAGTTTTTTTTAAGACGAATGCTTCGGTTATTATAGGAAAATATGTACGAAATATCTTCGTCACTATCGGCTCTGGGCGCTAATTTTGTGTTTTTGTTATTTTTATCAATCTAGTACAAGTTTACGCATATAAAATGGTATAATCTCACTGAAACGAGTGCAAGACAAATTCACACGAGCATCTCATCATTAACAACTTGTGAACAAACGGCCGGTACACCTCTTTACTCAGCACATAACAGTTTGGAAATAGATATTCGCACCTTCATTTTATTATATAAAAGGTCCTTTAATGTACCGGCTATTGTAGATAACGATGAGAAGTTGTGTCATGATCGGCGCCTTTGCGGCTCGTGTGAAGTTATGTACAGTTTTGTTTAATTACATTAGCATTCGGCTATAATTGTGTGATTTTAGGGAATGATTTGATCTTTGTAAATAAATGTAAATATATGCCTGTTTATCGTTAATAAATGCGTGTCTTTTTTCAACAAAAAATTGTTTATTGCTTTTTAATATATGCTTGTTTGAGATCTTTGTAAGTAAATGTAAATATATGCCTGTTTTATCATTAAATGCGTGTCCTTTTTTGCAACAACAATTTGTTTAATGTTTTCTAGTATATGCTTGCTTGATCTTTGTAAATAAATGTTAATATATTTCATTCTATTTTTTTCTATTTTATCCTTCAATAATAATTCTTTCCCTCATTCATACATTATTCGTTTTATTACCATCTTGATTAATTCTTCACAGCTTCCGAACAAACGGCCGGTACACTCCTTTAATCAGATTTTCGCACCTTCATTCAATTATCATGATAACGATGTTTGAGTTTCACAGATTGAATATTAGTGTGTATCATTAACAACTTCATTAACAACTTGTGAACAAACGGCCGGTACATTTCTTTACTGTAAATCCGAAATACACTCCCGTAAGTTGGTGTTAACGCGTTTTTAATACGAAACACACTTCCGAATGTAAATGTTACCGCAACGTTGAAATATTTTTGCAGTGTAAATTCTATTTTGTGTTGACTCTTTTTCTCAATAAAGAGGGCGCGAACATTATGCAGCATATAAAGCGTGGGTGTATTGAGCGTTGTAACAAGCACACAACTAGTCAGGGGATTGATGCATGTTCGGAGGGAATATTTCATCAAGTCTATAAATGAACAAATGGCAAAAAAGTTTGTGTTAAAGAAATTATTGAGAGCTTTTATCGTTAATATTTACCAGAAAGTGCTTTAAAAATTTTATAAACGGGATTATCGGGAAATGAATATAAACTTGAAAAGTAGCAAGCATGCAGTAATAGAGTCGGGTTGAAACGGATGTATTGGGGAATCGTTCGAGTCGGGATTTTACTACCTCTGCGGGAAAGACTTAACACCTAGGAAGGGGGTTTATTCCGCCTGTCTGAAAACACGAAGGGGGTTTATTCCGCCTGTCTGAAAACTCGAAGGGGGTTTGTTCCGCCTATGCAAAACTAGCGAGGTGGTTTCTTCCGCGTATGCAAACTATGAAAGGGGGTTTCTTCCGCTCTACCGTTTTTAGCGAAGGGGGTTTCTTCCGAAGGGTGTTTATTCCGGTAATCGCGGGCAGGAATTGTAGAGCCATTAGCATGCGGATAAATTTGAAAACGCCACCGCAACGTCTGTAGACCTCAGCCAGGCCCTCATGCTGGACCCGTCTCCACACTGCCTGGCTCCAATGGAAGGCACAGCCTTTCATTTCCCGGCCTGGGAATACTGCACGGCCGCGTTCCAGACGGCTGAAATAAAACGTTACAGTCATTAACAAAACTCTTTCGTCGAATTTTGCATGCAGTTTAGTAGTATTTTAGACGGACTTGACCTTCGATGCAATTCTTCAAAAGACGCATTGCCTCCCGATTTGTTGTCTAGGTTATGCCTGCATTAATATAAACATTAAAAATACAATATAAATACCACAAGAGACTTATTGTATTCAGTATTTTTTAATAATATCACATAGAATACAGCATATTATTTCTTTCGGTTTAAGTCTTCCGAATTTAATGTAGCTAGTTGTATATCGTTAAAGAAACTATTTAAAATGCGCAATTATCAATAGGTGTAAATTAGTGTCATAATCTACTAATCCGTTATCAAAACAGACGCAACAAACTGTGAATGACCCTTAATTGACACTTGGATACCCGGTCTGATTAGCGAGTTTTTTTTGTACGTGCAAATTCTTTCTAGTTTTTATATTTTAAACATTTAAAGAAATGTTGATTACAAGAGGACTACCCTAATCAAAATAATGTACAAAACAAGCTACAAACACAGGTGGAAGTAACGTACCCAGGATAGTATTTTTCATATATATATTTTTTAGGAGCCCAATATATTCAAATAAATATATAAAATCATGTTTAATAAGAAAAAAATTGACAAAGAGCCATGAAAAAAAATCCACACCCTCTGATATTGAAATCATAACAAGGTCATTAACTAGACTTTATTATAGACCTGTCTTCGCGGGCCGCAAAAATGTCAAAAATAGCTTTAATCCAAAGCATCCCTTGATCCTACTATGGGCAATTGGACAACCTTTCAAAAAAAGTTAACTTAAAAAATATCTGTCCAGCCGTTAACTCACAGTCGGTCGAAAACCGAGCAATATTTCGAGTCCGTTTGTCAACACGAATAAATCTTCTACAGACTTTCAAACAATATTTTTTAGTTTTTGCCCCTTAATCGATAGCTCCCGTCCTATTCCTTTGAAACAACGAAGCGTGTCAAATAATGCATGCATATGCAACCACTTACCCCTAAAAACTTATTCCAATACAATCAGAATGATAAGAAATTTCCATTTATTCACATTTATTAAAACATCGTTGTTGTTGTGGGCCGCCGTTGTTGTTGATTGGATATTTATGTGCCTGGCTCTGTCAGTGTAATTCACTGCTAAGCCGGGTTCAAGAGCGATGGCTACTTTCGTTTACAAGTAAATCAAATTTAGAGTTAAAACAGTTGTTGCAAAGAAAATATAACATTTTGGAATTAGTTTTTAGGGGTAAGTGGTTGCATATGCATGCATTATTTGACACGCTTCGTTGTTTCAAAGGAATAGGACGCGAGCTATCGATTAAGGGGCAAAAACTCAAAAATATTGTTTGAAAGTCTGTAGAAGATTTATTCGGGTTGACAAACGGACTCGAAATATTGCTCGGTTTTTGACCGACTGTGAGTTAACGGCTGGACAGATATTTTTGAAGTTAACTTTTTTTTAAAGGTTGTCCAATTGCCCATAGGAGGATCAATGGATGCTTTTGATTAAAGCTACTTTACATATGCGATAATTGGAGATAATTTTGCCGTCTTTGATTACAAAATTAACGGCTTTTTATTCAAAAACTAAAATTTCTACTCAAGGAAAATATTGCAGCTAACGAACAATTTTTGCCGACTTTGATTATAAAATTAACGGCTGTTAAGTAGACTAAACGTTAAAACCAGAATTAATATGACTTTTTAATATATATGATAATAAAATATCAGCATAAATACTCAATGATAGTACAAAATGTTACATGGCCTTTCTGGTATACCATTAGGCCTTTTTGGTTCACTTATGCGGCCTTTTTGGGAAGGCCTTTTTGGTAAACGGCCTTTCTGGTACTATACCCCCAGAACGACCTTCATTAATTGTGATTTACGCACTGAAGCTTGCAATTTTCCAGCAAAACTTCAGAGTATAAAGAACTGTGTTTGTCAATTACTAGCATTCAAACAATTTTAAATCGAGACTGTGTTGATTTCCATTAGATTTGTAACGTGACATTTAGGATTTACCTATTTGTACTGTATAGGAGGTTTTGGGGATTCCGATAATGACGTCACGTTTGCGCATGCTCAAATTTTGGCCGTCAAAACTGCGGCCATTCTGTATGGCAAGCGGTTCGACGCATAATCCCAAGAAACTAGGTTTCTCATGAGAACCTAGGTTCTCAAAATGAGAACCTAGGTTCTCAGAATGAGAACCTAGGTTCTCGCTTGAAGATTGCACATGACGTCAAGAACCCAAGTTTTCAAATGAGAACCTAGGTTTTCATGAGAACCTAGGTTCTTATTTGAAAACCTAGGTTCTCATGAGAACCTAGGTTCTCATTTGAAAACCTAGGTTTTCATGAGAACCTAGGTTCTCAGAATGAGAACCTAGGTTCTCATGAGAAACCTAGTTTCTTTGGGATTATGCGTCTAACTGCTTGCCATATCCTTGGTTTTCACTTGGGAACCATAGGTTCTCTGAGAACCTAGGTTTTCAGATCTCTAGGTTTTCAGAATTACGCGTCGGACGGCGTAAACTTGCTCGTTTGGAATACGGGACACATTATTCAGGGCGCAGGATCAATGGGGTTCACATATGATTACACACGGGCTGGACATTAATACAGCGTACCAAGGTTCTCATAGAACCTAGGTTCTCATGAGAACCTAGGTTCTTTGAAAACCTAGGTTCTCTGAGAACCTAGGTTCTCAGAGAACCTAGGTTTTCAGAGAACCTAGGTTCCATGAGAACCTAGGTTCTCTGAGAACCTAGGTTTTCAGATCTCTAGGTTTTCAGAATTACGCGTCGGACGGCGTAAACTTGCTCGTTTGGAATACGGGACACATTATTCAGGGTGCAGGATCAATGGGGTTCACATATGATTACACACGGGCTGGACAGAATGAAAACACGCCGTTAAGAAATTTATTTTTGCAGATATCTCAAGTTATTGAAATATGTTTGCAAAGTCTTTAGCGCATAAGTTTTTCTTGCAATGTTGCCGATATCTTACGATTGAATAATACATTATTACACATAATCAATAGAGATAAAACTTTATACCATAATGATTGCTTCCTACATGTAGGTCACAGACATACTTAAAATAGAAAACTGTACCGTACAGTCGTTTGATGCCCGAACAAGGGAACTGAATATTTGAAACTCATTCAATGCTGTAACAATGTATTATGTAACGATTGATCTGAATTTTTAGTCTCAAAATAATATTTACAATTAAAGATGTATTTCATAAACAGTTCAATTTTTTATTAACCTGTTCAGACCAATGTCGACCGATTACTTTACTAATTTCATTCCTCAAGAACACCCATTCACGGAAACATGAACAAGAAGCGGTCACCGACGGCTAATGCCTGTTGTCACAAATATTCAACAGATAAGTTTCGTAGAATATTACTGAGCATTGTCTGAACATTGTTCAGAAAATGCTCTTGGGGAGAAACATTCACGGTTTCACGCCTATTTCTATTCATTTTACACATATGCCGCCAGCGTGTACCAAGCAATGGGAGACAACTGGAGGTTAATTATGGCAAGCGGTTCGACGCATAATCCCAAGAAACTAGGTTTCTCATGAGAACCTAGGTTCTCATGAGAACCTAGGTTTATGAAATCCCAAGAAACCAGGTTTCTCACGAGAACCTAGGTTCTCATGAGAACCTAGGTTCTCATGAGAACCAAGGTTTATGAAATCCCAAGAAACCAGGTTTCTCATGAGAACCTAGGTTCTCATTTGAAAACCTTGGTTTACGCTTGAGAACCTAGCCATAATTCTGCTATTGTTTGCATGTGATGAACCGCATCGTGATAAGGTTACAATCATATTCGCGACCCTTTTGAAGAACAAAAAATACTCAGAATCCAATGAACGAACACAAATAAGGACGAAAACAAACAACAAATTAATTGAATTTTTGTAATCAAATATAGAAACTGATTTGAACCTATTTGTTTGTAAAAACTTACGTTGTTGCAGATTAACTAAATCCTCTTGATAAATGTAAATGCTTTTATTTAATTGTTCACACCAGTTTTGACACTCTTTGTTTCAGCATTTTTAACACAGTGTTTAATTGCCCCTTTGTTTATCACAAACCGATTACCTCGATATGATCGGATACTGTCCAGACATTTACTAAGAAAACAGTGTGTAATAAACCCAGGGACCTATACTTGTATGACTCTGTATGGGGTCTCTGCATAAACCACGTGTGTCTGGTCATTAAACACAATTTATGATACCTTCATGTCATCTCTTAGCATATTAAGTTAAAAACTAAACAGTTGCTTAAATAAAATATTTGAACATATTTAAAAAATAGACATTTGTCCGAAATGGATTAACAGCTAGGAACTATTAAGTATATACATTAGCCAGTTTTAAAATAACAATAAAGTGTTTAATAACTATACATTTAAAATATTTTACAAATTTACTGCTACACAACGTATTTAACGGGTACCTGCAAATGTAAACTCTGCTATAATGTGTAAAGATCGTGTGTTACTGCAGTATTCGAAACATCATCATGAAAACAAGCAATCGCGTTTGGTCATTATATACGGATATATAAAATACTTGCGTAAAATAAATTAAATGTGTAGATTTATGGTATCATAAAATGCTAGATTTGTATCGCTCATTATCACTAGAGAAGAGTTTTCAATATACATGTACATGCAAAGACAGTTCAATTTGCAAAATATGCAGGTGTATTTTTCAATTGGAATACTTAAATTATTAATATTTACATTCAATGTAAACGAAACGAAAATTCTTCAATGTAAAAGAAAATTAAAACTACATTTCAAGATTGCAAAATCAAATGTATTGAGCTATTTAAGGGCTTTGTTTTATAACTGATTCAATACACCCCTTACACTAAATTTCAATCTCTGTAAAAAATAACACTATCGCATCCGCACCACTTATAATAATAATCATTATTATATATGTTTTATAATTTTTGAAATATCATTTATTAAAGTCTTACTTAAAAAAGAATACGGGTAGTTATAGTTTTGTTTTGTGAAATTGTAAGTATTAAGTCTTCCGACGACCTTTACTCGGATACAATGTAATAGGCCGCGATCGAGAAGTTGACGGCCAATCTATTTTTAGTAACGGAAAACCCCTCTTGTGACGTCACACAAAAACCTCCTATACGGAACATGGACCATACAGCCCGGCCCAGATTAGCGGACCATACGGCCCAGATTATCGGACTATACGTCCCAGATTTGCGGACCATACGTCCCACATGTTTCTTTACGTCATGTACATTAATCAAAACACGAATACACTACAATACTGTGCTAGTACCTACAATTGTACTATGAATGTGTTAAAAATAAATACATGCTAGTATGTGTTTCGCTTTTGAAAATAAATAACACGAGAAATGAAATAGTTATTATTTCTCTCAGATTTTAAATTCATTTTAATGTCAACAACTATTTATGTAAGCAGTACACATCACACAAACATTCACCTTAATCGACAGAATATATTTTAATAAAGTTGTAAATTAAAACTTATTAAATTTAAAACATGCCGCGTGGTCAAAAACAGTAAAACAAAATTTATAACATAGTTATTAAATTTAATACATGCCGCGTGGTGAAAACGGCAACACAAATTTTATAACATAGTTATTTAATTTAATACATGCCGCGTGGTAAAAACGGCAATAAAAACTTATAACATAATTATTAAATTTAATACATGCCGCGTGGTGAAAACAGTAATAAAAATTCATAACATAATTATTAAATTTAATAAAAAAAAAAAATTTAATACGCTTGGTGAAAACGGTAAGAAAAATTTATATCATAATTATTTAATTTAATACATGCCGCGTGATGAAATATATTATAATTGCATTAGGGGTATGACACTCGAATAAGTGACTCGTACATTTGTATATTGGATACGCCCTATTTATGACACCTACTGATTGATCTTATATATTACGGTAATTAATAATAGACCCTAATGGATTAACACATCTGTAAGTACCAATTAAAGGTAAAGTGTGATAAACGTTATAATTGTATACAACAACGGCTTATGTTTGCACATGTGGTGCGCTATTTATAACATAAATATTGATTGATGTTGATAATTTCACTAATGCTAACAGAGTGAGCATGTCTTTAATTACTATTTAAAGGTAAAGTGTGACAATCGTTATTATTGAAGACAATATCAAGTATGGACATTGTCGTACCATATTCGATGAAAAATGCCTGCGCCTCCGTGTTTATTTTGTTTAAGGAGAATTTACTCCAACTCAAGAGCGGTCACTTGTGACTAGTGCCAACGTTGGCATCATATCCGATGTGGAAACACCGGGATATCGGAAGAGGTATATGACGAAGCGGTTCGTAATCAGGATGAACTGCGTTTCGTATGTATGAGGTGTCGTCACTACGACACCTCTGATGATGACATGGATGTAGATGAAGTCGTCCACGTACTGCGGATGCCCGATGCACTGACAGACATTGAAGCAACTCAGGCTGCTCTGTTGTTGCACGAAGAGTCCGGAAGTGGAGATACTATGGACGCAGTTGGAGCAGATCACTCAACGTCAATGTTTGACGTTAGTCGCCCAGAGCGTTCCATGGAGTCAGAAGCAGAAGAGACGTAAGTTGACCGATTAAAAACTAATAACGTTAATAACACAACAATATTCCTATATTTTATATCATATTATAGCAAGTGTTTAATAATAATAATTACATTCCTATAATAATATAAAATGATACATCAAACAAATATTTGTTGTTCTATACAAATAATAATAACACTCCTATATGTTTTACTTCTTTTTATAACAATAATAACATTTATTCAGCTACAAAGCGTATACAAACTCGCACATTATACATGAATTTTTCAAATTATAGTATATATCGCATACGTATTTGTTATTTGATTAAATTAATTGGGTATTACTTATATTAATTAATGTGAAGTAATCAACAATGATTTCCTTCAGTGACCACAACGATGAAACCGTCCACGATGTCGTACTAGATGGTACACCTACGTACACCGTGGTGGATGGTGGTTCCAAGAAAGGTTCGCGGAAGCTAGTATCCAGTGAAGGCTATGCGTTTGTGGTGAAGAGAACCCTGGTATCTGGTGTGACGGAGTGGCGATGTAGCGTCCGAGGAAAGGGAGCTGGTTGTACGGCGGTCATCAGCAAACTGGGGATGCCTTTGTAAAAGGAGCGCGGGGACACAGTCACACAGCAAATCCCGGCCTTCTCACTTCTGTTCAGAACGCGAAAGAGGTATTTATAGTCGAAAGTATACAGGACTTTTCCGGACTGTCATTTTTAATAAATTCCACTTATTCGCTTTGAATTACAGAATTAAATGAAATGTTCAATCATGTTTAATAGTTGCTAGTATGTGTTTCGGTTTTAATTACAGATCAAAGCGGCAGCTCGAGGTGACGTGTTCGAGATTGCACCCGTCATTGTCCGTTGGGTGTTGGAAACAAACGACCCAAACCTACCACCTGGTGCTCGAATCAGTGAGCAGAATCTGTGTAAACTCGCCAACAGGTGTCGCAAGAACATGCGACCAACAGACCCAGTATCGACAGAATTTGAGGTAAATAAATCCCCATCTGTGCATAAAAGTTTAGTTAAAACCTATTTATTTGAGCTCGATTGCATCATCTCGAGTCCTATGAATCGCGTCTTTAAGTGGCAACTTAATAACAACTAAATGACGTTCAATATATCACAAATTCCATATTTTGTTGATTTTTTACAGTTGGTATATAGTGGGTAATGTACAATAGCTCAACGATCACTTCTACAGGGGAATGGTCACGGTAAAGGACCGCAGGCATGTGATTCTGGCGACGGACAAGCAGTTGGAGCTGCTGGCAAAAGCTAAGACCTGGTACTTGGACGGAACCTTCAAAATCGTGAAGGCGCCGATAACGCAGCTGTTCTCAATACATGCATTCGTGAAGTTTGAAGATGTAGTAAAGCAGCTGCCACTGTGCATCGTTCTGATGAGTGGTAGAAAACGAAGAGATTATAAATAGGTAAATATTGTATCACGCATTTGATAACTAATGCTATTTTCAGTATGGTTTATTTTCAGTTATTATTGATATTATTATTACCATCTTTTCAGGCGTTGCAGAAAGTTAAATAAGAATGTAGTCTATTGGTTTTGCAATAGGATGGTTATACGTGTGTGTTTCTAAAAACAAAATATTACGCGATATGTTATATGAGCACAGGAATACAAAGAGTTACTTAGATAGATACATACAGCAATAAACATTCAAATATAAAAACTATTGTTAGGAAAGCATATTTTTATGTTAACATTCGATCAAAAAGGAACTAAGAATGAATGCCTAAAATAATCTTAGATAATTTCGCTTTTGCAAATTTAAGATTACTTAGCATTATTGAAATTTACAGCTAAAAGTCGCCGACCCCATCGTTTTCTTATATCCATGTAAGATTATAGTATGGGGTTAAGTGAGATCAACACATAGGTTTTTCATACAATATAGATACAAAATAAAGTTTTAGAATTTATTGCGATATAACATTATTACGTACTTATAATGTATTCATAGCTATTGGACGGTGTGTAAAGTATGCAATAGGAGTAATATGGCCACAAACTGTTGTATTCAAAAACGTTATTATTTGTTATACACTGTAAAGCCCGAAATGATGATAAGTCATTGAATCTTGTAATGCAGCCATTTTCTAACGGTGATATTCACAACACGTTACAATGTAAATCGGACAATCTATTGAATAAAATTAATGATGCATGACATGCTCCCGAGGTTGATGCGATTATCTTTATCTTATTCTTTATCTTTATAGCATCACAGTTGCTTTTTTGTCTATTATATATATTAGTGTGTGCTATAAGTATGTTTATAAGCGGTGATATGTGTGCAGGCCTTTTTAATTGAAATTATGGCAATATTTTGTTTATAGTATGTAAAAAAAGATGTCTCTGTCTTGTATGAATAACAGTAGGACGAATTGTGTACACATTATGTGTTTAAAAATAAGGTTCTAGTGTATTGGTTTTTGCAATAGGATGGTTATACGTGTGTGCTTTTAAAAACAAAATATTACGCAATATGTTATATGAGCACAGGAATACAAAGAGTTACTTAGATAGACACATTCAGAAATAAACATTTAAATATAAAATATATTGTTTAGAAAGCATATTTTTATGTTAACATTCGATCAAAAAGGAACTAAGAATGAATGCCTAAAATAATCTTAGAAAATTTCGCTTTCGCAAATCTAAGATTACTTAGCATTATTGAAATTTACAGCTTAAAGTCGCCGACCCCATCGTTTTTCTTATATCCATGTAAGATTATAGTATGGGGTTAAGTGAGATCAACACATAGGTTTTTCATACAATATAGATACAAAATAAAGTTTTAGAATTTATTGCGATACAACATTATTACGTACTTATAATGTATTCATAGCTATTGGACGGCGTGTAAAGTATGCAATATGAGTAATATGGTTACAAACTGTTATATTCAAACACGTTTTAACATTTAATATATTGCCCTTAACTTCATCAAGGTACACAACAATAATTGTTAAAAAAAATTTATGCAAAATTAAGCTCTGTAATTTCGTTTTCGCATGTTTAAAAGTGACTTTGCGAGATGGAATTTAAAAGCACAAATAATAGACCCAAATGATTATTTCTACATATAGTATGAGGTTTAAGTAATGTAGGAGGTTTAATTAATAAGGACGATTTTAGTAAAAAAAAAATGAAACGTAGATAATATTAACACATTTACTTTTTAAACAATTAAAGAAAACATTGTTGCATCTTTCATACAACTGCTGTTAATGTCTGTGAATGTATGTGTACATATGTTTTTTAAGATGTATTTGTATGCGTGTCTATATGCATATGTGTTTCCCCTTATATATTGTATGATACTGTAGTAAGAGACGACGTCTCTTTTAAATGCTTCAGAAATGCAATACAACAACACTTTTAACACATATTACAAAGTGTTTTTTTTGGCGGTCTATCTGTCTAAGAACAATTGTAAATTTTTGTTTTTACAATAATGAATTTTTTGTTGTTGGAGAACTTTGTATCCCTCCAAATTTTTTATAATAAGTTATATTTTCCTTTATTTACATAACGAATGTAAATACGTGCGTTTTTGTCAAACCCTATGTAAATAATATTTTGACTTATATGAATTTCTGTTAACGTCAAATTGCTGTTGTGAGTACATCTCAAATAACTTTGACACTTCACCTTTTTTTTCTACATACAAAATGCAAAACTTTATTATTTACAATTCTTACAAAAATGCATACGGGTCTACATATAATTCATCTACTTCATGTAAGAAAGCATATTTAAAACTAAAAATCAGGATATTGTATCGCGAACACAATGATAAATATAATGAGAACATAGTCCAATTATTTCACTGGAAAACATGACGAGTCTTAATATGTGCACCTTTAATGTCAAGGGTCTTAATTGTAAAAATAAACGTGAACAAGTTATAACTTATATAAAATCAAAATCAATTGACATAGCACTGCTGCAAGAAATTCATTATGATAACAAACTCGATAATTCGGCCTGCGGCAAAGATTGGGCAGGGGATACGTTTTTAAGTGGCCAAAGTACCAACAGTTTAGGAGTAGGAATTTTGATAAATAGAAAAAGTGAAATACAATTTATAGAACATAATGAAATTATAGTAGGAAGACTTCAGGTGTTAAAACTATTGGTCAACAATAACAAAATAGCTATAATAAACATTTATGCACCAAATAATGATGACATTACGTTTTTTAATACACTTGAAAATACTATTGCTGACCTAGATGAATTCTTGCCGATAGTGGGTGGTGACTTCAATGCCGTGCAAAACTTTTTAAAAGACAAATTAAATGGTAGAAATGACACCAATAAAAAGTGTTCTGATAAAATTAATGATATAAAGGAAATACACGATTTAGTGGATATTTACAGAAATTTTAACACAAATGCAAAGGAATATACATGGCATTCGAATTCAGACCCGCCAATATTTCGCAGACTCGATTATTTTCTGTTAGCATCTTCACTGGTTAGTAATGCGAAAAAATGCACTACCAATCCTGGCTTCAAATCGGATCACTCAATTGTTTTACTCAGCATTCTTTTTGATACGCTAACACGAGGCCCAGGTTATTTTAAGCTAAATAGCTCACTTCTATTTGATCAAGATTATAAAACTTCAATTAAAAATTCAATAAAAGAGGTAGTTGATTTTAATAAAGAAACGACTCCTAATATTTTATGGGAATTAATTAAGGGTAGGATAAGGGATGAGAGCATAAAATACTCAACATATAAAAAGAAACTTAGTTTAAAAAAAGAATCAGAAATCGAAGCAAAATTACATAATATTGAAGAACAATTAAAAAAGAACCCTAATGACGTAATATTACAACAAACATATCAAACAGAAAAAGATAATTTTAATGCTATAAATGAAGAGAAAATCAAAGGCATTCTAATAAGGGCAAAAGCAGACTGGATTGAGGGAGCCGAGAAAAATACTAAATATTTCTCCAATTTAGAATCAAAAAGATCGGAACAAAAAGTACTTAAACAGCTTAAAATTAATGATGAAATAGAACATGATCATGCAAAAATTTTAGAACACGTTAAGCAATATTTCGCCTCACTCTATAAAATAGACGTAACTCTGGATCAAGAAAACAGTGACCCATTTTTTCAAGATCTTACGAAATTATCAAACGAAGATAGAGAACAATACCCCGACCATTTATCCGAAAACGAATGCTTCCAGGCACTAAAAGACATGAAAAATAACAAAAGCCCAGGCTCAGATGGACTAACAACAGAATTTTATAAACTCTTTTGGACTGACATAAAAAAATACTTAATCAGCTCGATAAATTATTCTTTTGATACCGGACATTTAACTGAACTACAAACACAAGGGCTTATTTCACTTTTGCCAAAAAAAGATAAAGATATTCTATCTATCAATAATTGGCGACCAGTCTCTTTGTTAAACGTTGACTATAAAATTGCAAGTAAATCTATAGCTAATAGAATTAAACCTTTTCTTCAAACACTTATTAACTCAGATCAAACAGGATTCATAAAAGGGAGATATATTGGAGAAAACATAATAATTTTGAATGAAGTAATTGATAAAGTGAACGATTTAAATGAAACAGGATTGATATTTTTCTCCGATTTTCAGAAAGCTTTTGATAGCTTAGACCATAATTTTATGTACAAATGTTTAGATGGCATGGGCTTTAGCCAGTCTTTAATACAGTGGGTGAAACTGTTTTATAATAATGCAAAATCTTGTGTAATTAATAATGGATATTTCTCTGAATTCTTCGACATAAAAAAGGGAGTACGGCAAGGTTGTCCCCTCTCACCTTATCTTTTTATCATATGCATTGAATTACTAGCTAACTATATACGACATAATACAAATATAAAAGGAATTCACATTGGTAACATCGAACTCAAACAAACATTATTCGCAGATGATGCCTGTTTTCTTCTCGATGGCAGTCAAAGGTCATTTGAATTTTTAATTATTACCCTTGACAAATTCTCCGCTATATCCGGCTTAAAATTAAATAACAATAAATGCTCTGTAATGAAATTAGGTGCACTTATAAACAAAAATGTAAAATTTTGTCCACATAAAAAATTTGATTGGAACTGTGAAAGCGCGACCACACTGGGAATAACAATATACAATAATACTTATTTAACGGCTGAACACAATATATGTAATAAAATTCAAGAATTTGAAAACTGTTTACATAAATGGAGAAAGTGGAATCTTTCACTGATAGGAAAAATCACAGTAATCAAAACTTTTGCATTACCAAAACTAATATATCCATTTACAGTTTTAGAAAGACCAGACGAAAATAAAATGAAAACCTTAAAAACAAATATGTTCACATTTTTGTGGAATGATAAACCCGACAGGATAAAACGTGATCAAATTATACAGGAATATGAAAATGGCGGTTTGAAAATGATTGATATAGATAGCTTTGTGGATGGTCTCAAATCTACTTGGATTAAACGATTTATACATCAACCTGAATCAAAAATAACCAAATTATACAGTATTTTTCTAGAAAATTATGGTAATTACTTTATTTTAAAGAATCGCATCAAACCTGACGATATAAACACACTAAACATTCGTTAAGTATTTTTTAAGGACATATTAAAGGTCTGGAATAAGGTTAACGCACAAAATAAAATTGCACAAATCGGAAAAGAAATTATTTGGAATAATTCATTTATAAAAAATTCAAACGGTTTATTTTTCTATAAAGAATGGCATATTAAAGGAATCAACCATATAGAACAAATATACGACTATGGAACAAGGCAATTTTATAGTTTTGAGCAATTACAAAACTTGTACGGGTTAAGTACCAGAGATTTTCTAAAATACTTTAGTCTTATAAAAAGTGTGCCACTAGAATGGAAAGAAAAGCTGAAATCTGAAAACATTAGTAATGAACCGCAAGAATATTTTCTCTCATCAATTTCAGAGTCAACTAAAATCTGTAAATTAGTATATCAAAAACTCGTACTGTCAAAGCAGATCAATCCAATTAAGGCAATTGCTAAATGGGAACTATATTTTAACAAAGAAATGCAAACGAATAAATTGTTTATTCAACCATTTAGACTGACACATGATACCAAGCTAAGATCATTCCAGTATAAATATATTATGCAAATTATTCCAAACAATAGCTATCTATTGTTATGTGGTTTAACACAATCCAATATTTGTGATTTTTGTAGTATGTCAGTAGATTCGAATGTGCATATGTTTTGGGAATGTCCTGTAATTCAACATTTTTGGAACGGTGTTAAAGTGTATATCGAACAAACAGCGAACTTGCCGTTTATTTCATATTTTGATTATGAACATATAAGCTTCTGTAACGTTTCAACAGGTCATTCGAACATGTCACAGATTGTTAATTTTATCACATTGTTGGCAAAATTTTATATTTTTAGAAGTAAGTGCCAGAACAATATACCCAATATTAATCATTTTATAACATTTCTTCAGAATAGACTCAAAATTGAGGAGATAATTGCTTTCAATAAAAATCAAATAGAAACTTTTAGAACAACTTGGAATAGTTTTTTAAGATAATTCATTTAAAATTGTAGTCTGAATATGCATCTTTATGCTTCGATATATTTTGTCGAACTGTATTAAATTATTTTTTGCTACAGTCTCATGTAAGACTCTCGACAGATGTTTGTAGTATTGTTTTTTCTTTGTATTTTTTTTCTGTTATAACTCCATGCGTGTATTGTGTATTGATGAATAAATATATATATTAAAAAAAAAAAAAAAAAAAAAAAGAAAGTTAAATCGCGTCACATATTTGATAACTAATGCTATTTTCAGTTATTATTGGTAGTTTTATTATTATTATCTTTTCAGCTGTTGCAGAAAGTAAACTCGCGTCACATATTTGATAACTAATGCTATTTTCAGTTATTATTGATAGTTTTATTATTATTATTATCTTTTCAGCTATTGAAGAAAGTAAACTGGCGTCACATATTTGATAACTAATGCTATTTTCAGTATGGTTTATTTTCAGTTAGTATTGTTTGTTCATTAATCTTTCAGGTGTTGCAGAAAGTGAACACTCTATTCAGTGAACGGAAAGTAACAACGTTCGTTGTTGACTTTGAGGCCGGTCTATGGCAGGCTCTGCGCCATGTGTACACGGACCCCGATATCAAGGGCTGTGCCTTTCACTTCGGCCAGGCATTGTGGCGGAAGTGCCAGGAGATTGGTCTTAGTACGGCGTACGAGAGTAGAGATCGCGTGTTTAAGTTGCTACGGAAGTGCTTCGCGCTCCCTCTTCTGCCACCAGCCGACATTCGTCCCGCGTTCGTAAAAATCAAGAAGAAAGGCCAAAGTGAACAACTAGCCCCCTTCTTCGCCTATATTGAAAACACGTGGCTGACGAGTGACGAACAACATATGGGCAGTTGAAAACTGGTCGGTGTACGGAAGTTCCGTGAGGACGAAAAAAGATGTCGAAGGCTGGCACAACCGCCTTAACGGGAGGGCGAAGAAAGCAAATCTCGCGTTCTGCCTGCTAATCACCCTGCTGTTTGACGAAGCGAATGAAGTACCTATGCAGTGCAAACACATCAAGGAAAAGAAATTGCAGCGGCATCAGAGTCGGCAAACACGTGCCACACAAGGGCGTTTGTGCGCGGCTTGGGACCGGTACGGGAAAAAATAAATTAGTACGAGTGAGCTTCTGAATGAGTGCTGTAGACTGTATGGACCTGTGTAAATGTGTACGTGTGTTTTTTTGTTTGCTAGTGTAAACGATTGAGTGAAAATGTATATATCTGTTTGTTTGATTGTATATAAAATATATTTGTTTGATTGTATGTATGTAATACAACTTTGTTTTTGTACATTCGGTTGCTCACATTTCACAAAATTGCTATAAATGTTTTTTTTGTTGTACATATATATGTATTTGTTTAGAAGTGTTCTATATATATTTGCCTGAAATTGTTTTTTTATTAGTTGTACATATATTAGTATTTGTTGTGTATTTTGGATGTCGATATTATATTAACAAACAATAAAGGAATTTACTAGGGTATCCATAGTTGTGTCCTTACACGATGAAATAATATAAAATATACTTGAATGAAAATGAAATACTATAATTTTAATATGTTCTTAAATTTATTCATACAATATTTAAAGGAACACTAAAGAAATATTAATTAAGATATGGTCCGTATGCTTTGCAAATCGGGGCGCTACAATGGGAGATTATGAGGGGACATAACTTATCTCACCTAGTTAAGAAAATGCAACTGTAAATGCGTCAGCGTTGCAACGTTATAGCATGTGCGAAAACGTATCTTTGGATGTTGTGGAGCGGTACAAAAATCTAAGTGAGAAATTATACGTATTTTCCAAAATAAGGTGATTCATTCGACCAAAACAATTATCGGGTATAACATTAGTGAGCTGTTGGGCCAAATTGTTGACAGTCGTAATAAACGAGCAGCTTAAAAAGTGGGCTCCTGTGAACGATACGCTCACAGACGCTCAGTTCGAATTCAAATCAAACTATAGCACGGTGAATGCTATTTTTGTACTGAAGTCTTTTATAGAAACTATACTGTTGCTATATTGACCCAATGAAATGCTATGCTTTAATATATCGAAGCGGACTATAGTACAAGCTTATTAAGAGCGGAATTAACGTTAGATTGTATAACAGTATTCGGTCGATGTGTGACAAAGTGAAATAATGCAAAGTTGGATTATTGCAAGGGGAAACAATCTCGCCTATATTATTGTCCCTTTTTTGCTAGTCAAATCGAACTCTTTTTGAGTAATAACAATGAATACACAATAACGGTAAACCAAATTTCTATGTATTCATTATTGTTTGCATATGATGCTGTATTTTTTTCCGAAACACCAAAAGGATTTCAAAAATCTTTAGATTATCTATTCGAATATTGTGATCGATGGAAGTTGAATGTCAATGTAGAAAAAAGTATTTATATATAACAAAAAGGTGGTAATAATTAATAAAACGTGTTTTTTTTTTCAAAAATATTTTTATAAAAAGGAGCCAAAAGATATGATATAATCATTTAACTATCTCGGTATTGTACTTTCAAGTGTGGGTCTTTGATACAAACTATTCGAACTTTATCAGATAAAGCCTTCAGGCTATAGAGTCGCTTTTTTCAATACTCAAAGACATACATGCTCCTGCTAAAAAAATGTTGAATTTTTATTTGTTCGTATTTTCTTCAAAACTGTGTTATGCGTGTGAAGTTTTTTTTTTTAAATGCTGAGGATATTGAAAAAGATCATAGAAGATTTTTGAAACCAATACTTGGTGTTAAAATGAGTAGTCCTAATGCAGCAGTAGAATGGGAACAAGGGCGATACCTGCTGTATGTCAATAGCTATGTACGAATTATTAAATATTTAATAAAAAAGTATTCTGTTAAAAAAAAACTAATTATATATTATGAAGTACACTATGTAATATGAGAAACGGTGCTGAAAATATAATTGGATGTAAACATTGAGTAACCAAAAAAAAACGGGACTTGCTTCAAAATACTGGTTTTGTAGATGTTTAGATGTATTCAGAGTCAGTAAATTTAGATGTATTTATTCCTAAATTGAATAATAGACTTATTGATGTATACATATGTTTGTGGTGAAATGATTTACATGTAAAAAGTTAATTGACCTTATACAAAGATTTGAATTCGAATTGGGGATTCTTATTACCTTAACATAATCAAAAACTTTAATTTAGGAAAAAACATTTAAAAGTAATGACTTTCGTCCCGAATGTTACAAATTGAATTTGGGAGACATAAATATATTCATAAAAACGAACCTAATTGTAGTAAAGGTAGCTCAATTGATATCGAAGAGGAGAATCATGTTGTTATTGCATGTCCTATTTATACCAATATTAGAAAACTGTATATTCTATTAATTCTATTAAAACCGACCTAGTGTGCACAAATTTAACATTTTGGACATGTTCAAGTCATATGAATAAACTTTCGTCTGTTTTGTTCTGTCAGATATTAAATTACAATATTGTTTTCATTGAACTTGAAAGATCTGAATATGCATCGCGCCTTCGTGCCAAGATAATGTATAAATACAGTTGTTTACAAACGAAGTCGTTATTATGACGAGACTATTGTACAAAACTACGTTGATAATTCATGATAACTTAATGCAATACATTAACCCTAACCCTACAATTACTGACACATGTTCAAGTCTAGGAAACTTACACTAATAACATTAAAGTTGAAGAACATTCGCCCATGTCTCTGTTACGAGTTTCCCTCGATTTGACCTTCGAAATCGTCGTGTATTTGCGTTCATAACGCTTTAAGACAATTGAGAGAGCATCGCCTTACTCCTTGGAGCGAGACAACTAACTCTTGTAAACGACTTGCTGGGTGAAAGAGATACATAACTCGTGGTAACGACTTTTTAAGCCCGGCCTAATAACATAAAACAATGAATCAAAATAAGAACATATTATGTCGACCGTCTCCATACCGCATTGATTGGAGCGTTCGCTTGCGGAGCTGGATATTGAACGTTCGAGCCTTAATCGGGGCACATTCTGACATTACCGGTTGCCTTCTCAGCAGCTTGTTAGATTGAGGGGTGCCGATTGCCTTACTGCCAAGCGCCCGCGACAAAGGATTCAAATCGTGAGGAAAGATGTTCATTAAAAAGGTGTCTTATAATTCAAAACTTGCTGGCCCTCAACTGACAATATTTAGACTGTTATCAACAGGCTTGCTCTCAACTGACATGGTTTACACCATAATAATCAAACACTTTAATTTTATGAGGTTGTGATCATAGAGAACTTACTCACGCTAATGATTTTATAAGTCGTGATGATGAGATAACCGACACGCTTTATGGACTAATTTAGCTGCGTGAACACAAGAACTTACTCGTTGTACCGAGTAATTAAATAGATTTAAGTTATACCTATATACATAATGAATTTAATAATGCAAGATAACGAGATAACTAACGCGTGGAAAGGACCCAATCAATAAATCAAAATCACGCAGTTTAAGTTACAAAATCGTGGAAACGATATCAATTCAAACAAAAACCTGCCACATATATGTCACATTTTGTTAAGGCATCCATGTATATGATCATTATTAGTTAACAACACTAAGTTGCTCACTGATGAAATGCACTTATAGAGGAACAATTTCTCTAATACGTTTTTTTGCTAGAATGACCCAGTTGTAATGCGTAAAAGGGTGTTCCCAAAGGAACCCAGTTCCAGACCCGGTAAACATATTCTATGCCTTATTTTACCTTAATAATAAATATAATGTATATGTTTTTAATTATATTATTATTATTTACATATTATACAATTTTATAGACACAATGACAAATTAAAAATGCCATTTTGTTCGATAAATTGATATTTCGGGCTTATTTAACCCGATAAATTCGTAAAAATTAACATTGAAATATAAAAATCGAGTTTTTAAACTCCTCATGTCAGTAAATGTACGCGGTTGAGTTGTGAGGTAAGTAATCCAGAGGTGTTTGTTAAATCAGTCGGCAACTATTTATGTAATAAGAAATGGAAACCATGCTCGTTGTATTCAAAAACTTATTTGCATTGGTACACGACATTATTAAAAAGGATCTGTCAGGTTTACGAATCATTACGCGAAACCCATTAATTTATCGTGATGATATAACTATTTTGGTAAGCATACATTATCGACACCCTTAAACACAGGAACCTTAATCGCGTACAAAATAGCAATAAAATCAAAGGAGAAAAAATACTTTTTTAATATATAGTGTCACAAGATGTATTATCCAATCACGGGTTTTATGCAATAACAGTTAACATTTGAAGCAATAAACTGAAACTTAAAAACGCTTAATTTCAAATTATTTATTATCGGATCCCGGGTTTATACAGTTTTAAGCAATACAAATTAAAATGAAACCTTTTGAAATACAGCGTTTTGCTATATAGATTCTATATCTGATATATGGAATTAGTAAAATACACATAAAATAAGTCTTTGGAACGAAAGCACTTACATTTAAAATCAAATTAACTGCAGTTTCATGCCATTAAGCATTTAATATTTGTGACTTCAAACGATACGTACATTCGTTTCGAGATGCCTAATGAATATACGTACCATCACTTAAATGATGTTTCAATAAAGCTGTATTTGCTTCTTGCATAGCTGACAAATCATCGTTTCGTTTATAAACATTACATAACACCAAATGGCAAATTGAATACGGTAAAACACAAATTGGAAGACTTAGTTTTACATTTTTACAACACACGACATACACTTCACATTTTTTGAAAACCACGTCATACCCTATATTATGGTGTAAGAATGCAACATTTAAAGCATGTTGCACTCATGAAATAGTTTTCATTCGTTATGGATTACAATAGGTCTTATTCGCTTTTACATGTTTATAAAATGTAGATTAGTACCAATTTTATTTATTTAATGTCATATTTTGCGTTCCCGTGTGTATATTTAACTACTATTAACAACATTTGATATATACGGACTCTATCTAAAAGAATTTGGAGAAGTTTGATTACAAATTATAATTACAACAAACCATTTACAAAATCGTATGTTTTTTATCTCCCAAACACAGCTCGAAAAAGTAGTTATGTAAACATTGTTTTATTCAGATAATAAAATCAAGCACAATAAAAACTATAGTACTTTACTCTTTGTTTTATACCATAGAAGCACTTCTGCGTGTTAATAGATTTTTATATTATCTATAAAGCTCGGGACAGGTTGCGGTTAACGAGCTGTAAAAATAAATGTTAAGTTTTGTTAAATTGTTAACACTTAAACCCTGTTGCAAGAACATTTGTTCACATGGATTTGTAAAACATGCAGCGCTTGGAAAAATAAATCTACATTTTTTTGTAAGAAGTGTAAATAGTGTTCTTTGACATTATGCACACACGGCGCGAATATTACATTGATGTATTCTTTATTTATTCGATTACTTGCTTTTCTGCAGATAAACATTAATTTGGAGTTCTTATACCTTAATTTTTGGAATTGAGTTTTAAATAAGTTAATGTACAACTATTGTAGAATTTGTATCAAATTGAAATAAGTGCAAAAAGTCAATCTAGTTTTTCTCATCGAAACAGCAGCGACACTCATTTATCGTTTTTAAACAGGAACAAACATTTCATTACAATTTTCAAACCATGATTCTTGTAATACTCAGATTGAAACTAGAAATGAATAAGGATAGAAGTTTCGCTACGACAAGATCACAGACTCCTTCAGAAAGATCCCAGACGATAAGGACACGGCGAAAGCCCGGTCACACTAAAGGCAGAGTTGAAGGAGATGCGCAGTATGAAAGCAGGAAAACCACCGGGAAATACTAAAAAAATCACAGCTCTATTCAAATAGATATGGTAGGAGATCAAGTGGCACATGGTGTGGAACCAGTCTCTAGTCATCATCCTACCGAAAAAGGGCTGCCTAAAACTGTGTCAGAATTACCAGCTTTCTCTGCATAGTCATGCTTCTGATAATACTTAACACATTGAAAATGATCTAGTGGCAGGCGGGATTCAGAGCGTGACTGAGCACAGTTGAACGAATCTTTAACTGCAAATAAATCATTAATTAACATCTGCAAAACCAACGTGAGCTCTTTATCAACTTCATCGACGTTAAGAAAAATTTCAACCGCGGGCGGCATGATGGTCTACGGCAGGTTATAAGAGGGTTCAAAGTTGATGAAGTGCTTATGCAAGTAATCAGAGAACTTTACGGAAACACCAGCATCGCAGTAGTTCTCAATTGACAGATGTGTGGTTTCTTTTTACATCAGTGGGCGTCGTCAGTGATATCTGCTTTCTCCCGTCCTGTTTAACACTTTCCTTGAGAAGACCCTCAAAAACCACCACACATCAATCTCCATTTGTGGAAGACCTGTAACTTGGGATTCGCCGATGATATTGACCGCATGAGTGAAATTCTAAGACCTCAACAACAGGCTCTATAAGAGAGCAGGCGAATAAGTGATGTGAATCAGCACGTTGAGATCAACAATCAAAGTGAACAAAACGAGCAATACCAGTTCAGACACCTCTTTGAACGACGAAAATCTAAGATAGGTAACAAGCTTTAAGTACTTGGAGGCAACCCTGACCAAGAATGGTCCAAATTAGAATTGCCATGGCTATGGAAAATAGGGCCAAACAGAACATGTTGAGGACAAGAAACTCCATCAGTTTCCCCACCAAGTACAGGCTCTACAAGCTCTTTCTTAGTATATATCTTGAGCAGCACTGCTGCGTGACCTGAACGCTTCACGCGGACACAGAATGCAGGATACAGGCATTTGAAAACAAGTGTCTCAGAAGACTGCTCTGCAGCTCCTAAATGGAACACAATACAAACTAGTACGTCCGAAACATGGCAGCACTTTTTTGACCACATGAACCTTTCCTGGTAACCGTCAAGCGACGAAAGCTGGGTTTTGCTTGGAAACATCACCAGGCACGGCTCACTGTGCAAGACTGTGCTCCAGAGAACGAAAAAGAGAGGTCACCGCCGAGGTTTACATAAGAAAAGCTGGATGGACAAATTTAAAGAGTGGACGTCCCTCTCCATGGATGCTCTACTAATATCATCTCTTAAAAGACCTGACTGGCAGAGGAGCTCTGTGTCGTCGTACCTTATTTCTCCATAACGACCATACCGGTCAAGGGAATGATTATGATGGTTAACAAATGTGTCACAATTTCGATATGATATGAACATTATTTACTGCATCGTACAATAATAGTATCATGTATGATTTAACAAACATAAAAGCTCTTTGTTAAACATGGCGTCTAAAAGTTTAAAGATTCAAGACTGTATAAATACTGTTTGATATCATTTTTGTTGTGTGGCGCGATTAGAGAAATAAGCCTTTCCCCAAACTAATTTCCAAAGTTACATGCAGTTGACTCTTTAGTGTAAGAAATATTCATATATACTGATGTTCATGATTACAGAAACACTCGCTTATTGAT
The DNA here is from genome assembly GCF_020536995.1 of Dreissena polymorpha. NCBI lineage: Eukaryota > Metazoa > Mollusca > Bivalvia > Myida > Dreissenidae > Dreissena > Dreissena polymorpha. The sequence goes on along the minus strand of NC_068363.1, from coordinate 17,274,350 downwards.
GATTGGAAATGTATCAATCTTGTCAGCGTAACGAGACTAACGGGACTAATTACATAAATCTACCCCACTTATTTGACCTCTCAGGATGATTTTGACCTTTGCGGTAAGAAGACGGTTTATACACGCTACATCCTTCTCCTCATTGTGGTTTGTGGATATATTAAAAATGCATAATTAATAAAATGTTTCAGTCAGGAGAAGTTGTCATATGGCCGAATTAGGTTTGACATTTATGTGGTACTAAGACGTTCGAGGTATGGAGACGGTTGTTATACGCGACATGGCGTCTCCTCATGATGGTAATTGGTGGTAATTAATTTTATAATTGTATAATGAATGACAAAGTTACAGTCCGGACAAGCTGTATTTTTTACCAAACTTGTCCTTTGACCCCTTAGTGTGTGCTTGACCTTTGAGGTAAAGAGATTGGTGTTACACATCACGTTGATGGTTTACATTCGTACCAATTTGTTTAAAAAACATAAATGTACGGAAAAGTTATATTTAGAGAAAGGAATTTTAAGCTGTTTAATGGAACAATTTGACCTTTAGTCTTTAAGTTTCTTGAGGATGAGAGACGGATTTTATGCACGACACGTCGTCTAACAATGCTTTACATGTTTACAAATCTATTTTAAAATCCATTTATATATGAAAATGTTATGCCTGACACAGTAATGGTAAAGCTGTTTTATGGCAAACTTAACATTTGAATCCTTAGTACTATCTTAACATTTGAGGCATAGAGACGGGTGTTACACGCGACACGTCGTCTTATGATGGTTTACATTTGTGAAAAGCTTATTTAAAATCAATCAATGTAAGGCAAAGATTTTGCTAGAACAGCTTCTCACCGTTCATGGTGATGTCCGCTCTAGTGTTGTTTGCACTTTTCACCATGATCTTCGACTTCTTTGTGCTAACCTCCATCCATGTGTTTCTGCTCTTTCAGAGAGTCTGTTAGTGTGGTCTTAGTGTTCACTGTTGGTGCCACCTATGAGTTCACAGTCATCAACACATTTTAAGATAGAGATAGGTCTCCCATCGATGGTGATGGAGGTTAAGTGGTCTTGAAGGGTCTCGTGCAAAGGTCAAACAGGACTTGAGGGAGCAGACATTACTGACGGCGCCAACTGATATCCTGAAGAAGTCGCAAATTCGTACATTTTGAAGTACTTCAATGCTGGCGTTTTCGTAAATTTCTTGCATGACTTGCACTTGCTCTTCGTCAATATTAATATTGTACCCTCTCAGAACCTACCAAATGCCACTTAACATTTTCTAGTTCTTATTCATTCGACATTGGGCTTCAAAATAAACATATAATTCCAACGGGTATTAGAAGCACATAGGTATTTATTAAAAAATCTTGTTTTAACTATAACCATCAGTTATTAACTCTGAACGGCTGATTTATGAAGGTAAATCTCTAACATATCAAATTTAGAACAGGGTTACACATTATTACCCACTTTTATTTGAAAGCTTATATGAATTATTCAGTTAAGTAAGTTCAATATATATGGACATTTAAGCCTCATTCAGAACGATCCCAGACCAAAAGCGGAGGACGAAAGTCCGTCAATACTTAAGTCAGAGGTGGAGGAGTCAGTAGGAAGTCTAAAAGGAAGAAAAAATCCCGGAAGTGGACACCTTAACCTCCAAGTTGATTAAACCCTGATGAGAGGCAATGACTTCAGCAATGACGACACTATGAATGAAGATCATGGAGTAGAAGACGTGACCTTAGGAGTGGACCCAATCTTTTGTCAACAGCCTACTGAAATTCCAACTTCAAGCTGTACCAGAATTAGCGCATCTTCAGTCTCATCGGCCATCCCTGCAAAGTCATGCTACGCATCATCCACAACCGACTTAAACTTAAGGTCGAGAACTTATGGCGGAAACGCAGACTAGATTCAGTGCTGGGCGGAGCACAGGAAAGCACATCTTTAACTGCATAGTCATCAGTTAGAATCACCTGCAACACCAACGTTAGCACTTCCACTATTACATTGCATTTGAGAAAGCTTTCGACCGCGTGTGGAAAGATGGCCTATGACAGGTTCTGAGAGGATTTAACATTTACGAACGGCTGGTGTAAGTCATACAATAACTCTACGGAAATATCAGCAGCATTGTACGTCTCAACGGAAAGACGGATGACTTCCTTAGGACTTAAGAAAGAGTACGTCAGAGATGTCTGCGCTCCCCCGTCCTGTTTAATCTTTTCCTTACGAATATTATGCAGTAGACCCTCCAAGACCATCACAACTCGATCCCTATCGGTGTCAAACCGATCACCAACTTGAGATGGGTGGCATAAGCAGTAAAATCAAAGTGTAAAAAATCAGTGCAGACATCACCATGAACGGTGATAAGCTGGAAGAAGCGACCAGCTTCAGGTATTTGGGAGCCACCATTTCCAATGATTGTAGCAGTATCGCTGAGGCCGGAATTAGAAATGCCGAACGCGGCGATGGCCAGATTGAGCAGGTTGTGGACAAGCAGCTCCATCAGCTTTCCCCCAACAACTCTCTCGTAGTCTCCGTCCTACTGTACGACTGCGGAACCTGGACGCTTCAAGTTGACACAGGACACGATACAGGCCTTTGCAAACAATTGTCTCCGAAGACTGCTAAGCATCTCATTCATTGGTCACAACACCGTCGAGTACGTCCGAAAACGGCAGTAGCACTTGTTTGCCCACAAGGCGACCGCCAAACGACGAAAGTTGGCTTGGTTTGGACACGTCACCAGACAAGAATCTCTTTAAAAGACTGTGCTCCAAGGCACGCTAGAGGAAGGTCGCTATCGAGGCCGTCAGAAAAAATGCTGTATAGACAATATGAAAGAATGGACATCCCTCCACATGGATGAGCTAATCCCAGCAGACTACAACAGACCTGACTGGCGGAGGATCTTTGTTTAGCCATCACTAATTTCCACCAAACGACCAGACCGATGAAAGGAATGGTGATTATTTGCTTCAATGAATCTGGTATTTTCAAATGAAACGGAATGACTCTGTTGTGTGTGCTTTAATTCGTATCGTTGAGAAAAGAGCCGATACAAATAATAATGAAATCCTTTGTCCACAGACATTGATTGAGCCGAGGAATTTGACAACAATTATATATACAGGTAAATAATGTCATTTCTCTCATAAGGAAGTTAATGGTATCGCTGAAAATAGAACATGTATTTGTATATAATTTTTAACACACATTTTTTAACCTTTGCACACATGGTTTTAACCTTCGGCTCTATAACGATCGAGAAACAAATCAACTGATCGTCGCAACAGTAAACTTGAGGGGACATTTCAAGAGTTAAAATGGAATCTTATTTGACTTGCCTGATCGTGGTCGCTTTGTGTTGTTCAGGTATGTTTGTTATGGTATATTAGCAGTTAGTTGTGCATGTATTTGCAATTTCAAATTTAATAAATAAATGATGTAACTTATTACGGCATTTGGATTAAAAATCAAGTATATTTCATTCACAGCCGATACATAATTGAAACAAACAAATGAAGCTTCGAAAAACTATTTTTTACTAGAGATCGTTGCGACCAAAAATAAAAATATAAAAGGCTAAAAAAGGATAAAGTTGTAACAAATATGTGTAACTTATTCGTAATATTTTCTATACAATCGAATTTAAGCAATATAAAGAAGTGAAACTCCAGCTGCTGGAGCAGTATTGAATTCTCATTAAAAACAATTAGTTGGTCCTTTATTTAAGGCAAGTGACCGATTGCCCAAACAGTACAATACAGCACAATACAAACCAACATAAACACAAAATATGAATTAAGCTGGGGTCACCGCATTGGAACGGTAAATGCAAAGCATTGGGGGTTTAAACCGGTTATAGAGCGCTCAACCTCACAATTGGCCCAACAATATTCATAATACATTTAAGTGTAAATAAAATTTACCGTCATAGCATTGTAACTCAAATCAAACAATAATAAAAGGGAATTAAAACGCATTCAATTTAATTACAATTTAATTACTCAATGGTATTGAAGATACCAGAGCAACACAGTTACAACTTTTTGACGAACGATAAAATGAAACTACAAACAAGTGTCAACTACATTCCTTCTTTATAGAAAAAGATTTAAAAATATAGCGTCATTAAGTTAATATTTCAGATAATCATCGCGCAAATACAGGAAGAAGCAGCAATAATGGGTGTAAAAATTCCATATTACATTGCTTGGTTGTTTATGTGACTGCTAAAAATTAAATTAATAATAATTAAATCAACAAAGAAACGCCTATCAGAGATAAAATATAAATAAAATTGAACGTTATAAACCCAATGACCTATGCATGTAGCTTACAACTGGAACAGAGAAAGAGTTATGACGTAATTGACAGGCGAAGACACAATGACGTGAAAAAATCCAGGGGTGGTACTGTAAAGTAATAATAAAACTATTAATGGGGGGGGGGGGGGCTACTGCAAAATTGTACTACTAATAAAACAAGTTTAGTTGATTAAATCTTAAGAATCAAATATATAAAAATAGTAATTCCATTAAAGCGACATTATTGGAATCAAACAGTATATAGGTGTTTTGACAAGTGACGACAGAAATTATTTGATGTACGATTTGTGTCCAAATGTAGTTTTCATGCAGATTTGTTCATACGACACAAAGACACAATTTTGTTCAACAGTGAAAAATGCCTATAATATCACTAATGATTCCAAATTTTAAGAGAAGAAAGATTTAGTGAATCAAAAACCATCAAACACGTGTTTTTAAGTACATAATCATCGTATCCTTTTGATAAAAACAAGTTAATCAAATTGAAAAGTTTAATATGAACATTTGGTTTAACATATTTTAATTTGCGGACACGCTTCAAAACATCTCCGTAAAATGATGGATGGGAGATTCCATTATTTAAATGCCATTTTAAAGAAACATTACATTTTGAAATTAAATCACCATACTTAGAGTAAAATTTAGCAAATTTACTTCTTAGGTTATGATACAAAAAGCCTTGTTTTAGCAATTTTTTTGTTAATATTAGATTACGATCATTAAAATCTTTAATATCTTCACGAACATGCTCTGGCATAACGTACCAACTGCGAAATGTAAATACCATAGGAAGGTCCTTTAGGGATGTTGCCATCTAGGAACGGAAAATTCACAATTTCAAAGTTAAAATCGTCCCGTTTGTCGTATAAACTAGTTTTGATCAAATTATTATTAAAAGTTAACTGTAAGTCTAAATACGCAGCGTCTGTATTGGATATACACGATCAGCCTCAGAGGTAAAATGACAATATTAGTCGCAAAGTTATTATAAAAGAAAAAAAAATATTCTGGTTTCTTTTTCAAAACAGATTACTCTTTCTGAATAACATACTGAAATATAAGTTTAGATGAAATTATAGAAGAACACCAAGGGAAATAGAGTTTCCTACATTTGAAAATCCTTTCATGCAAAAAAGACATGAAAATTGTTGGGGCATGGCTTTTTTCGGTGCATATTTTTTCAACGACACAAGTTATGGTTTGGCAATGAATACAACTGAATATGTCGATTGTTATAATTTTCACTGGGGAAATACATTTGATTTTTGGTTCCATGACAGGTTATTAATTGTTTCCATTATACCTCACTCGTTCATAGTGCTGTGTTGGTTTAACACCGAGAAAACCAATGTTAAATATGCAGCTGTGAATGAATTAAGTATTGTATATTAAACAAGATGTTTTAATTCAGTATCATGTATAAACAGTTGTTATTAAGCTTAAAAAAGTTATGTTTGAATTCAATATTCTATTTTTAAAGGTATGTATGAATTAAAGTTTCATTATAATAGAGTATAAATTTTATATACTACATACACATTGAGGATCAATTTAATTCTCTTATTGACGACAGAGTAATTGAAGCGATAGGAATACAGTGGATTTTGTATTTTATTACTTTTGCTACTCATCAATATATTTCATATAACAGTATAACAGTAAAACTCTTTATTTATAAACAACATATCTAACAATTAATACGTCATATGCAATTATTATAAAGATTTAATTTGTCATTGAACCGCTGTGCAATTTTGTGCTGTAACACTTGAAAAAGGACGTATTTCTGATGTATAATTTTAGCACATGCCGACATCATCGACTGTGACGGCTCGTATATGTACCTGTCCCGTCCTGTGGGCCAAGTGTGTATGTGCGCTCGGGGTTTTATGGGCGCGAACATGGCTTTCACATCTGTCCTCACTCATCCTCAGTAAGCCAGGATACAAACTGCGCTTCGACAACATCCACTACAAAGGTACAAGAGCTGTGTAACGGAAAACAAAAACACGTGTCATCTGCATGCGAGGAACGGCGTATTTGGAGAACCTTGTGCTTATACATACAAATACATAGAGGTGCAGTACACCTGTTTCTAATGTCCCTGGCTGTTGTGCTTGTGTCTTTTCTTGTTGCATTTTGTGTGTTTTTGTTGTTCTTTTTATTAACCAGAATAATTTTGCTTGAAATGTAGGAATTTACTATTATTATTTCTCAAACAGTGTGAGGGTTGTGTTGTTTTTATTTTTGCAATTATATTTTTATCTGTAAAATACCGGATATTTTCTTTTATTATTTCCTCTCAAGTGATAAAAATATGTTTTCTACTTTTTTTAGCAATTTCATTCATATATGGTTTAATAACGGTTAATCTTCTTCTTCGAGCAAATAAAAGTGGCTGAATTTGAAGTATCCTGGACTTGAATAATCAAGCCGATAGATTATTGCATGGAATAGAATGTCATCATATTGCTTCATGACAACTGTATGCTTACATATTGTCTCTTTGTGCTAACGTATCACTTGGTTGTATTTAGCTTGCCTTTTCGTTACTTTATATGTGAGAATCACATTTTTATGCATGCCTAAATGAAAACATTTCAATTTAGGATCATGTTAATACGAGTCTATAGTTTTTCAATATTTGCTATTTCACCGTGTATTTCTGGCTTTTGGATAATAATTAAAAAAATATATCACCATCACGAAAGCATGTGTTTCCCAAAAATATTTGTTTAGCCCTTGTTAATGTTCAAATGATCGGAACCTTTGATATAAAAGACAACTTTATCTCTGCCAAGTCAATCGGCGCTAAGGAGATGTTTGGACACCTGTAATTTTTGAATATTTTTATATCTCCATAACTTGAGTAATTACGATAACGATTTTGTCACAAGGCGATAACAAACGCTAACCCAAGCATATCGTGCTCTGATGAGCTAATAACAACTTAGCATGAATTGCTGCTTTGAGGAATCGCAGTATAAAAGGAAACATTACTCATTTTACTAGCTTGTAATACCGCATACACAAGCCAATTAAAGACAAAACTCAACATTGTTCCAAGCACAATATGTTTTTAGTCGATACGACAGCTATTTGTTAATTTGTTACTTAACCTTTGAAAATATGCCCATTAGAGCCTTCATGAGCAGTGGCGGGCTTCACAGTTATCGCTACATGTATACAACTATTAAATTGACTTAAAGTAGAAAGAACCGGCAAATGTTTCACAGCACGCTTCTTGTGATTGCTATTACAACACGGTTGATCTGCAACGCGCGTTATATTATGTGCAAGTATGTCCTCAAAAGCGTGATGTTTGTATATATGAATATATCATTCTGTTTATACTCAAAACGCAAAATCGGTGAAAACATTACCAACCGTGCAGAAAATCTGCTCAGCTTTTTTGCTAATTGAAATGCAAACATCACGCCATACCAATATGTATACGCACACTGAGTTTTATTTCAATTTGAATAGCTAATGCAAGAAGCATGGATCCCATTGGTAAAGATTAATGCCTGAAGCCTATATACGTTATTATTTATTTTAAACTTCAATGAAATATTAAACTTGGTTTGTTTCTTATAACAAATACAATGTGTATATATGGACGGGTAACCACGTAGTGCATTTATCATATGTCAATGAGTTTCTGTTGCGATGTGAATTAATGTAACGTACAGGTTTTTGCTGTGCGACTATTCAAATGAATTATAAATTAGCGAACGCATACTGGTCATGATAATTATCGAATAAAATATGTACAAAATACGTATTTCATGACAGAAAAAAACTTTGAGTAGAAAATATTAGCAATATAATAATTATACATCTTGTCATCAGATTTATTTATGAAATTTGTTTTATGGGTTGTAAACCATGGGTGTTACACGCGACACGTCGTCTTATGATGGTTTACATTTGTGAAAAGGCTATTTAAAATCAATCAATGTAAGGCAAAGATTTTGCTAGAACAGCTTCTCGCCGTTCATGGTGATGTCCGCTCTGGTGTTGTTTTCACTTTTCACCATGATCTTCGACTTCTCCGTGCTGACCTCCATCCCTGTGTTTCTGCTCTTTCAGAGAGTCTGTTAGTGTGGTCCTAGTGTTCACTGTTGGTGCCACCCATGATTTCACAGTCATCAACACATTTTAAGATAGAGATAGGTCTCCCATCGATGGTGATGGAGGTTAAGTGGTCTTGAAGGGTCTCGTGCAAAGGTCAAACAGGACTTGAGGGAGCAGACATTACTGACGGCGCCAACTGATATCCTGAAGAAGTCGCCAATTCGTACATTTTGAAGTACTTCGCTGCTGGCGTTTTCGTAAAGTTCTTGCATGACTTGCACTAGCTCTTCGTCAATATTAATATTGTACCCTCCCAGAACCTACCAAATGCCACTTAACATTTTCTAGTTCTTATTCATTCGACATAGGGCTTCCAAGTAAACATATAATTCCAACGGTTACTAGAAGCACATAGGTATTTATTAAAAAATCTTGTTTTAACTATAACCATCATTATTAACTCTGAACGGCTGATTTATGAAGGTAAATCTCTAACATATCAAATTTATAACCTGGTTACACATTATTACCCACTTTTATTTGAAAGCTTATATGAATTATTCAGTTAAGTAAGTTCAATATATATGGACATTTAAGCCTCATTCAGAATGATCCCAGACCAAAAGCGGAGGACGAAAGTCCGTCAATACTTAAGGCAGAGGTGGAGGAGTCAGTAGGAAGTCTAAAAGGAAGGAAAAATCCCGGAAGTGGACACCTTAACCTCCGAGTTGATTAAACCCTGATGAGAGGCAATGACTTCAGCAATGACGACACTATGAATGAAGATCATGGAGTAGAAGACGTGACCTAAGGAGTGGACCCAATCTTTTGTCAACAGCCTACCGAAATTCCAACTTCAAGCTGTACCAGAATTAGCGCATCTTCAGTCTCATCGACCATCCTTGCAAAGTCATGCTACGCATCATCCACAACCGACTTAAACTTAAGGTCGAGAACTTATGGCGGAAACGCAGACTAGATTCAGTGCTGGGCGGAGCACAGGAAAGCACATCTTTAACTGCATAGTCATCAGTTAGAATCACCTGCAACACCAACGTTAGCACTTCCACTATTATATTGCATTTGAGAAAGCTTTCGACCGCGTGTGGAAAGATGGCCTATGACAGGTTCTGAGAGGATTTAACATTGACGAACGGCTGGTGTAAGTCATACAATAACTCTACGGAAACATCAGCAGCATTGTACGTCTCAACGGACAGATGGATGACTTCCTTTGGACTTAAGAAAGAGTACGTCAGAGATGTCTGCGCTCCCCCGTCCTGTTTAATCTTTTCCTTACGAATATTATGCAGTAGACCCTCCAAGACCATCACAACTCGATCCCTATCGGTGTCAAACCGATCGCCAACTTGAGATGGGTGGCATAAGCAGTAAAATCAAAGTGTAAAAAATCAGTGCAGACATCACCATGAACGGTGAGAAGCTGGAAGAAGCGACCAGCTTCAGGTATTTGGGAGCCACAATTTCCAATGATTGTAGCAGTATCGCTGAGGCCGGAATTAGAAATGCCGAACGCGGCGATGGCCAGATTGAGCAGGTTATGGACAAGCAGCTCCATCAGCTTTCCCCCAACAACTCTCTCGTAGTCTCCGTCCTACTGTACGACTGCGGAACCTGGACGCTTCAAGTTGACACAGGACACGATACAGGCCTTTGCAAACAATTGTCTCCGAAGACTGCTAAGCATCTCATTCATTGGTCACAACACCGTCGAGTACGTCCGAAACATGGCAGTAGCACTTGTTTGCCCACAAGTCGACCGCCAAACGACGAAAGTTGGCTTGGTTTGGACACGTCACCAGACAAGAATCTCTGTAAAAGACTGTGCTCCAAGGCACGCTAGAGGAAGGTCGCTATCGAGGCCGTCAGAAGAAATGCTGTATAGACAATGTGAAAGAATGGACATCCCTCCCCATGGATGAGCTAATCCCAGCAGACTACAACAGACCTGACTGGCGGAGGATATTTGTGTAGCCGTCACTCATTTCCACCAAACGACCAGACCGATGAAAGGAATGGTGATTATTTGCTTAAATGAATCTGGTATTTTCAAATGAAACGGAATGACTCTGTTGTGTGTGCTTTAATTCGTATCGTTGAGAAAAGAGCCGATACAAATAACAATGAAATCCTTTGTCCACAGACATTGATTGAGCCGAGGAATTTGACAAGCAATTATATATACAGGTAAATGATGTCATTTCTCTCATAAAAAAGGTAATGTTATCGCTGAAAATAGAACATGTATTTGTTATATAATTTTAACACACATTTTTTAACCTTTGCACACATGGTTTTAACCTTTGGCTCTATAACGATCGAGAAACAAATCAACTGATCGTCGAAACAGTACACTTGAAGGGACATTTCAAGAGTTAAAATGGAATCTTATTTGACTTGCCTGATCGTGGTCGCTTTGTGTTGTTCAGGTATGTTTATAATGGCTTATTAGCAGTTAGTTGTGCATGTATTTGCAATTAAAATTTAATAAATAAATGATGTAACTTATTACGGCATTTGGATTAAAAATCAAGTATATTTCATTCACAGCCGACACATATTGAAACAAACAAATGAAGCTTCGAAAAACTATTTTTTACTAGAGATCGTAGCGACCAAAAATAAAAAAGTATAAACGGCTAAAACAAGGGTAAAGTTGTAACAAATATGTGTAACTTATTCGTAATATTTTCTATACAATCGAATATTAGCAAAGCCTAAGAGGTAAATTGACAATATTAGTCGCAAAGTTATTATGAAAGAAAAAAAATATTCTGGTTTCTTTTTCAAAACAGATTACACTTTATGAATAACATACTGAAATATAAGTTTAGATGAAATTATAGAAGAACACCAACGGAAATAGAGTTTCATACATTTGAAAATCCTTTCATGCAAAAAAGACATGAACATTGTTGGGGCATGGCTTTTTTTCGGTGGATATTTTTTCAACGACACAAGTTATGGTTTGGCAATGAATACGACTGAATATGTCGGTTGTTATATTTTTCACTGGGAAATTCATTTGATTTTTTGGTTCCATGACAGTTTATTAATTGTTTTCATTATACCTCATTCGTTCATAGTGCTGTGTTGGTTTAACACAGAAAAAAACAATGTTAAATATTTCAGTATCATGTATAAACAGTTGTTATTAAGCTCAAAAAAGTTATGTTTGAATTAAATATTCTATTTTTACAGCTTTGTATGAATTAAAGTTTCATTATAATAGAGTATGAATTTAACATACTACATACACATTGAGGATCAATTTAATTCTCTTATTGACGACAGAGTTATTGAAGCGATTGGAATACAGTGGATTTTGTATTTTATTACTTTTGCTACTCATCAATATATTTCATATAACAGTATAACCGTAAAACTCTTTAATTATAAACAACATATCTAACAACTAATACGTCATATGCAATTATTATAAAGATTTAATTTGTCATTGAACCGCTGTGCATTTTTGTGCTGTAACACTTGAAAAAGGACGTATTTCTGATGTATAATTTTAGCACATGCCAACATCATCGACTGTGACGGCTCGTATATGTACCTGTCCTGTCCTGTGGGCCAAGTGTGTATGAGCGCTCAGGGTTTAATGGGCGCGAACATGGCTTTCACATCTGTCCTCACTCATCCTCAGTAAGCCAGGATACAAACTGCGCTTCGACAACATCCACTGCAAAGGTACAGGAGCTGTGTAACCAAAAACAAAAACATGTGCCATCTGCATGCGAGCAACGGCGTATTTGGAGAACCTTGTGCTTATACATACAAATACATAGAGGTGCAGTACACCTGTTTCTAATGTCCCTGGCTGTTGTGCTTGTGTCTTTTGTTGTTGCATTTTGTGTGTTTTTGTTGTTCTTTTTATTAAGCAGAATAATTTTGCTTAAAATGTAGGAAATTACTTTTATTATTTCTCAAACAGTGTGAGAGTTGTGTTGTTTTTATTTTTGCAATTATATTTTTATCTGTAAAATGTCGGATATTTTCTATTATTATTTCCTCTCAAGTGCTAAATATATGTTTTCTACTTTTTTTAGCAATTTCATTCATATATGGTTTAATAACGGTTAATCTTCTTCTTCGAGCAAATACAAGTGGCTGATTTTGAAGTATCCTGGACTTGAATAATCAAGCCGTTAGATTATTGCATGGAATAGAATGTCATCATATTGCTTCATGACAACTGTATGCTTACATATTGTCTCTTTGTGCTAACGTATCACTTGGTTGTATTTAGCTTGCCTTTTCGTTACTTTATATGTGAGAATCACATTTTCATGCATGCCTAAATGAAAACGTTTCAATTTAGGATCATGATAATACGAGTCTATAGTTTTTCAATATTTGCTATTTCACCATGTATTTCTGGCTTTTGAATTATACGAAAGCATGTGTTTCCCAAAAATATTTGTTTAGCTCTTGTTAACGTTCAAATGATCGGAACCTTTGATATAAAAGACAACTTTATCTCTGCCAAGTCAATCGGCGCTAAGGAGATGTTTGGAAATCTGTAATTTTTGAATATTTTTATATCTCCATAACTTGAGTAATTACGATAACGATTTTGGCACAAGGCGATAACAAACGCTAATCCAAGCATATCGTGCTCTGATGAGCTAATAACAACTTAACATGACCACCCCCCCCACCCCCTCCCCCGCATGCACTCTTCCTATTTCTGCTTTGAGGAATCGCAGTATAAAAGGAAACATTACTCATTTTACTAGCTTGTAATACCGCATACACAAGCTAATTAAAGACAACACTCAACATTGCTCAAAGCGCAATATGTTTTAAGTGGATACGGCAGCTATTTGTTAATTTGTTACTTAACCTTTGAAAATATGCCTATTAGAGCCTTCATGAGCAGTGGCGGGCTTCACAGTTATCTCTACATGTATACAATTATTAAATTGACTAAAAGTAGAAAGAGCAGGCAAATGTTTCACAGCATGCTTCTTGTTATTGTTATTTCAACACGGTTGATTTACAACGCGCGTTATATTATGTGCAAGAATGTCCTCAAAAGCGTGATGTTTGTCTATATGAATATATCATTCTGTTTATACTCAAAACACAAAATCGGTGAAAACATTACCAACCGTGCAGAAAATCTCAGCTTTTTTGCTCATTGAAATTCAAACATCACGCCATACCAATATGTATACGCACACTGAGTTTTATTTCAATTTGAATAGCTAATGCAAGAAGCATGGATCCCGTTGGTAAAGATTAATGCCTGAAGCCTGTATACGTTATTTATTTTAAACTTCAATGAAATATTAAACTTGGTTTGTTTCTTATAACAAATACAATGTGTATATATGGATGGGTAACCACGTAGTGCATTTATCATATGTCAATGAGTTTCTGTTGCGATGTGAATTAATGTAAAGTACAGGTTTTTGTTGTGCGACTATTTTAATGAATTATAAATTAGCGAACGCATACTGGTCATGATAATTATCGAATAAAATGTGTACAAAATACGTATTTCATGACAGAAAAAAACTTTGAGTAGAAAATATAAGCAATATAATAATTATACAATGTAGCCTCATCTTGTCATCAGATTTATTTATAAAATTTGTTTTATGGCTTGTAAACTGTCTTGCATTAGTTAAGAGTACGTAGGCGGCCTATTTAGTGTTCACTGAGAGGTATTCAATGTGTTTGTTGACCACGGCAGTGAAGGTATATGGAGGGGAAAGACTGCCAATATTATTCATCACCAGAAATGTTGCACGCGTTGAATATTCAGCTCATTTGTTCAACAGAGAATTTTTTAAATGCAACATTTTAATATCTGTTTTGTACAATTGTAAAGTGTAACATGTTGTATGTTTCGATTGTACAAAATGTTTAAATGTTTAAAAACAAACATGAAACAGAAACCTGGATTCGATCTTGTGGCCCTAGAGAACACACGTTTTTGCATTACAACTTGTCATTCGGGCTTTATAAAACGTATAAGACAATTAGTCCGTATAATAGTGCAATTGTTCCGTTAGGTAATAAGTGTTGTTAACGAATACTGCTCATAGTAAACCATTGTGGTATTGATGTCTTAACCATACAAAGGAACGGTTGTACCATGTTTCTGTTTGAATATATGTTGTTCCACGATTTTTCAATTTAAAATAATTTAGTTTGATTTATTGATTTTGTCGTTGTCGAACCTGAGTTATCTTGTCCCCAAAGAATTATTTAATTAAGTTGATGTATAGTTAACAATACTTGGCGTTACCACGAGTTACTTATCTTGTTCAAAATTAGTCGATACCATGAGCTAGTAATTTCGTCATCACGAATTAGTAAATCGTTAGCACGTTAAAGTTATCTTTAATCACGAGTGAACAATAGTACATTGTTTGATTATTATTGTGTAAATATGTTACCTGAGGACCAGCATGATTATTATAGTAAACACCTTGTTAGTTTATGGCCAGAAAGCATTAGCGTATGAGACCCATTTACTGATGAACAACTTCCCTCAGGTTTCCGGTCCTTTATGCCACGCGCTTGGAGGTAAGGCAATTAATCGAAACCCACTCGATTAAATTAGCTGCTGGGTAGGCAACCGGTCATGTCAGAATGTGAACCGATTGAGGCTCGTACCTTCACCTGTATGTGACGCTTCTAGTTCTCTAAATTTTGTATTATTTTTTTTTGGATTGTTTCTCAATTATTTGTATCGCTATAACAATAGAAATGCAGCTCTATGTTAAGCTAGTAAAGAATATATTATTGCATATTCAGAAATCACAAGTGTAAGTATGTGTCCTTGGTCATAATAATAAGTAACAAACTAAGAAAAATTATTTTGGACAGGCAGAAATTAAGCTGAATTATGCCCCCTCCTCCCTGTTTTTCATAGCAAAATCAGATTAAGGGTTGGGTTCATGTTGAAATTCAGATTAAAGTTTGCAGTAAACAAGTGAACACCTTTGTAATTGCTACAGATATTTATTTAAAGTTCACATTTGTTTACAGGGTCATCATTCAAGGTCACTAACAAAGGCTCATAATTCTGACTTGCATTTAGTAGACTTACGCTCTTTTTGTATATTAAAAATCAGGTTAATATTTCCGATTAATAATTCTACATCTTGTTATCTACTTAAATAGTAAAATAAAGATTCACATATTTGTTAAGGGTAAGTATAAACAATCACTAACAAACACTTATGACTGTAACAAGCCATGAGACGGAATTATGCGCTCTTCTGTACCTAACAATCAGGTTAAGAATTTGCTTGCAAGATGAAATATGAATTATTGTTGCCTTAGTGCAAAACGTAGATATGTGTAGCTTATGCATCCTTTCGAAACGTCCCACATGTCTTTCGGGAACAGCAGGCGAGGTAACCGATCAAAGCCAATACCATCTCACCTGCAATTCAGCCGAATCATCTAATTGTACTTCTGTATTTTTCATGCGACAACTCCTATTCCTATGTGACCTGCATACTTAGCATGGCTTACATTGAGGGCCAAGGGGTCAAGGTCGTCGTGGCTAAAAGAAGATTAAAGTTTTCGATCAATACATTCAGTAACGAAAGGACATTGTGCTTATACTGTGTGTCTAGTTAGGTTTAATGCGGATCTAGCAAAGGTATTTGTGGCAAGTTGATAAAGGTCACTGTAACTGAAATAGACAAATAGTTTCATCTCAATTACTTCCATTTGGACGGAGATGTTCTTGTTATTTGTATGTGTATATAGCAAACCTGCAGATCTGTATGGGTTTAATATTTGGGTCTATTGTGATCAAGTTCAATGCAGTTACTAAAAATATATACACATTTTCCATTCAATATCTTTGATTTTGATGGAGATAGTTTGATGTAATTTTTGTTTGTAGGTATCTTACATGCATATCTAGGGTGGTATTGCATTTGAGGCCAGTGGGACAAGGTCTCAGTTGACTACAAAAACACAGTTTTCTACTCAAGACTAATTTCCACTAAACTAATTGGTACCAAGTAGCCCAGAGTTTTAATACGTGGCATTTAAATCGTATTGTAGTTTTGTAGTGAAAAACTCTACAAATCTTTTCACTTTAAACCGCACATTGGTATTTGTTTCGATTAACTTATTGTCAATAGCTATCATGTTTGTTCAAATCATGCTCCTGGGTCACAATTGACCCAGCCCTGTTGATAATTTTTTTTCCTTATGTCTGTAAATGGTTAAACATTAATCATCTATGAAAACCACCAGGTGAAGACGCTTGGTCTTTGAAATACTACATAATATAGTGGTCCTCTGTTAAATATATTCAGATCTTGACCCTATTATTCTAGTAACTTGTTTTCGTACAAGTGAAAACTTAAAGAAAAGTATCTCATTTAATGATATATTCGCCGAGTTCAATATTGGAGCTGACAAAAACATGACTGCAAGAGTTTGAACAACTTTTCTTATATGACTTACCAAAACCTTGTTAACACTCCAGCATTCACTTGTTATGCAAAATCATCATCGAATTTGCTCATAGATTGAATCAATTTTATATTTGCCAAGTTCAAATATCTAAGCGCCATATCGTTGAAAAACGTGAATGTAGAGGGACCATGTTTTGCCCAATCATCACCAAATTGACTCAGAACTCTTTGCTGTGAACAGCACATAAGCGGCTCAGGTTTGTGGGCCTGTTGTTAATAGATTGTAATTGATTGCATTAACATATTAATCATAAATTAATGTTCAATAAATGCCAATAAAGGGATATTCGTCATCCAAATAAGCAAAAATAACATGTTCTCGTGAATATGACATTGTAATCATGGGTGGTTATAAAACAGACACAAACCAGTGCATCGGATAGTGTAATTTAGGTTTGGTTTTAGGCGAGCGCATTTGTTCGGCAGCCAAGACGTCGCCTTATATGTAATAAAAAGCATACTCTGAGACATCGAAACATGCGTTTGAAATCAACTTGAAATTTGAAACAAGATTACAGCGAAATGTTATTCATTTGCCAAAAATAGTAATTATATAGCCGCTTTATTGCATTTCCTTCACAGATATCGCACTTAAATGTGAAACATATGAATTTAATCATATTTTCATCTGTCCCATTTTTGAGAAAGTGATCTATCAATCATATTTACAAGTACATTAACAGAACATATTAAACAAATATAAATGAATGCAACGACTTACAAAAAGCGTTTTGCGTTACCAATACCCGAATAAAAAAGGTTGTTTTGACAAAAGGTAAGCATGGTGATATATCAATTACATACTGCGTATGTAGTTTGAAATGTCATCAACATTGCAAATTAATAGAGCGTGTCACAATGTTGACTAAGAATACTCATCGACACATAATTGTTGTAATATGTAGCAAATTGATACAAAAATACATGTTTTAAAGCTTGATAAATAAATTCAATATATATTCGGATTTTCATTAAATAACGTTAATACACGTGAAGCATAAGCTACATTGATGGGTTTGTCACGAGACAGACGATGACGATGCAGAGACCAGGTGTTGGCTTGCGAGCGTAAATCAAAGTACTGGCAGTACTGGTGTGACGATGCTTTTGAAGAGGATGGATATAAAACTTCAATTAAAGTTTATCTATATCACGACAATTGTGTATGTTGATACGAACATTTGGGTACGATAAAAAATTTGGGTACGAAAATTTTGGGTACGAAAAAAAATTTGGGACGAAAAAAATTTGCGTACGAAATATTTTTGGTACGAAAAAAAGTTTAGGGGTACGGGGAAGTAGTACCCGTGGGTAACTTGACCCATTGAGCGAAACTGGGAGGCGGGTCACATTCTTGTTCATTAAGTATGGCAATACATTCATGATGATTCTCGAAAGTAGGTATGAGCGCATAGCCGGACCATGTGAGCTCAATCGTATGAGCACTTGACTATCCGAGTTCGCCCACGAACAAATGGATAAGTTAACTAATAGCAAAATGACCTTATACATGTATATGCTGAAATCTAACAATCGAACGAAATATCAAACATGGTATGTACACTTAAGTGGTTGTGTAAGTTCTGTTAGAATATCGTATTCAATATGTAAATTTTAAATGATTGTGCCCGCACTTGAGTGTGTTGCCTTGTTTGAGTCTATACGCGCCTAGGCTGCACCCAGTGTGTGTATTTTTGTGTTTCCAAGGTAATGAGTTACCTCCGCGCTGAGGCTGCATAATGTTGGGACCCGGAGTGTGTCCAGCACTCCTACCTAATAAGATTAGATTGACGACAGTTGGGACAAATTTTGAATGATAGCTGCAATTTACAGCTATTTGTTTTGTACTGAAATACTATTTAATCTTTTATATGGTCAAATGCTGCGGGGAGGGGATGAGATTTTCCGGAAAAAACAACTGTCAGGAATGGTGACCACAAAACATACAAAATATAACATTGCGCCGGGAGCGGGAATCGAACCGGTGTCGTAAAGGTGAAAAGGCGAACGTCCTTACCACTGCGCTAGCGGGACGGACAATTACGCAAAGAAATGTTGTTTTATCTATATATATCATAGCAGTGCAGCGTTTACAATTTGCAGGTTCGAAATCGTTCGCATTCTTTAGTTTTGTGAATCACGTAAAAAGTTAATTTTACATGTTTTTATTCGCAAATGTATTTACCAAATCGAGAACAAATATCAAACAAAATAGAGAAAATATATAGTTGTTTCATTGGTCCATAAAAATAAAATGGATGTAAAATTACTAATTTGAAATTAACGTTCTGATACACTTATTGAATCTGTTTCCCCAGGATATGCTGTTCTATTAATATTTACCTTTATCAACACGAACGACAACTCTGCTAGGAGAATGCTATCAATGAAAATCAACGAGCAATCTCCTACGCAGTGGCGAATGCCAAGGGAAGTAACTGAAAAATCGAGTTATCTCAATCGGACTGGCTCGGTCTTTTACATAGGTCGCCATTTTGAAGATTTTTTTTACTGGTTATCAAACCTTTGACGCTGCTGTTCCAGCATCGTCAAAAACGGCATGCAAAGACATTTAAAGAAAATGAACAAATATCCTAACGTTTTTGGAAATCATATACGTTGGTGTGTAGCCAATTTTGTATTGCTATTTAAATTCAATAAACGGTTTTTATAATAAAGGCTCTTGGTTTTGCACATGTTAAAATGTATGTTGGCCTTGAATAAAATGCATTCGCAATGGGTAGCACCATTAAGCGTTTGTAACCTTGTACTTGAATATCTCCACGCAGTAGCTATCCGTCTTGTTTGATATATACTGTTACAAAATACGTTTATTACTAACATTGCGTTAAAAAATATAATTAACTTTAAAAGCCTAATTGATAGTGGGAGCGAGCTTGAAGAGCTAATGAAGGTCCCGTATTCGAATGACAATTAAGACCAATAACAATTAATCATGCATTTAAATTGAAATAAAAATTACTTTCACGGTATTAATTACGTTTTAATTCATGCATGTGGCTTCCTCCATGTGATTTGTTTACGTACAAGACATAGTTTGCCAACGTTTAATGAGCATGATATATTAAGTGTACCTTATATATTTTCCAGTGTTTTTACTAGATATTTAATGTCACGGTATACAGATTACATATTTTCCACAATTTGGATATTATGAGCAATGATATATTATGAGATGGTCGATCATTATAATACCACTTAGCAATTATTGAATGCTAAGGTATTTTGGTCGCAGTAGCTGATCACAGCAAATCAACTCATATTAACATGTGTCATCTCTTAAAGCATGACAAACTGGTTAAATGATTTGATATTGCATTTAAAAACGACTTTTTAAGATGCCAACCAACTTAATTGCGGCGCCAGAAGCCATTAAAGTTACTGAACACTTGAGCTCCGTTAAAGATAAACATATAATACATATTCACTCCTACATTAACTCGTATGCCATACCAATCAGCTATCTTTAAGTGGTTCTTGCTAATAAAATTGACGCTCGTGTTATCATCCCTTAAAAATCGTCTTCACTCAAATGATTTGTTCGTCAGCCAAAATTGAATATGGTATCCAACATTCATCATAGGATATTAACTCGTGGGTTGTGGTAGGTGACATAACAATCGTAAAGGCAAGTTTCCAATAAGCATTTATACACTATACAAAAATATAAACCTGAACCTGAAATTCAGCTTTAAAAGGCGCGAATTATGTTACAGCCATTCGCGAAGTCCGGAGAAATAGTAAGTGTTCATATGCGGTGATCACAGATTTAAACACTTAATATTTCGTAGCTTTTGTTTTGTTAAAGAACTTGTTGATTTGAACTAGAAGTTTTTCATTCATACAGTTTCATGAGTTATATTGTTTGCTATAAAAAATTACGACCACATTTTTATCTGTGCTGTTTGGATGCAACGAATACCCTTTGTATGATTTTCATATTTCGGTTTTCATAGGATATAACAATACACATAATTATGTTTTAATCTGCTTGAGACATATTTAATATCTTGCACATCCCGTGTTTGGTTGACAAAATACTGATGAAACCATGCTAACGTTATAGATAAGTATTTTTAATGGATGATTGTTTCTCTTTATGCTAATAAATTTATAATCTCATTTTTGTTGTAATATATTTTCAATGACAACGACAATATGTAACTAATATGTATATAATTCAAATATTTTCGGCCGTCGTGTTTTCATTGTTTGTGTGTATGGTTTTATTAGTTTAATTGGTAACAGAGTTGCGTTCGGTTTGTCATTGATTACTGAGTTCTGCTGCTTAAAAGTGTAGCACGACTGCGACAATGAGTGATTTCGAAGGCGTTGTTGTGTCGCTTATGCAAAATATGACACATTTTATACAAGTAGAAGCAACATTTTAGTACTTAAACATATATCATTACAGTTCGTAGCATGCACAGGGTATGCAATGCAATAGTAAGAAAGGAAAGGCCACGGCATTGAAAGCCCCTCCTCATAACCACAACACTAGGTTAAATAATAATAATAATAATCACTTTATTATCCGAAGGTAACTCATTAAGACAACACATTGATACAAAGTCATGCAAACAGTTTAACAATGGCAATCTTATTTTCAATGAGGCCTTCAAACAACTATGGTATGTATAATGCATTTCTACATTATAATGCAAACATGTAGACTTTGACGGACAACTCATCATCATCATCATCAACGTCGTCGTCGCCACCGTCATCATCATCATCAATATTATCATCATCGTAATCATTATCATCATCATCACTGCCACCACCATCATCATCATCATCATCATCATCATCATCATCATTATCATCATCATCATCATAACTATCATCATTGTCGTCGTCACCGTCGTCATCATCATATTCATCGCCAATAACATCATCATAGTCATCATCGTCATCATCATCATCATTATCATCATCATCATAATCATCATCACCATCATCACCATCATAATCATCACCACCACCTCCACCATCATCATCATCACCATCACCTCCACCACCACGATAACCATCATTTCCACCGTCATCATCATCACCACCACCATCACCATCATGAACACAACCACCACCAACATTATCATCATCATCATCAACAACATCAACAATAAGCTTTGCTGCCTTCTTCTGGACGTGCTCGTTTGTCTTTGGCTCGTAGCTGTACAGGAAGAGGGAGACGAAGGGAGACATGTAGGTCCTGTACCTACTAGAATAAGTGACGGCGCTGCATGTACACAATCTACTAAGTCTGGTCAGCGGTTGCCATGGTAAATTTTGGTGGTCTTAAGAGTCTCAACCATATTCCTCTAAAAAAGTATCCTACAGTACGGAGCAGTGCAGCCATTCCTTACAGACGCTCATTGATATCCTGAAGAATGTATTCGTCTGTCATTTTAGAAGTTCTGTGCTGCTGGTGTTTCCGTTGAGTTCTCGGATGAATTGCATGAGCCCTTTGTCAATGTTGAATCGTTTTAGGATCTCCCATAAGCAATTTTGCCACACGTGGTCGAAATCTTTCTAAGTCGATGAAGGTGCGAGAGGGCTCACGTTGATGTTGCAGGTCTTTCTCAATGATTGACCTGCACTTGAAGATAAAATTATGTTTCACTGCGCTCCGCCTAACAGTGAATCCAGCCTGCTCTTCCGCCAGCAATGTCTATGCCTTTACATATCAATCGGTTGAGATTGATGGCTAGCCTGACTTTGCTTTGATGACTTATGAAGTTGACGGTGATGTTATTCTCGCACATTTCGATGTTTCCCTATTCTGGTAGGGGACGACCAGAGAATGAGTCCACTCCTTTGGTCACTTATACTCCACCCAGATTATCGTTGCCTCTCCTCCATGCTCCAAAGGGGTATTGTCCTCTACCGAAGATTTGTTTGCCTTCAGATTGCGAACTGCTTCCTTCACCGTTGACTTTAATATGGACGTATAAACATGTTTTTGGCGTTCTTGTCTGGGATCGCTTTGAACCTGACTGTGATCTTGTTACAGCGGTTAATTATTGGCGTCGCACTGAGGTGCGGCCACTAGTAATACGTTTTTTTTCGCTTTTGGGAGGCGAAGTTATTTTACGGATCAATGTATATATTTTTGTTGTCAGAATATCTTGCATAGTGGGGATTTTTGTGTAAATTAGTGTAAATTAGTACTGCTTTTGTGCCTATTACATTTACTACAACATGTATTGCCAATAATGAAAAGCTAATTCTTTTAATTAATAACTTATCACAGGGACTGGGCGATACTATAAGATCACAGGGACTGGGCAAATAAGCGAACCGGTGAAACTTTCTGGTTTTGTATAAAAACAAAACATAATCAAAATATATTTATTTTGTGATTTTTCTAACAATAGCGCAGACTTTGCTGTTCGAGTTTTGGTTAACGCATATTTTCTTCAATTTTACAAGACGACAGCGATTACACGGTTTATTGCTTTATTGATAACCGTTACACTACAGTCACTTATTAAAGTAGTAGGTGCCTAATGAGATCGGGAATAGTCGGTCGGTATTGCCGTATTCGGAAAGCGTTTCGGCTATAAGCGATATCTACGGTAATGTCCGGAAATTATACTGAATACACGATATGAATTTGTATTTTTTATTTTAGAGGTAAACTTACTTATCTCTAAAGATTTAATAACTATACAATAAAATAGTAGTTAAAATAATTCGTTTCATAAAATATTTGTGTTCATGACGTCACGGTTGTTGACATTTTCGTAGCGAAATGAAAGTGCGTTATAAAAGCGGGCGATTGCAAAATCGAAAAAGAAGCCAACACCGATCGACAAGGTTGTGTATGATCACAATTATTCATTTACCGAGCTTTGCGATGGAGATCAGTGTGAAAATGACTCACGTGAAAGCTATTCGCATTTGCTAAATGGCGTGAAAAGAGTAAGCAGAGGTGAGTGTGGGGAAGAAGATTGATTGAGCTGGAGGTTTTGCTAAACAAATTACAGCATTGTCAGTTTTGTAATCTGTTTCCCATTCTATTGACAATATATAACATTGTTGGCGAACTTCAAAATGGCCTCAGTGGTTATTTTTACGTTGTTTGTGAAAACCCTGACTGTAGAGAAGTCAACCGTGTTCCCTATGAAATGCAGCACCATCTCAAAACCAGGGGAATGCCATGCTTTGACGTTAATACCAAGCTTGGAACAGGTATACATGTCTTCATTGTTCAATCTGCCATTCATATCGATGTTAAATCATTGTACAATTGCCATCTTTAGACTTCTAACACATTTCCAGTCCCCTTAAAATTCCATGTGTCATTGCCAGTGAATATTTGTTTATCGTGTAATATATAAGGAAACATTCTGGTGTCCATCATATTTAGTTTTCAAATTTAGTTTCGCATTTGTGTTGTTAAATCCAATTGATTGCTCATTCATGTTATTTAATAATGTAATGATTATACAAATGTATTCTATGATACTACATTGTCATTATTAAGTAACTACGGCCTTATTATGTTTTCATGTACTTATCATTTTCAATTCTCTGTTCAGCAATTATAGTCAGTTTGGGCAGGCCGGTGAAGGTAAATAACTTCCTAACCACTCTAAATATAACGCTTATTGCAAATAGAAATTTTCAGAAGATGGAGGCTCGTGCTGGGGAGGCCATCAAGAAAATCTCATTGATGCTTATGAGAAAGAAATGGAGTAAGTGTTAAAACTGACTTCCAATACAATATTATTGACTATTCTGGTGCCAAATTTTAGTATTTTTTCTCATCAATTGTCTTCTTTTTTTCTATTCGAGATGAACATGAAACATATTAAAGGGGCCTTTTCACAGATTTTGGCATTTTTTAACTTATTTATTAAATGCTTTATATTGATAAATGTAAACATTGGATCGTAAAGGCTCCAGTAAAATTAAAAAAAGGAAAAGAACATTGCCCGGAGCAGGTTTCGAACCAGTGACCCCTGGAGTCCTGCCAGAGTCCTGAAGTAAAAACGCTTTACCCTACTGAGCTATTCCGCCAAGTACACATGCTTGGCGTATTTTATACGTTATATAAGCAATCTTCGTAGTTTCACAAAATTTAACGACAAAAACAGAACTCTCCAAATTATTCAATCGTTTCGCGTTGCAACGCTTTATAATTTTTAGGTTTTCAAATCGTCAAAAGATGCATTTATTATAATGGCTATATAAGAGCATGGTAAATGTTCAGTATTACTGTTTCCTCACAAATATCATACCTAAAACGAAAATTTGCGAATCTGAAACAACTTTTTTAAATTTTGTCAATTTACCAAAGCGTGAAAAGATCCCTTTAATAATAATTGTTTTATTAAAGGCACTGTGTTCATAGTTTGGTAAAATTACAGTTTTTAAAAAGATTTTTGGTAGGAAACCCTGGGCAGGCACATTATTAAAAATATGTATTTGTCATTGCTATTATAAATATTAAAAGCTATTCCAAATATTACGATTGTTTAAGATAAATTCATTACTTTTAGTAATAAATCTTATGAAGGAGCAAAGGTATATTAACATTCTGAGCTATTCATATAAATGGTTAATTCTTTTCACTTGTCAATATGTAATGTGCTTGTTTTGCTGAAAATTGATTTTTATCATAACCAACGATCATATAAGGCGTCAGAATGAAACTTAAAGGCGAATTATAAAATTCATGAAATAAGCATTGTGTGAATTTAATTTTGTTTTTCAGTTCGAGGTACAGTAATGCCTGATATTACTCAGATTGCTGCTGTGCATTTCAAGACGGGTTGTAAGTTGTCGACATATGTGAAGACAGCAGTGCCAATTTCTTCCAAAGCTCAAAAAGTGACTGGCATCTCTTTTTTATCATGGCATAATGCGTGTAAATGGCGGAAGTGTTGATAGTGTATCCATTTAAACTTCTCTACTTGATTGTATGATGTGGCTTGGAAAGTTTCCTGGAGCCATTTTTGTTGCTCATAATTGGCGCAGGTTTGATTTTTCGGTTTTGGTTAGTGCATTGCTGAACACACACTGTTTTGAAACGTTTTGCAATTGTGTACTCAGTTTTTTTTACTCTTTGCTGGTTTTCAAAAATTGTATCCTGGACAGTCAGACTCACACAAACATGAAGATGTAGTGAACATGTTCTCCAGGAAACCTGCAACGCCAACAATGCCCCTGATGATAATGAAGCACTGATATTTTTGCTTAAAACATGTAAAATATCTGACAATATGGCCGACAGCTTTACTGTGTCTGCGATCCATAATTCAGTTTTATTTCAGTCATAAAAAGCGTTAAAGGCAAAGAACATATGATTGTTAGACGTGCTGTTGCATAGAGGAACTCTAAAGCGAGCAACAGCTGAAAACATTGCACAATATGGACTGGCCTTGTGTCATTTTAAAGCCATATTTTCTCGTTCCAGAGAGGACGACTTTAGGGATACCTTCATTGCTAAAAACAATGACCAAAAGTCACAAACGCAAAAAAATATATTATCTGATGTGGTCCCTAAAATCGGTCAGTTTTTCAGTGACGAAAAGTGACGGAACGAGATAATATGGCTTTCAAATGACACACGGCCAGTCAAAAACACGCAATGGCTTTATACTGATACTAAATTATGAACCTCTAGTTGTCATTAATCTGGCTGTTTTTATTAAAATATAAGTTGTATATTATTGTGCTACATGTTTAAAGAAACAGTATAACTTAAACATCTTAATGCTATTTAATATTGGGAAAACTTTGACATTTTGTGGTGAACTGCGGCTGTATTCATATGTTGCCTTTTGCCTTTAGATGACCTTAAGATTGTATTCTTAATGTATTTTTATTTCAATATTAATTCAACGTTAGCTTAATTTTTTCATATGTCATGGTTTATAACTAGCTTTTAATAAGCACTAGAAAACCCCCAAAAAGAAGTGATATACACATTTATACTTAAATTCATTGCGTGAAAATGAATAGGGGTAGGCATACTCAAAGTGCAATTTCTTGAGATGGAGACGGCAAAACTTCCTGGCATTCATTCAGTGTGTAGACAATATGCTGTTTTAAATAAATATGTACAATATATGCATTTCATTACACTAAAAGTGTCATAAAAAGTAATTAAAGTTTCTTGTCACTGTACCATGTGTTGTCGTTTTTGCCATTTTATCCAGATAAGTGCACATATTATTGGAGATCAAAGGCACAATTCGCTTTCACTTCTTTGTTCCACTATCATAGCAACCACCTAGTTACTAATAAAGACGCTCTAGAGCGCGAAGCGCGACACGTATTATTAATTGTAATAATGAGTCTTGATAAAGGAAGCAGCCGCTTATCAATGAGGAGCACCATCACAGCACCCCAGTCTCATTACTATCAAGTCCTCCTACAGGGTGATATTTTAGAACCACATATAGAAGGCCGCAGGCCTGACCTGTATGTTGCCAGTGGTATGGACCCTTTGGTATGGACCTTTAACCCCGCTCACTATCCAGCGTTTAAACTTCCGGGTTTACATTTAAACCGACTATTAATAGCGTATTAATAGGTTAGTTAGAAGGTGATTTTTCAAGCGGTTCCGTAGTGTAGTGATTACACGCTCGCTTCACAAGTTAGAGGCTCAAGGTCCGAGCCCCAGTAGAATCAAATTATTTTATTTGTGTTCTATGTCAACATTTCGTTTTGATGTAGACATTTTAGTGTAAATAAATATGCTGTTTCATAGTAACCATTTTTTGTTTTTATTATGCCCATGAAATATATGTGTGAGAGGGTGGGGTGGTTCGTAAACACATTTAAACTTTTACAGTGTTTTCATATCAATGAGTACTCAACCCCTATCATAAATGAGCAAGGTAAGAATAAGTTCAGAATCATCTCCCCTTGGAGTTGAGAAAAATACAACATGAAGCAGATTTTTTTTAACCTACACAGTTCTGTTCCATTAATGAAGACTGCACACGGATGCTAGTAAAAAAAAGGAATGTAAAAATAGGAACTATGAAATATTTTGGGGTTACAACACAAAATCATAGATAATGGTTATTCAAGGGTTATAACACAACATTATTATGATTATGATTATTATAGTCATTCTAGTTGTTTTGTCGGTTTCTCCGCATGAAATTGTATACGTATATGGAGCGGACTACTTCTAAATTCCTCAAGCGAATGAAGTGAAACTTGAAACATGTCATCCCAGTGAGGTGTCGATTTGCAAGATACAATGTCCACGTGCGCAGTTTTCAGTTATTTATGAATTGTTTTTTCTTACAATTGGCTATGTATGTGGCTGCTATTCCTGAGACGAAGCAGTTCGGTGGATGCATATAAAGTAATGTCAGATATACCGAAACATAAGTGTAAAGCTAAATATTTATTCAATCAAGGCAAAGATATAATTACAAAGTAGCACACATAAAAGTTCATGTATAAAATAATTATTAATCAGTATAAATAACGCACTATGGTCTCGACAATCATCAATTGTTAAGATGGTATAAAACATCAAAAAGTATCAATTTACCCGCTACCCGTTTGTTGTCAAACCCGGGATGAGAATCTTTAAACTAATTTATGTGCGTGAAGATTGGTAAATACGATTACAAAACACCGATACAAGTTAGATTTTTTTTGTAAATATCGAGAGAGTGTTTATCTTTTGAACATCACAAATGATTTAGTGGCTAATGTGAGGCTATACATCATTCATTTGAAAAGCATTTAAGCTTTTGTACAAAGTATAATTTGAAAAGAATTACGGATATACGCTTGAACCAAAGCCTTCTGCTGGCAACTACTGTCAAAATGTCTCATGAAATCAGTATAACTGTATTTATTTATTTGATTACATATATACAAACGTGTACACTGATAATGAAAGCATGGGCATCGGAATACATAAAATATATAAATCATAGAATACGTCAACAATGTGCATCTCCTACGTAACCATGGCAGTTTGGTTCTGTATAGTTTCGAAATAAGCAGACATTTGGTAATAATTAAAAATTATGTATGAGCTAATCGTATACAAGCAGTTTTCACACAATTATGGACTCATTATTTAACACCAGTTTAACACCCTTCAACAAATTTATGCATGGCCTCCTTGAATTCCTGCTCGTCCACCTGACCGTCAGCTGCAAAAGAGGAATCACGTGAAAACCAAGCAAAAACGCATGGCGTATTCCGGAGATCATCGTATGCTTTAAAGTCGCAACCAGTCGAGCAATATGTTAATGGTTTCAAATTGTTATTTTAGAAATTAAACTAAAACGCCTTTATATATATTGAAGTAATTGTACCATATATATATATATATATATATATATATATATATATATATATATATATATATATATATATATATATGTATGAGCCTCGCTATGGGAGAATGAGGTTAAATGCATATGCGTCAAGTGTCGTCCCCGATTAGACTGTGCAGTCCGCACAGGCTAGTCAAGGATTAGCCTTTCCTTAACGAACAATACAATAAAGGCGGAAAGTGTTTTCACTGATTAGCCTGTGCGGACTGTCATACACGTGATACACAAACACATAGGAAACACATACGCATGAAAGCAATCAGGGGCCACCGACCTGAACCTGACAATTCTCGGGATGAGGGAATCTAATTAATAGCAATACAAAGAATACATTTCATTTTAATTAACATTAAATTACATAAAGGTCAAACCTGAGCAACAGGCTTACACTTTGAGAGGAACGATCAAATTAAACTTTAAAAAGTACCAACCATATCTCGCCTTTGATTAAAACGCTTTAGAGTCAAAACATTATATTAATACATTTTAGATCATCTTAATGCATTTTCAGTACTACGCAGCAACAATGGTCGTCAACGGCCCAATAACATAGCCCTGTTCTGTTTACTTAATTTAAGACATACACATAACATTTTCTATATTTTATTAAAATCATTAACATCTTATTTTTAACTTCAATTCAATAGTAATGAGGTAAAATAATAACGAAATAAATTTATTGATCAGTCATGACGTTATACAATCTCGCACTTTGTTGACGCCGGGCGGCGACCTGATGACTTCCTTATTTTAAACGCTAAGATATTTAAAGGTACATGTTCACCATACACAAATATTACTCGTATATGTCCACCAATCATTAACAAAAATTAAAGAGCTGAATTTCGAGTATTAAAAACAAGATTTAAAAAAAACATTACTGAAATTAATATTGCCACATTTCAATGTTTAGATATATAGTATGCACTGCGACTTTGATAATATCTTATGCCGAGCTTTACACTGACCAGTTAAAGGAAATATACAGTGCTTCATGCAAGACATGTACAGTATATTATGGCATATCATAATGAAAGCACAGCTTACATAGTCGACATATGTTCCGCTAGGAGGCGCATTATTATACATGAAATATTCTAATGCGACCGATCTGTGCAACAGATGTTCAAGTGTGTATGTGAGTTTGAGTTTGTGTATATAAGCCTCGCCCTGTGAAAAGAGGGTTTATTGCATGTGCGTCAAGTGTCGTCTCAGATTAGCCTGTCCGCACAGACTAATCAGAGACGACACTTTCCGCCTTAACTGGATAATGGCAAAGAAGAGTCTTCCTTTAAACGAAAAATATAATAAAAGAGGGAAGTGTCGTCCCTTGTTAGAAAGTGCGAACTGCACAGGCTAATCTGAGACGACACTTTACGCACATGCATTAAACCCCTTTTCACAGAGCGAGACACACATGAGGTTGAATCATAAATAAGATTAACTCACCGTTTTTGTCAAGCGCCTTAGCCAATTCTCCTGTTGTTTCTCCGTCACCAAAAATCGCTTCGAGCTCATCCCTTGTTATCATGTCATCTTCGTTTGCATCGTAGATCATGAAAGTGCACGGATTCACGTAAAGTTTCACTATGAAACGCACCGGCTCCTCCTGCAACGTCCAATGGTTTAACAGGTTGACATGAACACACACACACTTTGATTGACTTATTACCTTTGTTAATTTTAAATACAATACCATTGCTTTTACAAATGTATATATGAAATCTTTTTTGCAACATGTATTCTTGATCACTCATCAAAGCAATGTTTTTGTAATTGACCGGTATCATCAGATTATGTTACAGTTTTTATAAACTTTTACATTCCGGTACTTACTTTTCAAACGAATGACTGACACGGAAATATTTTAAACATTATATAAAGGTAGGACAATATGTAATATGTGTAGGATTGGCAGGATTAAATATTTATTTACATGAAGACTCATTCGTATAAAAAAACATTATCAGAACTAAACCAATGTCTTCTAGTACAAAATCATTTCTTGCAATATTTGACTCTTTCTGGACTTTCTTTCCAAGTCAGGTATCGCAGACACTGTGCAATTTACACAACGCACCAACGCTTGATTTAAAGGTTTTGACATAATTGACAAAGCTTTGCTCAGTTACTAGAGCGCTGTACTACAGATCCGAGGATCGCGGGTTTGATCCCCGGCGCGACCGCATAAAGCATGTGGTGATTAGCCATGATATCCTTTCTACGGCTTATCACACCCTACCTTTATTTCAAGTAGGGCAGTTGTAAGTTACTATTATCTATAATTTCAACTGGTAAACTAAATATCGTAGGAAAATGCGAGTAGAATATCTGACAGCTGTGATTTGACTGAAATACTGTAAAAAAATCCGAATAAAAACACAAACATAATTGACCAACACAAAAATTAAGGGATTTAGTGGTACGCTGTCCTCGTTGGTTCTGGCACTCAAGCCCAAAGCATTTCTCTCACCACACGAGACGCACGTGAGGACAAACGCTAGAATCAGCACGTACAGCATATTTTTCCTGCAAATTTTTTCAAATATATACACATTACTAATGCTATTACTTTTGCTTAGATACAAGTATATGGCAGGGTATTAGTCTTAAGGTAGTGTAAATACCATTACACTCCAGCGTTTTTATACGACGTCGGCTTATGTCATCATTCATAATAGGGTGTACTTAAGTATATACCGCTTCATTCGGGAAAGTCTGTTTTATTTCGGTTTTCGTTTGAGAAAATAAGTTGTTGTTTTTTTTTAAATTATATGCATACTTAGTTTCGTTTTGAAAGATGGCTGTTCAAAAAGTGAGAAATTATACCTTACATTAAAAAGATGGAAAACAAAACGTGGGGATTAGCTTTCTAAAGCTCTGAACAAATCTTGACATTAATACTTGTAAAACAGTATTTTTCTTTCAAATTAGACACTAGGAAGCGGTCTATATTGGATTGTAATCGTGTTATAATAATTACCTTCTACTTAATTGGCATATATGCACTTATTGCGATAGTCGGAAAATTTTGATTATTATATTTTATAGTAACATTTTGTTCGGCATTGCGTTATGCGCAGTTGCGCATGTGTACATTTCTTTTGTGATCATAAGGAGGTAAACATAATAATTGAAAAATTGCAAATGTAAGGGTGGAGAATAGAAACCTATTTCGCATGAACAAAAACACATAATTTTCTCTTTGATTCGGAAACGAATGAAAACAAGTCGCCATCATACGCTATTTATATATGCGTATTTTATTATTTATATTTAATATATTTTCCAGATATAACAATTAAATACATTAAGAACATGGTCAAATTATACAGCCTCGCCAAATGTATTATTTTATATAAACAAACTAACCCGAAAATGCATTTCTTTCTCTCTGATTTCATTAACACATACGGCACATATGTGTATTTTTATGTAAAGCATTTACTCCTAAATCGTTGTTATGACTTTAAAAAACATTAAATGTTCAAAAAAGAATACGACCTGGTACAGCTTCAAAAAATATATGACCCGCCACTGTCTTGAATTGTATGCAAAAGTAATATGACATGTACAATTAACCATCAATACATTCCCCAAAATAATCACATTTATTTAATACTAAATTCAACATGTGCATTTTCTTAGTACATAACAAAGTTCTTAAAAAGATCCATATGATAACAGGTCTATGAAAATATTTTCATCTTGTACAGACCAGTGTGTGCTACCTTTAATGATTTCTGCGTCTGTTGCCTTTATTTAATTATTTAATGTAACTCCCTATTAAAGTAAAGCAAGATATTTGTTATAACAAACAATTGAATTAACCGACATGTTTTCCATACTTAACTCGCATTTAACAAATTAAACAATTTCATTTAAAAGCAAAACAAGAAAACAATCTTTAAGTTTTACCTTTGGTTTGAATACGCGTTGACGTTGCCTGTTGAATTACTTAGACCGCTCGTCCAAGCAGAACTTTCGGTGGCTTTAGACCTCCTTTGCCTTTCCGTTGTTGTTGTTGCGTCAACGTATTGCATCCAATTGTTTGGTATGATAATTGACATGACGCCTTATCGATGATCGCTCCGCCCACTTAATCACGTGGCTTAGCGGTTATCAAACCTAGACAAGCTTACACCAAAATGGCTGCTTTGCCTATAGACTGCATATAGATTTACGCGATATTCCTGACGATTTGTATGGACTTTGTTAATACCCTTTACACTTGTAAAGGGATTGATATCATTAAGTTATTCTGCAAATGCATAAAATAAACGATTATAGAGAACATCAGCTATTTATAACGTGTACATCGGTATATTAAACACGCTCTCAAACGCTTGCGCGTTTACCGAAATCGAATCCGTTATTACGTGTCATGGTGGTATTAGCAATAAATTAACACTTCACCGGTATTTACCCATGTTATTTACACAAATATTACCGAAACATTTCCCCCTCCCCGTGTATTTGACACGAAATAGCGCTCCATTCCTGGTAATTTGGTGAAGTTTTACGCGCTTTTCAACGCCGAGTGCGTGTGGGACATTTATCAATCACTTTAATTGAAAGCGCAAAACAACACAAAAAGTTTGGTCATTGTCTGATATAAATTAGCGTTGGGCGAAGGAAAATTCGGTCATGCTAATTAATAAAGCTACCAATATCAGACGCTCGCGCAGGTTCCGACTTCCACCAAGTTACCGCATTTATTGGTTAACTTATATAAGTAATAAATAACTCTTTTACAATAGCATTTATCGATACGTCTTTATTAAAATAGTAACAAAGTAGTTTTCACTTGTTTTTGACACACACAAAACTCGATGTTTAACGGGGATTTAGTTAAGTTACACGAGGTGGGTACCAAAATTCTCTATTATTTTACTTGCACACGTGACATAATTCATACTTAAAAATGCTTAGTTATATCTTTTATGACATTTAAAAAAAAAAGTTCTATAAGAGGGATCTCGTTTATTCTTGAAGCTTCCACTCGCTCTTGTCAAGACCGCATTTCCGCGTTGAAAACGGTATATATTTTATTCATCTAACTTATCTTTCTGGATACCAAATGTCAGATTTGCATAAACCCTATTTACACCGTTTTTGCCATATTTCATTTCCGTTTTAATCCGAACAAATTAAACGAAACACGTTTTAAAAATGAGAACTAGGCATTCAAGCCCCAAGTGTGGATTAAAGGCGTTTATTGGTGTCACCACATGTCTGCACATGTGTAGATACCGCTAATAAGATAAGATATCATGTGTCACCTTCAAAAAACATGTATGATGACAATTAAGTCCATTACTATCAGAGTAATAAAACACAGCATGAATAAGGCTTCATGCTGGGTTTTATTTCTCGTAAAGTAATGCAGATGAATATTGCTGCTATTATTCACCTAGTAACTGGTAAAACTATTAAAAAACATGAACTATTATGCGATGATCAGACCGATAACATAAACTATTTAAATCTGCTAGTATATTCGATTAAACGATATTGCAATTGTCTTTTACAGTGTTGACGTTCGTGGGGCCGACCGCATGCATTTATCCATCACTTACACTTCTAAAGATCTCTTTTCGGCTTTGGAAACGATATAAATTCAATGTCACCAACAAATCTTTAAGGATATCGATTGTACGAGTTACATAATCCCCATTGACACCGTTAAACAATTTTGAATCTACGTTTTAAAAGAGGAAATCAAAAGAAACTCGTTACAATAAAAGTGAACCTAGACATAGCTTGTCTAGAAAATGGCGGACAGTTCGTTGCTAACTCGCGCGCCCGATTTATCGATCGCTGATTGGTAGATCAATTCTTAGATAAGGATTTGATTGACAGTTGGCGTCATGTCAATCCCCAGGTACGGCAGACGCATTAGGAAAACCTCGATTTCAGATCGGTAGCATGGAGTATGCGTGGTCGGAGGAATTCTTTACATAGAACGTGATGACACTACAATTATCTGAGCATGCCTATACATTGTATATGGTATTATCTTTGACAAGCGTTATATGCGTAAGCTGATGCTGTGTTTGTCCACTAATAATAGTTGTTTAACACCTATATTGCACACTGCCGTAGCACACTGGTTGAATTAGGCGCGACATCTGGTAAACAGAATGCATTTAAGTTTATAACATTTTTTTTTCATCATGACACTCAACACTAGCCTTGCCTCTGGTTGAATGCTTTCGAGAAGATTTGATGTGTTTTCAAACAACGTCAAACAATTATAGCTTCTGTCAACATAAACGTTTCTGCTTCTGTTTAATTAAAACGAAAAAAACTGTATTAATTAGGCTTTTTTTTCATGGCTCTCGCGTTGTTTTTTGTTTATAAATATGCTTGTCATTTTCTTTAAATAATTAATTGCTTTACTTTTATTTAAAATAGGAAAAGAAATTACCTGGTCTGATAATGCATTTTATTAAGACAAATGATTTTTAGTCCAGAACAGTGTATTCATAAACTAAATTGTTTGTAGTTCATTTGCAAGAAAGCACGCGTTCTGCTAATTCATGTGGTATATTATTATACAGCACCTTTACATCACATTTTGTCAAATCGGTGGCAAGATCATTTTGTTAAAATAAAGAACAATTTAATTTAAAAGATTCTGCATCTAAAACTGTCCATTGAAAGTCGTCTACAGTCGTCTGCCATTTCCTATAGTTATATTTATTTCTGAAATCAATAATTATCCATCGATAAAATATGCATGCTTTTTGCGCGGTCTTTTTTATATGCTAAAGAAGCGCTGTTTGCGCACATAAGAGCAATGCTGTTGTCGATGGTGGTGATGCTGATTACGGTGGTAATTTTGTGATGCCGCTGAAGTTCTGGTAATGTTTATGATGTCGGAGGTGGTGATGTTGATTTGTATGGGAGTGGTTTTGATATATGTTATGATGATGATAATGTTGGCTGAAGTGATGCCGATTTGAGAGTTTGAAGTGCTAATGTCGGAGGTGGTCACACTGGTATCGGGGAACCGGATTTTATACGACTACCTCAACCGAGATCGCGCTAAAATGATATCAAGAAGTATATGAATCTTCGCAAATTTGAAAATAAACTTTGTCGTTACTGTTATTGTGAAACAAGTAATTGAATACCCGTACTCAATATGTTCTATGAAAAAAATGCTGAATAAGGATAACGGTTTCGTCGATTTATTTAACTGACGCAACTAGAACATTCGTATTTCAATGAAGTTATCTTAACAGAACATGTAAACTTGTTGATGCTCAATGAGATAAAAGAGAATTAAGTATAAACGTCTTGGATAAAATCGTTTAGATAAATAGCCAAGGTCGTTAATTATTCAGATCATCGTAATGCACGTTCAGGAAAAAGAAGACACAATATGTTTGAAACAGTCAAATTTTAACGTACTTATCCCCATATTAAGCTGCACGAACAAATAGGTCATGAATTAGTTTTAAGAAAGAACATGTTTTTTATTAACATAAAAAACAAGGTCGAAGGTATTATTGCTGCGGCGGCTGACATATATATCAATTTTACAATCTAGCGCCCACATACTCACTCCCAGCAAAGATTTGCCTGTTGACGGCCATGTAACCTTAAACCGAACGCGTTTTTACTCTCAGCATTTTTGGGATGTCTGGGTTCGCATAACATTTCAGTTGTTTACGAGTTTTGATTGGGCCAAAAAAAAAAGATTCTGTGTTTCGGGCAACCCGACCCTACCTAGCAGAACCCCGCCGACCCTAAAGTTTTTAAAGACGAATTTTCCGTGAAATTTTAAGGTGTTAGCGCCTTATTTTCATGGAGGTAATCACGTATAAACGCATATGGCGTTTGGTAACATTGTCGAAAATTTCGGCAATTTTAAGTGTTTTTCAACCAAAACTGCAAACATTCTGCGAATGTTTCGTGTTTTTGATGTAACAACTTTGTTCAATACGTTACAAAGGCATCTCCGATGCCACTAGAGACATTCTAAACAGTGTCTGAGATGACCAACGTTTAAGACAGGGCCGATTGAAAATGCTATGTTGCCGATCCGAATGTCCGTTAAATAATAAAAGAGCAACAATTTATTTATTTTAAAGAATTTAAATCTGAAAATAAAAGAAAGCTTAAAATAAATATGAGCAGTAAACATTACATCGTATTTTTGTTAACATTCATAAAATGTTCCTGCGCATGCGCAACTAAAACTTCAGATTAAATATGTCGATAGTTTATACACTCAAACGAATACACGTTCTGCAAATCAGATTGTCGTAATTGGGGTATAAACAGTTAGTCACACCATAAAATTGACGCATAATAATGCATTTTCCTTGTGGCTAGTTTATTGACTTTTGTAGTAAAATTATTAGTTGTCACATAATTTCGCAACCGATAAATTGTCAATGAAACTTTCGTAATACCGAGAATTGCTTTGCGCTTTTTAATCTTAGTCTGTTTAATTATGTTATCGATATCCAGCAGGTGTTCTGTTGTTAAAGGTACTTCATAGATTTCTAACAATTATAAATGTATTTTTTTGTGTAAAAATAACTGTAATACATTGATTAATTATCAGCAATGTGTTTTTTCTGAAAGTTGGTTAGACGTCTGGGCCGGTATTCATAAAGCACCTAAGGTGTAATTTTACCTTAGTTTTATAAAACAAACCTAAGTTTTAAGTGGAATTTCCCTCAAAGTTAAGAAAAAAACTAAGGTCTTATTCATTAAGAAATTAACCTTAGAAAAATCCTTAAGTCAAGCGTTTTCCCCTTAAAATGTAAGGCAGTTGCACACCTTCCTTAACATTCACAGAAAATCCTTAAAAATGGCGACCACGCAGACGACGTTTGGTATTTGAATCATTTTATCGTGTTTTCATAACTAAAAGGTACTTATTTTACATTTTAACGAAGCAACATTCGGTTTTTGATGTTATTATGTATTGCAAAGGGAGATAATTTCCTAACTTATAACCTGTATTTATGAACACCGGAAGCAAAATGGCGTAAACAAAGCGGATTGTTTTCATTTTGATACAGATTTTGTGATGTACACATGACAAATAAATCTGAGTGAACGATAACACAAACCGTATCGTTCGATTGTATTATAAAACATTAATGTGGTATGGCATCGACAAGTCAATGTTAACGACCCGTGGCACTAGACTTTGTTTGTAAAGCACTTTTACCTTTAACTCTTATCATTCAATCGCAAATATCCGTGTTTTTTCCGTGAATTGATATGTGTAACTTCTTTTGACAGAACTCGATCGAAACATCTCATTGAAAAGTTCTAGAAAAGTTATTTGTTCACCAACTGTAATAGCTGTTTCCGTAAATAATTACTCACGCACGCTTCCATAGTAGACGTCCATTCCTTCGCTATAAACGACCGTATAACATTAACAAGTCTATTGGCGACTAATTTAACATAACATTCATACGTTTAAACGAAACATGCGTTATTTTTTGTATTGCATTTTTAAAATAGTTCTTTCTGTGAATATCACTGCGATCGCTTAATCGATTCACACTCTCTGTGTAGGTGCAGCCGATCGTAGCAGGTGACGAGTATAAAGTGCCTCTCCGTATGGAAGGCAGCATTATATGCATTTATACAATATTGCATATCATAATTTGTAAATATATACCGTTTGTTAAATAAATTAAGTTATTTATTCGGGTGGTTGCGATTTAAATAAGATGTAATTGTCGTCTTGCCCTGTAAATATAAGTTCTATCTATTAATTACCTTTATAAGCTATTGCATGAACAAATCTCAATATAATCGATTGTTTAAAAATACTAGTACTGACCATTACAGACACATTTTGCCTATAAGGCTCATCATGTCAATACAAAGGTAGTTTATACATCAATCT
The DNA here is from genome assembly GCF_020536995.1 of Dreissena polymorpha. NCBI lineage: Eukaryota > Metazoa > Mollusca > Bivalvia > Myida > Dreissenidae > Dreissena > Dreissena polymorpha. The sequence continues at coordinate 17,235,200 of NC_068363.1, read as the reverse complement.
TTAGTTTACATCGCTGTTTGATTCCCAACCCAAAAACATTATGTGACAATAAGGTGTATATACTTATCATTTACACCGATTAGCTTAAACCGGACCAAGAATAGGAAAGTTGAACACGTCCACGTCTCATCAGAACATTAATATTTAATGATACGTGGGCCGTGAAATGCGAAAATGGGTATTATGCTAAATGCGAAAAGCGCAGCTACAGACCAGCAAGCGCATTTGCAGAGAAGGCATGAGAAGCTACTTCCACAAACTAGTCAGGCTGTCTGAAAGTCTTACAGAGTCACTATGCAACGTCAAGGAACTAGCTAGACTGTATGAGAGTCTTTGGGTGCCAATAGGCTACGTCTATGAATAAGCAATAGAGTCATGTGACTTTGAAAGGCACCAAGCTACGCCTCCGCAATATGAATCGCGTTCTGAGAAAACTGGGCATAATGCATTTGCGTCAATTGTCGTCCCAGATTAGCCTGTGCAGTTCGCACAGGCTAATCAGGGACGACAGCTTCCGCCTAAATTATATTTTTTCTAAGAAGAGACTTCATTTTAATGAAAAATGTCATTAAGCTAAAAGTCTCGTTCCTGATTAGCCTATGCAAACTGCACAGGCTAATCTTGGACGACACGCACATGCATTATGCCCAATTTTCTCAGATCAAGACTCATATCAAAGATGTGTGTAAGTATTTTGGATAAACTTGGGTAAATCAAATAACAAGCAAAACTGAATGTGAGTCTTTAGGAATCACAGAGCTAAGTTCAAGAGCCAGTTAGAATGTTCAAGAGCAATACGGATTCGATCGGGAAACAAAATACAAACACTCACTGAGAGTTATTAGGCTACAATTACCGACACTTCAGACTGCCTGTGAGTCTTTGGAAGCCACTAGGCTACAACAAATGCACTAGCCAGACTGTTTGGTGTCTTTAGGAGTAACAAGGAACTTTTAGTAGGGTCAATAAATGAAAAAAAAGATCAACCTATAAAAATTGCTACAAAAGGTATTTTTCTGATCCTGGTAGCGAAGAAGGTATTTTATTACATACACAAGTTTACCAAACTTTGACCTCCGGAAAATTGGTCTTTCAAGATGGCCGCCAAGATAGCCGCTAAAACCTATCTATGATCATGACTATGTGAGTATCCACTCAAATAGGATAATTTTGGTGTCTAATACTAGGTTTAAGGGGTCTAAGAACACATAAGGATCATCAGACATCGTGTAAGTGTATCAAATCATACAGAAATATAACATTGCGTCCATAATGTCTGCCAAGATTGCCGCCAAAATATACTGATGATAATAACTATGAAAGTGTCCACTCACATTTGTTGATTTTTTGTGTCTTTACCTAGGTTTCATGATGCAAATAAAACAATAAGATAATTTAAAATAATGTAAGTCTATTACGCATCGAAGTAATTCTACATGGCGTCCAAATGACCACAAACACAAACATGCTTTATTTTGGGTACGTAGGCATGCATACCTGACATACGCTAGATAATTATTACGCCTCAGGCGCGGAATGACCTCATAAACTTTGAAATACACAAACATACGGTAAATATGATTCAGCTGCAAGCTTAATGTTATCTTTCAATCTTCTTGATATATTCACCGTTTTCATGTTGTATCACCTCGGGAACAACTGCCGATTGTGATTATACTGATAGTTGTGGAGGGTCATCTAACGGAATATTAAATGCCCCTATTTCTACTTGGTGATCAAATTAAAATCTTTCTGTAAAACAACATCAACAAAATTAAATGGTTTTAGATTCATTGCAAACATAGCTTCAAGTATTTAATACTTTGCGAAGTGGTATTTACTAGCACACTCTATTATTTTGAGAAGTGACGTCAAATCGAGGAATGTCCTATCGTTGTTGCAATAAGCCTTTTAAGCGGGTCTCCAATTTTCGGACAATGACTTCTATGAATATTTTTAGGTATCTTAATGTTCGGAGATGAAACCATTTAATTATTTTTAACTGTTCGAAAACTTAGAGTTATGACGGTACGTCCGATATGTTTTTTCAACATCGCAATACTAAGCGACAAATGTTTCAGTGGTATTTACCTAAACATAGGTCAAGACCTTTAACTTGGTTAAAGTCGGCTGAAGAGGCCCATAGGCCTTATTGAGAAAGCTATTCAAAGTAATCCTCTGCAACAACATGTTACAATGTTAAAATAATTCAGACAGCACATATTGTTAAAGCATTGATAGATTCTAACTGCATTGCTTTATTTGTGTCTAAGCATATGTGTTCTGTTTGAGACTAAGATAATGTCTTATAAAATCCCGTTTTAAAAAGTTACCTCCCTTGATGATAAGTTCAACAATATTTTGCATTGAAAATAGCATACACTAATTCTTGTCTATATGTAAATAAATATGTACTCTGGGGACAAATCGTGCATTCTGTCAACATTAGACTTTGTTTGCAACCTTGTCATGAAGCACAACCTTCCCACAATTGTGACGTTTGACAGACCCTTGTATTGGAAGGCTGCTATAATCATCATTGAGGCGCCACAAAGTAATTGCCTGAAAAACATTGTTCTGATATTGGGGTGTTTTCATAAAGTTATCAACTTGCTGGGGGCATAAGATCTCTCATGGAAGGCACTGTTCTAAAATATATATTCTTAATACTGTATGTGGGGCAAATGTTATTATGCACATTATGGCAGAGAAAGCTATCCAGAGGGCCTTGTGGGGCCATTTACTTGATGACAAATGCCTGCACAGCCAGTTTATAGCCGAAATGACCCAGTATGATCCCGAGATTAAGTACTGCTGGGTCAAGCCGAGGAATTGTATTCTTTCCTTCTTAGGGGCGAGACGACGCTGGCAGATGCTTCACGTTCTGAGATTTTAATCAAACTCGAGACGGCTACAGAGAAGAAGGAAAATGAACTTGCCCATACCTCAAAGACATGCCAAGTATCGCTGAATGATTAGCGTATGGTTAGCCTTGCATGGATGTTGATCAAGGCCGATCGTACTAGGTGTTGGCTATACAGGAACTTGCCCGTCTGTCTGGGAGTATTTGGCAGTAACATGTCTATATCTTGTCAGTAGCATGTCTGTCTGGGAGTCTGTGGGTGTTAAAAGGATACGACTGGTCACAATTCAGACTGGGAGTCTGTGGGTGTTAATAGACTACGACTGGTCACAAGGCAGACAGGGAGTCTGTGGGTTTAAATAGTCTACGTCTATGAACTAGCAGGAAATCGTTGAGTCAGCAGGCTCCGACCAAAGACAAGCCAGATTGTCTTTTGTTTTTGATAATCACTAGTCTACGACCAGGCACTAGTTAGAATTTCCGGAACTGTTTTGAAGTCACTAGGCTACGAAATAAGTTTGAGTTATAATTCAAAATAATAGATAATACAGAATATGTTATTAAATTAAAAATACCGTAACAGCAAAATAATGTGTAGGAGTCCGCATAAGTGCACTATTCATACCTCGTGCACGTACATAACTGAGGTTTCGACGATAAGTGTTTTATAAATGATGTTACCTTCTTTTTCAAGCTTTCCTGGCATAAGTAATTATTTGCTGTTATTCTAGATAGGACGGTTACAATTCCAATGAGTTTGTGGATTACTTGTTTTAATTTTAAAAAAAAAACGAGTTCACAAATTGGCAAAAGGACATTTTTTTAAAAGAAGAGTCATATATTCAATAAAGTATGTATACATTGTATTATAACAACTGAAATAACATTTTTTACCAGGAGAAGAGTTTAAAATGTAATTTCGTGTATGGGTAACCATTCACATAAGTATGTAAACTATATAAGCATTTATAACGCTCTTCATTGATAATTTGCAAAATGTGCGTATTAATAACATTGAATGTTAAATACGCTGATAAGTTATACAGCCTTAAGGCCCTAGCGCGTTAGATATTGCTTCCAAATTTCACAAAACTTATCAAACAACATAAAAAATAATTAAACTTTGTATCGTGCACCTTAAGTAAGTTGGGGTTATTCTAAATGTAAACGATATGTGAAGAAATAAATATTAACTAAAAAAGCACACAAAACGAACAAAAGTCTTTGAAAAAGTCCCTTGAAGTACATGTATCTTGCTACAAAACAATTAACCATCGATCTTTTGTTACTTAGTTGGTATTTATAAAGTAATACTTGTAGAAAATTATTAATAAATCTTTAACACAACGACCATAATTTCATAGATAGGATTCTTGAATTTTGGAGATTATTTATAGATGTTTAATTATAAAGAATAAAATGTAATAGATGTTTAATTATAGAGAAAATAATGGTATTGATAAAATTATAGAGTCTTAATATAAATATTTACCAAATCATAAGAGAACGTTAAGTTTACATTTACATGTACCACAATTATCACATTGCAAATCAAAACGTGACTGCCTATAGGAAGGTTATATACGTAAAGATGTCAAACAAGATTAGTTATGAAACACAGTCCGAATTTACTTATCTTGAAAAGCCATCAAAAATATAATTTGACATGGTCAAATAAGATAATTTCTTTCTAGCACCTGCCGACCGCTTCATTGATCGTAACATAAGATAGTCGGTCAACCGACTTCATTGTACTTCACGAAAATTAGCAAGCGTTGTTGTATTAGAAAATATTCAACAGAAATAAATCGCGATGAAAAGTGAAATGAACTTCGTTTGTTATTGTTTGTTTTCCACGAACAATGTGTTATTACTTAACACTTTGTAGTACATTGTACATATGTTTGCTTTTATACCTGTTTTGAGTTATTTAATCTCAATTATTTAGCTCTTGCTTCCACATGTCACAGAACTTAAACAACATTTAACAATTATTAAACTTGTTATCGCGCACCTATAGTAAGTTTAGGTTATTCCAAATGTAAACGATGTTTGAAGAAATAAAAATGAACTGATATGAAAAATAAACACACAAGAAACCAAAGTCCATTGAAGTATATTATAACTAAAAAAATAACCACCAATCTGTGAAGTGCATTGTGCATGTGTTTGCTTTAATGCTTTTATATTTTTGCTGTTTTAAGTTATTTAATCTCAATTATCTATCTCAACAAGAAGTATCTAACACTCGTGTACGAGTCCAACTTACAAAGCGTGATATAACGATGAAAAACACCTCATAGCTGCTTTAAGCCTCTATAACGCTTAAAATCAACGAGTATTTCGTAAAATAAAGTTAACACCTAAACAATCAGTGTTTCTTATAGCAATAGCCACAATTTCAACGCTAGATTTGGTTTGATTATATTGATATTTGTAGATACAAAATGCTGGTTTTTATTTATTTGTGACACAATTAATTCCATTTTAATTTCCCGCGAATATATCTATTTATACGACACACGAACACTTAAATAGTACCATATGCAAAACAGAAATAAAAATGAACATTTTGTATCTACAAACATCTATTTTACCAGACCACATCTAGCGTTGAAATTCGGCAATTGCCATAAGGAGCACTGATTTTTTATTGTTTAAATTTTATTTTACCAAATACTTCACGAAATTTTGATTTTGAGTGTTACAGAGGCTTTAAAAAGGACATATACTACAACAAAAACTGCAAGTGGGATACAACGTTAGTCCATATGTTGGTGAGGACAGTAATAAGTATGTTTCTTTTCAATGGAGCAGAGATGCTCAGTAGCTAGGAAGGATCTGTGTACATCATTAAATTGTTGATAACATCTTAAAATGTCGCATCTAAATTTACATTTAAAACGTTTATATGAATAACGCTTTCGCCATTCAAAACACATAAAAGCTGTAAATAAATCTAATAAGTCATTTAATTGACGGTTATGAACATATTATTTCGTTGGTTTAACACTTGTTAGCCAAGCAGACCATTTACATGGGAAATATCCTGCATGGTGCATCGTCCGTAATGCTTTAACAGTTGAACGAAATGATGCGATATTGCATTTAATGTTATCGATATCAAACTGACGTATTTAAAAATTTCGTGATGATAATTATTATATATTAAAACTATAAATAAGTTAAAATAATAAATACATCTTTTACCATAATGCAACGTGATGAATGTTTTTAGTATTTATTACAAAGTAATTGGAAGTTATAAATAAATCTTTCATTAAACATTATAAATAATAGAATTCTCGAATTTTGGAAATTATAAAAGTATATGTCTTATTATAAGGAATATGAATTTACAATAAAATTTCGCAAAACAGGCACACCTTTACATACTCTCTCTCTAGACCAGTATCTGGAAGGATCAAAATGTTCCTCAAGGCTATATACTTAACAGATGTTCTAACAGACTAAATATGTAATAGTAGTCAGTGTCATTGCCTCGAGAATTATAATCAAGTCCGAAAATCTAAAACATCCGTCGAACTGGACGAACGTGTCAATTAAAAGTGTAATCTCATTGCTTCGAGAATTATAATATAGGTCATCCATTTATAACATCGGTCTAACGTAAATAATGTTGTCTGCACGTGCATCATTGAATCAGTAGATATTCCAATTGCAGGGACGCATAATACTGATCAATCAAGAAATGAAAAGAAGCGAATTTAATTTTATAAAAATTAACCTGTCAATTTAAAGGTGCATGTTTTGTCGAAAAATTGGAAACTCTTCGCATAGATTTAGATTTGAACGGACAAAAAAGGTCCAATCATGTAGCCATCAGAATGTATTAATATATTTGGAGAAATGAATGAAATAATAGAAATTGAAATATAATTATTAATTTGGAATATAATTTATCTATGGCGTTGTTGTTATATATTTCATTCCACGTTATTATACAGATGAATTGACATTAGGGAAAAGGGACGGACTTACCCTATTCGCCACGTTACAAAATGCAGTTAATGCGATTCACGTTATTACGGCAATGCGCGCATGACGTGTGATCGAACGATTACATGACATTGTAAAATAAAAATATATTTTATGGCATGCAAACGTACAACAATAAATTAATGTCCATCAACAACTGCTGTAGTTTTTTGGAATTATACGTCGTGTATGTATGGTCATTTTGTCATATAATGCTTTGCATCAATTTATCACTGACTTTTGCGGTCACGGATGTACTATCAAGTCTTTTTGTACAACTTGACTTTAGGCTGGAATTTTTCTACTTAATAAATAACATACAAACCTGAATTTTCTCTGTTGTCAAAGACTAATTAAATCTTCAAACAAACATGAACAATATAAAGAAGTGAAACTCCAGCTGTTGGGCAGTATTGGATTCTTATTATATACAATTTAATGGTCCTTTATTTTAGGCAATTTACCAATTGCCAAAGTAGAACGAAACAGCTTAATACGAAACAACATACACACATGGTAGAATAAACCTTGGGTCACCGCCATGGAACGGTCAATGCAAATAATTGTAGTTTAAACTGGTTTTAGAGCGCTCAACCTCACACTAGGCCCAGCAATATTCATGATACATTTAAGTGTAAATAAAAATTAACCTGATAGCATTGACACTCAAGTTTAACAATAATAAAAGTAAATTAAAAAACGTATTCAACGTAAATGAATCTTTTTAATTGCCAAAAAAGCTGATTATATAATTGTAATTTTGTATTTAAAGGGGCCTTTTCACAGATTTTGGCATGTTTTGAAGTTTGTCATTAAATGCTTTATATTGATAAATGTAAACATTAAATTTAAAAGCTTCAGTAAAAAATCAAAAGTAAAATTTTAAAAAGGAAAAAAAAGTAACCCGCAGCAGGGCTCGAACCAGTGACCCCCGGAATCCTGAAGTAAAAACGCATTAGTCAACTGAGCTATCCTGCCAAGCGTATTTTATACCTTTTATAAGCAATCTTCGTAGTTTCACAAATTTAAACGACAACAACAGAAATCTCCAGATTATTCAATTGTTTCGCGTTGCAACGCTTTATAGTTTTTAGGTTTTATATCGTCAAAAGATGCATGTACAGTGGGGTTAGGGATTTTGTTCCGCAAATAAGGGGTTGCATTGGGATGAATATTTTTGGGGATTAATCTCTAACCAGATTAATCCCTAACAATCCCTACTAGGGTTTTTCAGGGATTTTTTTGGATTATTAGGGATGCTAGCACTCTGCGCATGCGTACGGGTGAAAAGGTGGGGTTGAGTATGCAAGCTTTTGATAGTATTGCGCATGAAAAGGGCTGAAAAGGCGGAGTAGCTCGCGATAATGACTCCGCCTTTTCAGCCGTACGCATGCACAGTACTATCAAAAGCTACAGTAAACGCGGCCATCTTAACTTCGTTCCAAAATGTGCTTATAATATAAATACATGTATCTTTTATATAAAAGTTCAAATGTTAAAGACCTCAATAAAAGGAAGTTATCACTCTACTCATAGTGCAAAGAAGCCTTGGATGTTTTAATAGCTTTGGGTTAAAAGAAAATCAAGTATTTGGCGGAAGTTAGTTTAACAACAACAACGAAGAAAACTCTCCCTAAACCTTTTCTGCTAAAATGCCTTACAGGTCACAATATACCAAACGATTTCCTACACAAATTAAATGTAAAAGCAATAACTTTAACGAAAAATAAAGTCAAACTTTTGCGCATAGAGACCCTTATAACCATACCTTTTCTCGAAGAGCATTCCAAGCCAAATTGATTTAGGCAATAAAAAGATAGGTCACGCGGTATGCAAGAAAGAACTCGTCACGAATCAAAAGTCACTGTTTTACGGCCATCTATTTACCGGCTTCTATCCAGTTCATGAGGGTTTCCCGCCATCTGTCAAAGTCTTATGTAGTCTCCAATCTTCAGATAAAAGAGTGAATTTCTATTAAACAACAATGTTTTCCCTGCCACATGCTCATAGAAATATTCTAAAATTAAGTCATGGCAAGTGACATACAGAGAACCGTGTCTTCAAATAAATGATGTTCATGTTTTTAGAGAATAAAGCATTGCACTCCAAAAAGATTAAGTATATTGTAACCTAAATGAGAAATAAATTCTGATTAAAATGTGTTTTTCTTGCATATTATTATCTTCCTATTCATATTGCACCAATATATTAAGTTTGGCTGGATTATCTGCCCATTTGGCCATTTTATATCATATTTTCACATGCGGGTGTTTTCGGTCCGAAGAAGGCGATATTTTAGGCCTGTTAAAGCCTAAATGTCCCTTTAAGATTTAAAGCTGTTGTGTTCAATATCTGCAACAAAATACAAAAAAAAAAACAAATGGACAGGCACGTGGGGCTTATGCGGGATGGGGAAAAAATGACTTTGCTAGATATTTTCACTCTAAGCATTTTTGATAATGTCTTTTTTGTGTGTTTTTTTAATCACCCCAAAAATGTCAATTTCAAAGCCAAAAAAAATCCAATTTCATCCAAGACAATAAACAAATTAGTCAAAATGAGAGATCAAAGATACTTTGAAGTGTAGAAATCAATAAGCTTCCAATAACTTGTTGTTTCGCACCAAGTGTGAAATCTTGAAAGTGCCTTGTCGCTCGGAGCCCATTTATTTACCAGCCACCAATGATATATTCAAGCATATAATGTCATGGATGCCTTTCAAGTGCAGCAGAAGGTCAATATGCACAGCCAGCTCTCATTTAGAGGTTCAAGAGAATACAAAATTTCATATTTTGGGCACAAAAAAGGTACTTTTGACTAATTTTATGGTGGCAATCTGGTCAAAATGGGGGTTCCTAACCGAGCCAATGAAAAAACGCTCATTTTTTTTTTGGGGGGGGGGGGGCGGGGGGGGGGGTAAGACTGGAAGGCAAGGTTTAAATGAACAAGATACATATAATTATGTAGGCAAGCATTATAAGCTTAGAAATGAGGTTCCATGTAGTATCAGGGACAGAAAGGCAGCTAAGAGCAATGCAGGCTTCTTCTTCTAGGGACACAGCTTCCCGCAGAATTCTCAACACAAAAAATATTGATCCATGTCACCTTTGTATGCAAAGACAAGTTAATAAGTTCAATACTTCCCTTAAATCACTGAATGAGACAAGCATGTACCAAATAGAAAACAAAACTGGTTGCTGAAAGTGACACATTTTAGCAAAAAGATCCCTCTAAGGTAAATGATGAAGGGGACACTTGCTACAACAATCCTATGTTAAACTCGGACGCGACATCCTTTCAAGCCGGAACAATGACTGTAAGCATATTGTGAGAAAACAATACCAAACACAAGCTTATTGTAGGGTTACAAGTAGCATATCAACTCAGCTGTACTGCATGCATACTCAGGAACAAGGATAAACCCGTTCAGTGCCAACTTCCACTGACCACAAAGCACAAGCTTTACGTGTCAGGACGCGGAACAATCGATACAAACTGCATGGGAAATTGCAAGACGGAAAGGGTTTGAGTGACCACAAACCTGATTATGACATTATTTCACACCTTAAGCCTCATGAATATGCTTATTTGCTTGTGTACATGATAATAATTTAGTAGTATTACCTGTTTTGCCATCAACAACCCTTATCCAGTGGCCCTCGGCTTAGTCGCAGACATTCCTCTACCTGAAAAAGTCAAAATACCTAATAGAAAAAGATATAAAATGAAAAACAAACATGCATTTATGTATTTTAAGTGTATTTCTTAGAATAATATGAAGTGATAAAGCTTGTTATATTCATGATTGTACTAAATATGACAGCTGGCTCAAGTAAGCATCTGCTGCACTGTCCATACTGTAAAAATGTCTGCCATTCCATGTCGGTGAAAAGGGGCTCTGTTCGAATGTTCATGCTTTACGCACAAGCTATTGATGTGTTACTGGATCATGAAGTCCTTGGCTTTGAATTCTGACTTCATGTAGCACATTAACACTACACGGTCAACCAATATGCCTTTGAATTTAAGTCGGAAAGCAATTTGGCCGTTATTCGGCTATGTAAGGGTGGGGGTCCACTTGAAAAACAACTATTTCAGGTCAAATAATCTGAATTCATGCATTTATTGCACTTATTTTCTTCTCTTTTGCTAAGAAATGACCAAAAATCAGCTTTCCCAGTCATATTTTGCACTTGCAGATGATATTTCATTTTTACCTAAAGTTAGTTTAAAGGAGAAATAAATTCTGATAAAAATGTGTTTTTCTTGCATATTATTATCTTCCTATTCATATTGCACCAATATATTTAGTTTGGCTGGATTATCTGTCCATTTGGCCATTTTATATCATATTTTCACATGTGGGTGTTTTAGGTCCGAAGAAGGCGATTTTAGGCCTGTTAAAGCCTAAATGTCCCTTTAAGATTTAAAGCTGTTGTGTTCAATATCTGCAACAAAATATCAAACCAAACCAAACGGACAGGCACATGGGGCTTATGCGGGTTGGGGAAAGAATGACTTTGCTAGATATTTTCACTCGAAGCATTTTTGATAATGTCTTTTTTGTGTGTGTTTTTTTTAATCACCCCAAAATTGTCAATTTCAAAGCCATAAAAATCCACTTTCATCCAAGAAAATAAACAAATTAGTCAAAATGAGAGATCAATGATACTTTGAAGTGTAGAAATCAATAAGCTTCCAATAACGTGTTGTTTCCCACCAATAAAAGTGTGAAATCTTGAAAGCGCCTTGTCGCTCAGAGCCCATTTATTTACCAGCCACCAATGATATATTCTAGCATATAATATCATGGATGCCTTTCAAGTGCAGCAGAAGGTCAATATGCACAGCCAGCTCTCATTTAGAGGTTCAAGAGAATACAAAGTTTCATATTTTGGGCACAAAATAAGTACTTTTGACTAATTTTATGGTGGCAATCTAGTCAAAATGGGGGTTCCTAACCGAGCCAATGAAAAAATGTTCATTTTGGGAGGGGGGAGTTAGACTGGAAGCCAAGGTCAAAATGAACAAGATACATATAATTATGTAGGCAAGTATTATAAGCTTAGAAATGAAGTTCCATGTAGTATCAGGGGCAGAAAGGCAGCTAAGAGCAATGCAGGCTTCTTCTTCTAAGAAACAGCTTCCCGCAGAATTCTCAACACAACAAATATTGATCCATGTCACTTTGTATGCAAAGACAAGTGAATAAGTTCAATACTTCCCTTAAATCACTGAATGAGACAAGCATGTACCGAATAGAAAACAAAACTGGTTGCTGAAAGTGACACATTTTAGCAAAAAGATCCCTCTAAGGTAAATGATGAAGGGGACACTTGCTACAACAATCCTATGTTTAACTTGGACGCGACATTCTTTCAAGCCGAGACCATGACTGTAAGCATATTGTGAGAAAACAATACCAAACACAAGCTTATTGTAGGGTTACAAGTAGCATATCAACTCAGCTGTACTGCATGCATGCTCAGGAACAAGGATAAACCCGTTCAGTGCCAACTTCCACTGACAACAAAGCACAAGCTTTACGTGTCAGGACGCGGAACTATCGATACAAACTGCATGGGGAATTGCACGACGGCAAGGGTTTGAGTGACCACAAACCTGATTATGACATTATTTCACAACTTAAGCCTGATGAAAATGCTTATTTGCTTGTGTACATGATAATAATTTAGTAGTATTACCTTTTTGCCATCAACAACCCTTATCCAGTGGCCCTCGGCCTAGTCGCAGAGATTCCTCTACCTGAAAAAGTCAAAATACCTAATAGAAATAGATATAAAATGAAATACAAAAATTAATTTTGCTAAGAAATGACCAAAAATCAGCTTTCCCAGTCATATTTTGCACTTACAGATGATATTTCATTTTTACCTAAAGTTAGTTTAGGTCACAATATACCAACAGATTTCCTACACAAATTCAATGGAAAACCAATAACTTAAACGCAAAATAAAGTCAAACTTTTGCGCATAGAGACTCATAACCATACCTTTTCTCAAAGAGCATTCCAAGCCAAATTGATTTAAGCAATAAAAAAGATAGGTCACGCGGTATGCAAGAAAGAACTCATCACGAATCAAATGTCACTGTTTTACGGCCATCTATTACCGGCTTCTATCCAGTTCATGAGGGTTTCCCGCCATCTGTCAAAGTCTTATGTAGTCTCCAATCTTCAGATAAAAGAGTAAATTTCTAGCAAATAACAATGTTTTCCCTGCCACATGCTCACAGAAATATTCCAAAATTAAGTCATGGCAAGTGACCCTACAGAGAACCGTGTCTTCAAATAAATGATGTTCATGTTTTTAGAGAGTACAGCATTGCACTCCAAAACGATTTAGTATATTGTAAACTAAAGGAGAAATAAATTCTGATTAAAATGTGTTTTCCTTGCATATTATTATCTTCCTATTCTTATTGCACCAATATATTAAGTTTGGCTTGATTATCTGCCCATTTGGCCATTTTATATCATATTTTCACTTGCGGCTGTTTTCGGTCCGAATACATAGCCAAATAAGGGCAAAATTGCTTTCCGACTTAAATTCAAGGCATATTGGTTGTCCGTGTAGTGTTAATGTGCTACATGAAGTCAGAATTCAAAGCCAAGGACTTCATGATCCAGTAACGCATCAATAGCTTGTGCGTAAAGCATCAACATTCGAACAGAGCCCCATTTCACTGACATGGAATGGCAGACATTTTTACTAGAACTGCGACACCTTAAGAGTTTGCATGATAGAATGAGTGGAGAGATAAAATCAAATTGAAAATCGATTATTTCTACAAAAACAATTGTTAGGAAAAATATGTGGGTACGAAAAAAAACAAATTTGGGTACGAAAACAAATTTGAGTACGAAAAAAAGGGTACGAATAAAATAAGGGTACGATAAACTATTTGGGTACGAAAAAAATGGGTACCAATTAAAAAATTATGTATGATAAATTTCGGGTACGAGAAAAATTTGACTAGGAACAAATGGGTACGAACAAAATTTGGGTACAAACTAATTTGTGTACGAAAAAAAATGGGTTTGAAAAAAATGTGGGTAGGGAAAAAAACCAATTTGCTTACGAAAACAAATAAGAGTACCAAAAATATAGGGAACGAAAAAAATAGGGTACGAAAAAACTATTTTGGTAAGAGAAAAATGGGTACGAATAAATGTTTTGGTACGAAACAAATCTGGGCACGAAAAAAATGGGTACGAAACAAAATTTGGGTACGAAAAAATTTGGGTACAAAAAACATTTGGGTACGAAAAAGATGGGTACGAAATAAATTTTGGGTACGAACAAATTTGGGTCAAAAACATTTGGGTACGAATAAAATGGGAACGAAAAAAATTGGGGCACGACAAAAATTGGGAACGGAAAACATTTGGTACGAAAAACTGTGTACGAAAAAAATTTGGGTACAAAAAAATGGGTATCAAAAAAAATTGGGTACGAACAAATTTGGGTACGAAAAACATTTGGGTATGAAAAAAATGGGTACGAAAAAAAAATTGGGTACGAAAAATTGGGTACGAACAAAAATTTGGATACGAAAACAATTTGGGTAGGAAAAAAAATGGGTACAAAAATTTGGGTACGAAAAACATTTGGGTTCGAAAAAAAATGGGTACAAAAAAAAGAATTGGGTACGAACAAATACAACATATTTTAATGAATTGGTTCACATAGATAAGGACAAAATATCAATAATTTGTGCGAACAATATCGACTTTAAGTTTTTCAAAAACAAAACATGTTCATTTTACAACTTTTATTATTTCTATCACTATACTATGTTTATTTGTAAAAAACAATAAATGCTCATTAAAATCTACTTCATCATAACACATTTAAGTAATTTAACATATGTACCTGTAGCACCTTTTCATCACATATTTATCCTATTATATTATCATCATCCCTATGATAGCTTTTGTACAAAAACACAATCTAAATGCATGGAAAATCTAGTATATTTATTACTGTTTATCCAAATACTATACATGTCGGAAATATATACACTTAAGAATGCCTTACCAGTAGTAGTTTAACTTTAATAATCCAAATTTTCCTTGTTGTTATCTGGTTTAACAAACCTTATTTAATGTTTGTTAAATACAGTTAATGCTATCCCCATTATTGAATCACCATTACTTGTAATTTGAAATGTTGTTGTTGTTTGAATCGCTATTTTTTTAATTGAACGCGGGTTTAATGTTAATTTACAATACGTCCGCCATTTACAATGTCAAAGGTCAAGACGTAGCAATTTAATTTTACTCGGATAATTTATATCTAATCGAGAAAATGTGTTTCCTTAATGTTTTTGTGTAGTATTATGACTTGCGAGTATAAAAAAACAACGCCCGGGGTAGACCTCTATTCCCTCAATTATAGACCGAGTTTCAAATACTGAAACATTAAATTTGATTATGAGCACAGGGTGATTTATTACCATGGAACTGGAGATGTTAACTGACTGACACACAGGTTAAATTTTCGATGCGTCAAAATGACGCACGGCAGAAAAAAAGTTGCGTCAAAAACGAGTCATTTTTAATTTGCTCGCGTCAAAACGCAGGATTCTGCGTCTATTGAAATCCCTGGTTATATATTTCTTTTGAAGTTAAATATTCATACCGATGTTGATTAAGATAAGACTAACAATGTGACTTCTGTGGTATAAACATGCTTTTTGTTTATTTAATATATTAACCATTTTTTTAGCTCAAATGATCCAGTGTCAAACTTGGCTGAGATTTGATTGATACAAATGTTCTGACCAAACTTCATTAAGATTTGCGAATAAATTAAAGACAGCGAAACAGTTTTTCAAATTCAGCCAAGACATTATTAGAACAAATGACCTTACCAAGTTTCTTGAAGGATGCAGAGTAAATGTGATTTCTAGAGTGGTAACAAGATTTTACTATAGCCATTGGCCCATATAAGAAAAACTGCTTTGCCCTCAACGGCCATGGCTTTAAACTGACAGAACATTTTTAACTATACCCAGAATTAATAAAACCTTATCAAACATTAGTAATTTGAATGACTATACATGTATTAAACACCACAAAAGACTCATGTATGTAAAATCTAACCCCGTTGTTGTTTACTTTTCAACCTCAGTTTGTGAGAAATAAATGGGTTTCTAAAATTTATCGCATGGAAATAATATATACAATAATAATAATTCAACTTGTCATAAAAATTCCAGTGCACAATTACAATTACAGAGTATTCCGTCATATCTATTACCTGCCAATAATATCGGAAAGGAATTCATAGGTTTGTATCGTTGAGTGACCCGAATCAACGCTGCCCTTATTCGACGCATTTTTTGTTTTACCTCTGTTTGATACATAAGCGACATCCGTTGACGTCATACAATAGCACATGTTACTCTACGCACAATTTACTATAGTTATTGTTTGTTATGTGGAAAATAGCGGGTTAAAAGGCAAGATATGGTTGATCGGTTTGCAATTGATGGATTTTTATGTATTTTACTTAATGCAAAACTTTTGAACACTTTACACCCGATTGACATGACGCCTTATCTATGATCGCTCCGCCCACTAGAATTGATCCACCAATCAGCGATCGATTAATCGGGCGCACTCGTTAGCAACGACCTGTCCGCCATTTTCTAGACAAGCTACATGTTTAGGTTCACTTTTATTCCAACGAGTTTCTTTTGTTTTTCTCTAAAAAAAACGATTAAAAATGGTAAACGGTGTCAATGGGGATTATGTAACTCGGACAATCGATATCCTGACAGATTAGTAGGTGACATTGAATTTATTTCGTTTCCACAGCCGTAAAAAGACCATTTCCAACGCCGCAATGCGGTCTTGACATGAGCGAGTGGAAGCTTCAAGAATTACCGAGATCCCCTTTATAGAACATTAATTTATTTCACAAACTTGAAATGTCATATAAGCAATAACTAAGCATTATTAAGTATGTATTATGTCACGTGTGCATGTAAAATAATTGAGAAACTTGGTACCCAATTCGTGTAACTTTACGAAATCCCCATGAAAAATCGCGTTTCTGTGTGTGTCAGAAACCAGTGAAAACCATTTTGTTATTATTTTAATAAAGACGTATCGGTAAATGCTATTGTAAAAGAGTTATTATTACTGATATTAGTTAACCAATAAATGCGGTAACTTCGGGGAAGTCGGTACCTGAGCGAGCGTCTGATATTGGTAGCCTTATTAATTTATAATAGCCTGACCGTATTCCATTTCGTACAACGCTAATTTTATATCAGACAATGTCCAAACTTACTGTGTTGTTTTTGCGCTTTAAATTATAGTGATTGATAAATGTCCCATAAGCAATGTTTAATATGATTATTATCACTTTTATACGCAATAACATGTGGGATTGAGGTACCCACCCGGCGTCAGAAAGCGCGTAAAACTTCTCCGAATTCCCAGTTATAAAGCGCTATTTCGTGTCAAATACACGGGTAGGGGGGAATGTTTCGGTAATAATTTTGTTAATAACACGGGTAAATACCGGTGAAGTGTTAATTTATTGCAAATACCACCATTACATCGTAATAACGGGTTCGATTTCGGTAAGCGCGCAAGCGTTTGGGAGCGTATTTAATGTACCGATTTACCCGTTATAAATAGCTGATGTTCTCTTTAATCGTATGTTTTTTTGCATTTGCATAATAACTAAATGGCATCAACCCCTTTACAAGTGTAATATGGTGTTAAACAAATCCATAAAATCATCCGGAATATCGCGTAAATCTATATGCAGTCTATAGACTAAGGAGCCATTTTGGTGTTAGCTTGTCTAGGTTTTCTTCCCGCTGAGCCACGTGATTAAGTGGGCGGAGCGATCACTGATAAGGCGGCATGTCAATTGTCTTTGCTTAATAAGACCGTGGGATAATGCATCGGTTTCGTCTGCAAAAGTTCACTATTTCATTTATAAGTCACGTGACTGCCATTTGACAAAACATCGTATAAATAGATTTATTTTCACTATGAAAAAGGTGTACGCGTAAACTTTGATTTGAAGTCCGAATATGTTTCTGGTTATGCTGTAATACAATTTAAACTATATGTAGAAAGTGTTTATGTTGGTAAGTGCATATTATGTTTATTACTAATTTTCATTTAATTAATTATAAGTGCAGGTTCCACAAAAGAAGTACATGTTATATTCACATATCTTCCATAAGCACAGCTTATGACAGGGTTGCTTACACAGGCCCCTATTAAAACCACTGCCAGACAGTATGACATCACACAATTAAAAATCTTAATTGATTTAATTAATTTCAGTTTTATATTACTTTTACAGCAATTACAAATTTAAGTACAACAACCATGAGTTAATATTTTATTCATTCAGTCTCCACAAGAGTGATATTTACATTGAAATCATGTAACCAATCAGATGCGTCGTTTTAGGGCACTCTCAACAGATATGGCCGCCATTACATAGACTTGGGTCATTTCGTTTTTCAACAAATTTTGTTGATAACACAATCAATTGAATTTAAAATATGTAAATAAAAGGTACATGTGTAATGAAATAACAAAATTAATTACATAAATCCCTATATTGAGCAACAAAACTTCAACAAACTGCTTGTATGCGTCGAAATTGGGCACTCGAGGATAAAGGTTTGTTTATGGCTCTGAAAGTTTTCTGAGGTGCAAAAATAGCAATGCGTCTTTATACACGTGCTTTTCCGTCGCTCTTTCTGCTGACGGAATTTTCGAAGGGCACCTGATTGGTCGGTCTCAGGTCGTTTCGCCCTAAATCCCGTTCGCCCTAGGTCACCCTGAGTCGTTTCGCCCTTATTTAATTCTTCTGTAATATTAGTGAAAGGAGGGTAAGCATTATATATCTTTAGGGTATGGGTAACCTATGGTCTTAAAAAATCAATAAGTTAAAAAAATTCTATTTCTGACTAGGGTTTCTGCAGGTTTTTAGTGTATAACATCAATTAGGTATTTATAAGATGTATTTATTGTGTTAGGTTTTAGAAAGAATGTCTAATGGTTTTGTAAATGATTTTTTTTTTAATTATTAAGATTTGTATTGCAAATTTGATTATTAATTGCAATTGTATTTTAGTATTTGTTTATTTATGGGCAATCAAGATTATTTTATTATTACCAATTTGATGATTGCACAATTATGCGTTTGATGTTAATTACAATCAATTAACGGAGACATTTTGATACAGTGTGTTACAAACTAAGTATTACGATTAATTAGTTTGGCAGAGGCATTATGCGTTGATTTGCCAATTAAAATAATTTCGGGACCAACTACGATTATCAAACAAACTTAGATCGGAAGACGTGTGATCAGATGATTTGCTAATTACTAGCAAAGAAACATTAAAAGAAGATATTATAAAGGCGTTATATAGTTTTTATAAACTTCTAGCTAGTTTGCATCTTTTGACCTCAAGATATTCGCCGAAAGTGTATATAAAAAGCAACTTGGCTATGACAGCGTCATTCCAAATAGCCTCAAAAAGACCTTGTGAAAGCATCGTTTCCGGTCGCCATATTGTAGAGTTGATTAACAAAGATATTTTTGTAGCTTCTGCCATCACACCATAAAGTTAAATAAAAGCAGAGAGGGACCACCAAGATCAGAGACGATACATGCCACAGCACTACCGCTACTGATACCCTGTCCGTCCATGATTTGTTTGTTTTTTTCTTTTTCGTAAACTCTTAATAGCACTATTTCGGACGTCATTTGGTATTCGGATTTTTTTCGTGGTTTTTACATTACAACATTTAACAACTACCAAATGACTTAATTAACCATTAGTATTTATTTATATAAACTTATTGGGTTGTTTACCGGTGCGGTGCTTGTAATTTATGCTTTACTGTCAGGCTATTTGATATTAACGGTGACTAGAAATAATTTATCCATATTGGTTGACTTTCTCAGGATTACGATTGTAGAAGTTATTATTTCCTTATTACTTGTCAATTTTCTTTCAATTCCTACAAATGTCTTTACACAATAAAGTAACCAAGGGGCAGAGCAATAACCTGACCCCTTTACTAGGGGAGGCACTTTCAGGGTTAGATTCCCATCACCTTACCCACAACTCCATGCCCTTTAAGTGCCTCCTCCAGTCAGTCGGATGTGTAGGCCCCTATTATGTTTTTCTTTACCATCTTTCAACTGGCCTCGTGTTTGGCTAGGGAGCTTCCTGGACTCATTGAGCGGACTGTGCCTCTTGCGTCTGGTTGAATCTTACTGCAGCTCAAGTCCGCTCAGGCGCTTGCTACCCTTCTCTCTAGGGAGGCTTTCCACCTTGGCAGCGTCGCAGTCTGGGCCTTATCTCCCTCAAACATACGGTCAGTTTCAGGTTTTATAGCAGGGATCCCGGAAAGTCAGGAACTAATGGAACTTCAAAGAAATCTTGTATTTAGCCCTGCGATTCCCCTTTCCGAACTTTCTATAACCAACTTGGAAAGGGTTGACCCCTATCGCCCCGCGCCCCCTGGCTTTCCGAGACTGGTTAAAATATCTTTCCTTACCTCTATTCCAGTCCCTAACAAAATTCTTGTGAAGGGCACTAATATTGCCCTTGACATTCGTCCCTGCCCGGTCCAACCTGCCCGTAGTTTTAACTGCCAGGGTTTCGGCCACATAGCCAGCAGGGGTAAATGTTCTAGTATTACTACCTGTTGCCGCATGCGCCGGATCTACTTGCCAGAGAAGGTGCACCAACAAAACACGTTGGTGCGCCAACTGTGGCGGCCCGCACTCCGCTTCCTACCAGGGGTGCCCCTCCTATAAGAAGGCTGTCACTTTGGCCACCTTTGCCCATTTTTATGGGGTCACCTTGTCCGAGGCGGAGAGCAGGCTATTTGCACCGGACACTGCGAGCCACAGCGTGGGCGCCCGTAACACGATTAACACAACCGGTTCCACGTCATCACCCAAACATGCTTCTACCGGTAGTATCACGCCCCAAACCGAGAGGTCATGTCCTTTAGTTGAGGGGTTAGTGGGTAAGAGTATCCCTCCCCTCAACCTATTAATAGGGAATCCCCCCCCCCAACGTTACTTTTGTGGAACCGGTATCCAAACACACACCTGATTTACGCACCACCCCTCCTGTATCGCCTATACAGCGGGATTCACCCACTCAGAGACGCCCTCCTGTGGCTACCAGGGGGTCCTTCCCGTCCACCACGTTGACCGACGGTGCTAGCGACACCACCTGTAGTGGCCCTACACTGTCGGACGACTCCATGTTTGATGTGACGGGGAGAGACTCTCTGGTGTCGGTGCACTCCAGTATATTGGAGAATCTAACTATCTCTGGTGTCTGCGAAATAGAGGACGAGCCCCGAGTTAGTGTCCCTCCTAACCGTCCCAGAATGGTCGACTCCCAGATATCCCCGATGAGCTCCCCTGCCGACAACACCAGCAGACGTAACTCGTTTGCTGGGGATTCATTCATCAAAATCAAGGATCCGCCAGCAACAGGTCCCACATATAGGAAAATATATCTCAGCGAGCTGGCGGATCTGGTTGCTGAGATACTAAAGGACCAGAAAAGGCCCACTGGGAGTCGTGTTATCTTCTACATCTATAACAAAATTGATTCTCGATTCAAAATTGCAGAGAACCACTAACAAAGGTCATCCACCTTGACACATCCTTAACTAATAAAATCCATTCTGGAACTGGGGATCCTCCAATAGTTGCAGATCCAGGATGCCCCCCACCGGCCGGCGGCCCCTGTCCGAAAATAAGAAACCTGTTCGGCTTACCAGGACCCCCGCAAAACTCAGAGGGGCCTGTGCTGGCCATAAACTAGGAGTTTAATCTCCACATCACAAAATAAATCAATTTAAATGCAAGTTAATTTCGCACCACTATAGACAGTAACCTACAAATCATTTCTTTCAACGTCGGTGGTCTTACCGCCAACAAACTTACATAATTAAAGTATTTATTGACAGTAACCCTAGTACCCATATCCTATGCCTACAGGAAACCAAATTTTCGAATAATACTGTAAAACATATACCTGGGTATAACTGTGAATTAAAATTTTTTGTTAATTTAAATCATAATATTGCCGGTGGCCTTGCCATATTGCCTGTAACTCCAATATAGTGCGGTCCGTTATAACGCTGTGTCCAATATAACGCGGGGGTCCTTGGATCCCGTTTTTTCTCCAACCTTCCATTTCTGATTCAAATCCATGTTATGCAACTTAATGTATTTTCATAAATTCAAATAAGCCGGCGATCACAGCTTGATTGCTTTTTCCGTCCGTTTAACCGATTTTAATCGATTAGAGGTTAAACGACACTCGACAGCTAATTGGTGTTAATCTGTTGTGTAATGCCAATAAAGGTGTGAAAACTAGCGAGTCGGTGTTTATTACATGTATTCCCTATCAGAGCGGTTCGGTGCGCTAATTTCAATAAGGCAAGTGCAAGCGGAATAAGTATCAAATTAAAGTTATTTAAAATGATTACCTTTTTATGTTTTGTATTTATCGTGTATTGTATTTCATTGTATAAACTATGGCTGTGTAAGTGTGTTATCGTTTATTATATGCTACACATGCTTGATAAATAAAAATATCTTTGTGTGTGTTTAATGTTTCAGTACGTATACGAAAAATAAATTTAAAAATCCTGACGATTTATTTACATGCTAACGCAGTGTTATAGTTAACAGAGATGCACTTAAAATTTTGCCCGTTATCAGCAAGTCCACGGAAAGAACGTTTTTTACATGCTGCGTATGACGCAATAAAACATTTCTTTGTACATGTATCGTATTGCATTCAATCTAAATTTAAATTCGCTCGTCCAATGAAAGCTGTGTCTCATAATGCACTGTACTAATTTTTGTGTAAAATGGCATAGGCATATGAATTTGTTTACGAAGTTCGTAAACATATTTCGTGTCATAAATGTTAAACATTTTTTTTCGTAAGTGATGTAATTATATTGGATTATCGGATAAATGTGCACATTAGAAAAGCGGTATGTATACTGTTATCGTTCGATTCGGTTTATATGCATGTATTTGCGGATGACAACACAGCATGACAATACACAGGACCTACCGGTATATTATAGGCTATACTTTACCTGTTTTTATAGCCCCTTAAATAAATAAGCTCAAAACTTATAACGCTGTCCGTTTATAACGTTGTTGCGTGGCTTGGACCCCGTCATCCGCGTTATATTGGAGTTACAGAAGCCCTCTAAGACCCACCCCTGGACGCTTGGACCCATTGATGTTGACCTATCACTCTCTAATAAAATAACGAAAACTGACTTGCCACTACTCATCAAGTCAGAAGCTCTCTCTCTTATAGATAATATGTATGCTGAGCATCTAAAAATCTACCCTGACGGCTCCAAATGCCCTAACTCAGGTTTGGTAGCCAACTCTTTTGTAATTCCCTCAAAAAATATTAGCAAAACGCACAGGCTCAGCAACAATCTCTCTATTTTTACAGCAGAACTTTTGGCAATTAAATACGCTCTGTGCTGGATATTGGTCAATAAACCTACTAAAACTGCTATTTTATCAGACTCAATGTCATCTCTTGAGTCTATAAAAAACAGAAATAGCAGATCTAGGCCTGATATTTTAGCTAGCATTTTGGAACTTCATCAACAGTGCCTAGATAAATCTTTAAAGGGCACATTAGTATGGTGTCCAGCACATGTCAACATCAGTGGGAATGAGCAGGCCGACAGGGGAGCCAAGGAGGGCCTCTTGAGGGGGGCCGTAGATGCTCGGGAACCCCTGGCACCTACTGAGATCTACTCCCTGACAAAGAAATTTGTAATGGGTGAGTGGAATCTCCGGACCGACAATTTGTCTTCCCGTCGACATACTTTTACCAGACCCGCGAAAACCCTCAGGCCGCCTGACAGATACTCAGCAAGCACTGTGCTTGACAGAGCCATCACGCGCCTGAGGATGGTAACCACTCTATTACCCGGTGGCGCGGGAAAGTATGTCATCGGTATAGACCCCGCATGTCCTAGGTGCCAGGAACCCCTCACTGCGCCCCACATGCTGCTGCACTGTCCTAACCATAAGGCGAAGAGGGACCACCTCGAAGCTGCATTGCACTACCATGGACTAGTTTTAAACCTTTCCAACGTGCTAGACCCCAAGGGAGCAGCTAGGGGCCCGGTCTTCTCTGCCCTAGCCGAATAACTTCTGGATTGTCAGATAACTGACAAAATCTAGGTCATTGGGGGAGGGAGAGCAGCCAACACCCACCCAATTATCCAGTCTTGTGACTGTTTTCCTTTAAACTGTGTAATCTTTGCACAAAACTGACGCAATCTAGTAATTGTGTTGGATTTGTGTTTCTTTTACACAACGTTTATTTTAGTTTTTAATGGGTTTATTGTTCTACCCCGCCCTTTCTAAATCAGGCCAATGGTATTGACCTGGTCTTCTTTATTTTAATACATTTGTTATGAGAGTATGACGTTAGTCCACCATTTACATTTTTCAGTATCTTAATATAATCATATTTTATGGCATTTCTTATTATAAGAAAGGACGAGGCTGTCCAATAACCTGGGATTGTTGGCTTGCATTGCACCCCCTCTCTTCCCCTTTGACACCCCACCCTTTCCCCTTCAAACTCGAAGAGCCATGTCGGACTGGAGTGCACGGTGCAGGGCCTTATACCATGAAAAACCCTTATTTAGCCCTATCCAGGGTAATACCAATTCCTTGGTATTATTGTTGATTTTGTTGATATTGCTAATTTTCAATCATAGCAAATTTTGTTCCTTGTAGTACATTAAATCTTGTTAAAACTGCTATTTTGTGTAGCAAATTTCCTTATTTTTGTGTAAAACTGCTAGCCTATATAGCAAATTGCCTTAATTGTTTCTTAATACTGCTATTTTACACCATAGCAAACTTTATACTCTGTATTACACTAATTTTTGTTAAAATTGCTATTTTATATAGCAAATTTTCTTAATTTTATGTTAAATTGCTATTTTATATAGCAAATTGCCTTGGTTTTCTGGTTAATTGTCATTTTACATACCATACAAGGTACTTAAGTACTATTTCCTCCATTGTTATCACCAATATATAAATAATATTGGTTGGATTAGAGCTTTTTGGGTTTGTTTTACTGCATCTAGTTAATATTTGGTCTTTTTACCATTTTACATCATACATTTTTCAAATTTTCCTTCAATTGTTTACAAACTGTTTTTCATTTACCGTGCACTCCCTCTGGTCCTGGGGAAACAACCGTTGTAGACTCCATCCCCACAATTACCTCTCTTAGTTCAACTTAGTGACATCACCCCTGCTGGCTTTTTTCCCCCACTCACACCGGCCTTCACTTCCAAAATTTCTTCTTCATTCAACCCTCCAGGGTGGCAACTTGTAATCTAAATATATAAACGCATATAGTACTGTACATATTGTAAATAATGTACTTTTTGTACAAATTTAGTTGTTTTGTCACATTTTTAACTGTAAAGCACATTGTTTTACCCTTCATTTTTATGTGGCCCTATAAAGGTGACCGTTTGGAGACACGTAAGTCATTACCCTTAAAATATAAGGGTTTTTTACTAATCACACTTTTAAATATTGTTTTAACGCCACTCTGGGGGGACTTCTCTTCTCCATAGCCCAATCCTCTTTAAGTTCCATACAGACAGGGTCTTACGTTGGAGCATTACGGCTATATTCCCTGTCTGCAAGTGTTTAACATTGAGCCACATACATAAATTTATACACATTACAATTTTTAATAACTCAATACTCAATTGCAACATTAATACAGATTTGAGAGTTATACTCCCTATGTGTTATTATATATTATCTTTCTCTTTTCTTTTTTCCATATCATTGCATGTCTACATGCAAATTCACTTTACATTTGAGAGCTATTAAATCAGGCTCTAGCATTCCTATTAATTAATGTTCATAGATAAGCATATTTTCCCATCGATTAGATCTTGTTGCATGACATTTCGTTTAAACCTTAAATATACACCTAATTTTGGTACTGTACTATGTATGTAAATATAAAGTGGCAATGTTAAACCACTTTGTGATCTGGAAAATCCTTAAATATTATTATTTTGTTTTTGTTTTTCAAACATATTACACATATGTGTATTCCTTTACTTTTCTATAGTCATTATACTAAAAATAATCCTATTATTTGGGGGTGCGCATGCGTGAACAAATGGAGACACGAAATTTCGACAAGCGATAAAAAGTGTTTTTTTTAACATTAAAAAGGTGATTTACAAAGTGTTATATCGGATATATAAAAGGAGAACTATCACTGTAATATTATTTCATTAACAAATCTTCGCAAAATTAAACAGTTTTAATGAAAATGTAAAGTTTTTTTTAAGTTTATCAACAGAGGTAGATGTATGTGTAAACACAATGACATATACAATCACAAGGAACACGTTTCTATAAGGTGTCACGCATGAATGAATATATCAAGTATACAGTGCAATATAGAAATGGAATACAAAAATGTCGAATGCTTCAAAGCGTAAACACATAGGATCGAGTAGTAGTGAACTAGATTCAAGTGTTCAAATCACTCCCGATAAGCAAAATACAAGACAAAAGAAGAAAAAAGGAAAAAGGCTTAATCAAGAAAAAGATTTAGTAGAAATCGAAACCGAAAGTATCATGGCTGAGCACCAAATTAAAGAAGAACTGAAAGCGATAAATGAAAAACTAACAAACATATTTTCCGGAAGTGATAGCTCGTTCAAACAAATTATAGTAGACATAATAAACCAAACAAAACAAGAATTCCTGAAATCCGTTGAAAAGAAGATTGAAGTATTGGAAAGCAAACTTTTTGAGAAGGAAACCGAAAATTACAAATTGAAACTGAAAATCGAACACATAAAACAAGAATTAAAAGAAAAAGCAGACCAGGAAAAACAAACACAAAAGCAAACAATTGAACTATCCGAGACAAGCTTCGTCCAAATCCACGCGCTAGAACAATACGGTAGAAGAAATAATATCAGAATCTTCGGAATACGAGAAGAAACACATATAAACAACAATGGTAAAATTGAAGCAGAAACGTCTGAGATCACAGCACAAAAAGTCTTCTAAATGGAAAAATAAACGATCTAGATTTGAAAACACAAGACATAGACATTGCCCACAGGCTAGGGAAAAGCAAAGATGGATATGTCAGGCCAATTATAGTTAAATTTGTTTCGCGACATAAACGAAATAAAGTGATTGGTGGCCGGAAAGGTTTTAAAGATACAAATACATTCATAAATGAAGACTTAACAATGCGAAATCAAAGTATGATGATGATGATCAAGAAAGCCGTTTCAAAACCTGCGTCAGTGTGGTCCTGGGACGGCAAATTCTTCCACAAAAATTCAAACGACACAGTCAGGTAAATCCATTTCCGGGAGTATAAACAATGGGCGGGGGCAGAGTGGGCAAAACTTTTAGCCAAATATCAGGCCACGATATAATTCAAAGAGCACCTGGCAACGCCTCAACACGTCACCTAAGAGTGTAACACATTTTCTTCGGCGGAAAGAATACTAAAGAATATTAAGGTGATCTCCCTTGAATGGGCATGGTGTGTTTATCTGGATAACAAAACTTAAAATGTGTAAGAAGTTTTTCAGCCTCAGTGTTGGGAATTTGTTATAGAAATGATTTGTTGAATAGTTTAAAATGGAATAAAATTTAGAAGATAAGATAAAAACATATTTAAAAGTTTTACAAAGTATACTGTGCGCTAAAAAAATGGCATCAAATTCTTCACAAAAAGAGGACATCACAAAACAAAAAGCGTCAGAACTAACAGACGTTTCAGAAATATCTGACAGTGAAAGTGAAGAACAATGTGAGGAAAAAGACAACAAACGTAAATATATCAGCAGCGTAAGTGAGCAAGACATCAGTATTAATTCGACAAAAGAAGAAAGCAAAAAACAGTCCAAACAGTCAAAGAAAAAACCTAAGCATGAGAAGGGTAAAAAGCAATAGGCAACAGACAATGAAGGCAAAGATAATATTAGCTTTAAAGATGAGTGAAAGCAATGCAAAACTCACAAATGTTATGATGAAAGATGACAGCTGTCTTGAAAAGATGATTGAAAATATCGTGGGGAAAATGAAAAACAGCCTTCTCCATAGAATTGAGTTATTGGAAGCAAAGCTGTTTGAAAGAGAAAGTGAGAATGAAAACCTAAAGAAAGAAATAGATAAGTTCCAGACTGAGCTGAAAACAGAACAAGTGACATACATTCAACACCTAAGCAAAGAAAAGTATCATAACAGAGAAGCACTGAATGAGCTTGAACAATATACACGAATAAACAATGTGGTGTTCCATGGTCTGAAAGATACAGATAAAAATGAAACTCCCGAAAACACTATGAGGCTGGTAGCAGACGTGGTTAATCAACATACGGGTATACAACTCTGCAGAATGGATATTGAATATGGACATAGGCTAGGTCGTTTTGAAAACGGTAAAAGCAGACCAGTAGTCATAAAGTTCATGTCGAGAGAAAGGAAGATCGCGGTCCTGAAAATAAACAAGCAGCTAAAACAGGCAAAAATATACCCAAGTGAGCATCTCACCCCATTAAACCAAGATGTAATTAACTATGTTTGTTTGAAGCAAAGAGACACCGTAGAGTCAGCCTGGAGTAGAGATGGAAAGATTTTTTACAAAAACCGAGATGGCAGTGTGCACAGAGTTTTATACAAACAGTATGACGAGTAGCTAAGCCTACCATGGCCCAAGAAGTAGAAAACACAAACAGAACTGCCTACATAAATATGTGAACACCAATGTGCATTCATAAATACTGTGGTAATACACAACTCTAGCAGAACTAAAAACTAAGGATTATCTACAATATGGGCAGTACAAATAGTGATTATGTGGGGCCTAACACATTTTGAGAAGTATACCAACATGAGCATTGATGTACATTGACAAATACCTGTCTTTAATCCAGGTGCAGTTGTATAGGCAAAAGGGATTAGTGGTAACTCAACCGTGGTTATGGTCATTGTTAACTCTTGTTATAGGGCAATAATGTGTGTTGGAAAAATATGTTATAAAATACCATGCATTAAGAAACAACTTATAACTATGTATCAAAGTAAAATGAATATATAAATAAATATAAATATATAATACATACTAATAATTTATATATAAACAGTTAAAATAAATAAGTACGTTTATTTCTTAGTGTACATAATGTATGTTGGAAAAATATGTAATATAACACCATGCATTAAGAAAATACTAACACTATATATCAAAGTAAAATGAATAAATAAATAAATATAAATGAGTAATGCATTCATATCATTTATATAAAAAATTATAAAAATAAATGAGTACGTTTTTTACTTAGTGTACACATATTAAAAATATATTTGTTATTTAAAAAAACTGCCTAAATTACATCCCGGTAAAACTTGTATTTATCTCCTTTATCTTTTCTTTCGTGATTAAGGAATAAATACAATAAACCATAATTAATCACTATCCTTGATAGAAACTCTTATAAGATATAAGGGTTTCTTCACCTTGCACTTTTAAAGGAAATGACGTAAAAATATGAATCAGTATTCCCTTTTTGATTTTAGTGATTCTATATATTATAAAGACTGTACCATACTTTTATATTTTAGTTACCTGAGTGTTCACTCATTAATGTTTCCTTATTTGACAACTTAGACAGCAGAAGTCACCTGCTACACCAGTAACGGCCAAGTCCGAGGTTTTTTTGTATCATTAATTACATTAAACAAATTTGATACAATTAATCATTATTAAATGACGTTAATATGTGCAAGTATAGCTAGTTAACTTAGGCAGTTTTAGAATAAATTTGAAAAAAACGTTGAAACTTTTAATAATACATGATGTTAACATGTTTATGTATATTGCACTAGCTATGTAACTTTATATATTCTTAGTAACAAGTAAAAAAAAGTGAATCTTTAAGTAAAATATATATAATGTTAACATGTTTATGTATATTGCACTAGCTAGGTAACTAACATATTTTTGGAACATGTTGGTAAAGCTGGTAAAACTATAATAATATACCATATACTGTTAGCATGCCTATGTATATTGCACTAGCTAGGTGGCTTAACTATTTTGAGAACATGCTGTATTTTATAATGTGATTTAAACAGGTTATTTTATAGGTATAGAAGGGCATATGGAATCGAATATCTAACATAGAACGAAGTAACTTTAAGAACACTGTGAAGTTGTAGGTGTAAGTTGTATATTATAAACCGTGTCCGTTGCACTATGAAATCGGCGGTGCCAAATGTACATGCTCAGTATTAGTTTGAATGGCTGCTTTCTCATTTGTTTGTACTTTTATCTTGTTGTTACTGTATATGCATGCATATTTCCCTCACTGTCTGTATTGTTATCGCTCTGTGTGTGTGTACCCATAACCATATCGACCTGTCTGTATACTTTCCTTTTCATTTGAATATTTACCGTTGTGCTATTTGTATATGCATTTATGTACTTCTTTGGATCTGTACTTTTATTGTTGTGTTGTCGTTTTTGTTTTTTTTTGCACATATAAATATATATGTACCTTAATTGTTCAAAAAACATAAATTCTATTATTCTAAACCAGTAGGACAATAAAAGCAAATTTCCAACGCAGGCAAACAGGATATCAGTATTATTTTTTATAAATTGTATAGGCAAGTTCAATTACATTGCAATTTAGCCATAAACATAAAATATTTTAAATATAAAAATGAATGAAAAAATTTGTTCTCTAAATGTAAAAGGTCTAAATAATTATAATAAGAGGCAAAGTGTATTCAAATGGTTTGAAGAAAATAATTACTCAGTGTGTTTACTTCAAGAAACACATGTCTGTGAGCTAACAAAAGACAAATGGCAATCCGACTGGAATGGAATAAGTTTTTACAGTGAGAAAAAATCAAATAGTGAAGGTTTAGGTATTTTAATTAAAAATAAAGATAATATAAGTATAGGAGATTTCAAAGAATTAATACCAGGGAGATTATGTACACTTGATGTTATTATTAATAATCAAGAAATCGCTTTAATTAATATATATGGACCAAACAAAGATGAATCATGCTTTTTTGATAAACTAGAAATACAACTTCTGCAAAACATGGATACATATTAAATAATAGGAGGCGATTTTAATACCATACTAAATCCAAACCTAGACAAAAAGAACGGAAAAAAGGATACACACATAAACAGCAGGAACAAAATAAACTCTATTTTCGAGGCATGCGAGTTGATAGACATTTGGCGAGCACTTCACCCAGAGAAAAAATGCTACACTTGACATTCAAGTTGAAAACCAGCCATTTTGTGTAGACTGGATTACTATTTAATCTAAAAAAATATATGTAACATCATTGATATTGCAAAAATAAAACCAGGATACAAAACCGACCACTCTTTAATTGAAATAATTATCGACAATAAAATACAACAAAAAGGACCTGGTTATTTTAAACTAAATAATGCCATGCTTTTAAATGATGAATACCAAAATCAAATTAAGCAAGAAATTCATAAAGTAGCAGAAAACAACACGAACTGTAACCCAAATACTTTGTGGGAAATAATAAAAGGAACGGTAAGAAACATAAGTATAAAATTTGCTACCATAACTAAAAAACGAAACCAGGAAAAAGAACAGAATATCATTGAACAATTAGAGTCACTAGAGAAACAACTGCATACAAATAGTGATAATGAAACAATAAAAAAATTAATGAAAGAAACACAAATAGAGTACGAAAAAATTATAGATGAAAAAATAAATGGCATGTTAGTAAGAGCAAGAGCTATACACATTAAACATAATGAGAAAAATACCAAATACTTTGCAAATCTGGAAAAAGACATTACGAAAGTAAAACCATTCTTAAGTTTACAATAAATAACAAAGAGGTAACAGACAATAACGCTATTATGAACGAACAAAAAAACTTTTACTCAAACCTTTATAGCAAGAAAAAAGATATTGATACGAATACTCTAAACAATTCACATTTCTTTAATTATAATACAAAAAGACTCACAGAAAATGATAAACAATCATGCGAAGGCTTTCTCACAGAAAATGAATGTCTAAACGCCTTAAAAGAGATTGATAACAATAAAAGTCCTGGTTCAGACGGTTTAACAGCAGAATTTAAAAAAGTATTTTGGGATGTAATCAAAACATACTATATTAAATCTATAAATCATTCATTTGTAAATGGACAATTGACTCAATATCAAAAACAAAGTATTCTTACACTGATTCCAAAACCAGGAAAAAATCTTGAAACACTTGATAATTGGAGGCCTTTGAGTTTATTAAATGTTGATTATAAAATAGCGACCAAAACAATTGCAAACAGAATAAACAAAGTTATATCATCTGTTGTTGAATCAAGACAAACTGGATTCATAAAAGGAAGATTCATTGGCGAAAACGTACGCACAATTTTTGAAACAATAAATTTTCTAATTACAATAACAAACTAGGCCTACTTTTATTTGCTGATTATGAAAAAGCATTCGACAGTTTAGATCATGACTTCATGTTTAAAAGTCTCAAACAATTTAATTTTGGAACTGAACTCATACAATGGATTAAATTATTTTACACGGACATAAGTACCATTTTAATAATAATGGACATCTATCTGAACCTATTCCTATTCAAACAGGCGTAAAACAAGGCTGTCCATTGTCAACAACACTTTTTATATTAAGTATAGAAATATTGTCCAACTATATTGAAAAAAATGAAGACATTAAAGGAATAAAAATAAAAGAACAAGAAATAAAACAAACACTTTTTGCAGATGATTCAACCTATCTGACAGATGGAACGCTCAGTTCGTTCTCAGCACTGATAAACACTATTCAAGACTTTAGCCAAATATCTGGACTCAAACTAAATACACAAAAATCCATTTTTATGCGCGTTGGTTCACTTAAAAATACACAAATTATATTTAACAAATACAAACATTTTACTTGGACCTCAGAAGAAGCCAAAACACTGGGTTTTTACTTCACAAATGACGAAAATCGCAATATAGACAAAAACATTCAACCAAAATTGCAAGCCTTTTAAAATTGTTTAAAACAGTGGCATCACAGAAAATTAGCGCTTCTCGGAAAAGTCACTGTGGTGAAAACATTTGCCCTACCAAAAATTATGTACACATTGTCATCACTCCCAAACCCTAATCATGATATAATACAAACAATTAATAAATCTATATTCCAATTTGTATGGAATGGTAAACCTGACAAAATAAAACGAACAACTCTTGTTTAACCAATTGAGCAGGGAGGGCTAAAACTCACTGATATAACCGCCTTTTTATACGCAAATAAGGCCAGTTGGGTCAAAAGATTTACAGACATTAATAATACAGGGCAGTGGAAAATTTTCTATCAGAACGAATTTTATAAATATGGTGGAAATCTTGTCTTTGAATGTGCCCTTAATGACAAACATATTAATTCAAATTTTAAACATGTATTCCTCAGAGCTGTAATTACTTCCTGGAACAAAATTAAATCAAAAGAAACGGAAGGACATGTCAATAAAACGATTATATGGAATAACTCGACAATAGCAACAAATAACAAACATACCTTCTTTAACCAAAACTGGTTTGATAGGGGTATTAAGTTCCTATAACACATCTATGACTTAAGGTCAAAAAGCTATTATACATTCGAAGCTTTCAAAATCCTTTATGAAATGCCCCTGACAGATTATCTTAAATATTACACACTTATCAAAAGTATTCCAATAACTTACACACACAAACTTTCTGAGATGGAATTCTTCAATTTCAATAATAATACATTACTTGAAAAGGTACAAAAAACAAAATCAGTGTGTAAATATTTATATAATCTACAACAAACCTTAGAAGAAAATAAAACCAAACAAGAACAGAAAAGGGGAGAAATAATGTCCTCCTATGAACAAAGTATAGACTGGAAACATGCTTATATAACACCATTGAAAGCCACCATTGATAATACTTTACGCAATTTTCAATACAAGATACTGCAATGCATATTACCAACTAATTCATATTTGTATAAATGTAATTTAATATCTTCAAGTCTCTGCACTTTTTGCTCAAGTTTTTAGGAAACAATTATACATGTTCTATATGAATGTAATTCTGTACAACCGATATGGCGGGAGCTGACATTATTTTTAAATAGTAGACAATTACACATAGATCTGAATATAAATGATATTGTATTTGGTACAACAAGGAGGCTATTATAATCAAGTGATAAACTATATAATTATTCTGATGAAGTCTTACATATTTAATACTAAATCAAAAGCCGAAAAGCCAAATATTGAGACCTTCAAAAATGCTCTAAGAATGAAAATTATATTAGAAAAGCAAATTGCTTTTGAAAAAGAAAAAAAATTATCAACATAATAGAAAATGGCACAACTTTGCAACACCTTGAAAAAATCTTGCCTATATCCTCATCATCATAGGATGTTTCTTTGAATTACTGTTTATTTATCTCTCTTTATCTTTCCTTTTTTGTAAATATTTGAGAAATTTTACAAAAATCTAATGCTTTTTGATTTTTTTTGTTAATGTTTATCAATCCCACCTCTCTCTTATGATTTAACATAGTTTCTCCGCTCTGTCTTTCACTGTTAACCAAAATGCTATAGCATCGTCTCAAAAATATATTTTCTGGGAACAATATCAAGCATAAGCAAGTTAATGCATTAATAACGTGTTATTGTTAATATATACAAAAATCACTTGCTTGCATATAATTGGTAAATATATATGATACTTCAGTATGTATAACTATGCAGCTTCATATGTATAACCTTGTTGTAATTGAGATGTATGTTGAAAATAAATATAAAAAAAAGAAAAGGAAAGAATACATTCAAACCCCGTACAAAATAATCCTGTCGAGCGCTAATCAACTTAAATCGGAAAACCTGTCTTGACTAGTGTAGTAACATTACCGTACTGTGTACCACAATGCAGTGAATCAGTGAAATTGTTCGTCCTATATCTCTTTTTAATTTAGATAAACGAGCATTTTATAATGTTAAAAATACCGTTAAAAACTTTAAATGTCACGTCAAGTGTTCATACATCGCGATGCAAGATGACCGATTACACTTAAATACATGCATACCGTGAAATTATTATTTTTTCCTTTTTTTAAAAGAATATGTATAAACTTATTTGAACAAAAAAAATAGAATATAAATTGAGTTTGAGGGCGTATTAATATGAAAACATTAGCAAAAATAGCAAAATTATATTAACCCCAAAGTCTATAATAAATATATTTTTGGATATAAGATTTTTGGAGGCTAAAATAACATATAGAAATACATAAATAAAATTGATAACGCATGCGTGTATGTCGATGCTTTTTATGCATGAACGCACAAGAGGTTGTATGTGTATTAAATAGCACGTGTATGATTGCATGAAACAACAAGTAAAATAGGACAGCATGCAATTTAATTTATTAACTTAAAAATGTTCGTTTCATATATGAAAACAAAACTTAACATACCATAAGTATATATACATGTATGTATGCCTATATATATAAACGTTTGTCGAAATGTAAATGTATGTATCAACAAGGTTGTGTTTGCATGCGTGTATACATATGTGTGTGCGAGCTTATAGTGTTGTTGTTTTTTACATGCAATGTATATTTACATGTAGATATGTATGTATATATGTATGTATGTCTATATATATAAACATTTGTCGAAATGTAAATAGTATGTATCAACAATATAATGTGTGCGTGGGTGTATACGTGTGTGTGTGTGAGTTTATACATTATTTTTTACATGCAATATCAGCAGACAGTCGCGTTGTGCGCACTCGAGCTGTTTACATATATGTATGCGAGTTTATACATTATTTTTTTACATGCAATATCAGCAGACAGTCGCTTTGTGCGCGCTCGAGATGGTTTTTTCCCTATTCTTTTGTGAACCTGTAATGTTTTTGTATCACTCATTTCTTTGTGTAATTTTGCAAAGCGGGATAATATTTTTTTCCCTATTCTTTTGTGAAACTGTAATGGTTTTTTGTATCACTCATTTATTTGTGTATTTTTGCAAAGCGGGATAATGTGCTTTTCTGCTTGGCGATTATTTTGCCTTTTAACGTACTATGTCATTAAACGGGAACTGTTCCACCATGGAACCTTCTTCAAAATAATTATCACGAAATCACTCATTTATTTGTGTATTTTTGCAAAGCGGGATAATGTTTTTTTCCCTATTTCTTTTGTGAAACTGTAATGTTTTTTGTATCACTCATTTATTTGTGTATTTTTGCAAAGCGGGATAATGTGCTTTTCTGCTTGGCGATTAATTTGCCTTTTTACGTACTAGGTCATTAAACGGGAACTGTTCCACACTTCTTCAAATAATTATCATGAAATCTTCAAAATAAAAGTAAACAGATTATGTGGAAGAAATATGCCACATCATACTTTTCCAAAAGTTCATAAGCATTTAAATATATTGATGTTTTTGTGTTAAGTCTCTCAATAAATCGCAAAGCAAAGTTATAACTTATCAAAATCTTTTTAGCAAATATCTCGAATTCTACCTTTTTGGTAAACTATTTTTGTCTTCTTTTCTATGAC
Source organism: Dreissena polymorpha (assembly GCF_020536995.1). NCBI lineage: Eukaryota > Metazoa > Mollusca > Bivalvia > Myida > Dreissenidae > Dreissena > Dreissena polymorpha. The sequence continues at coordinate 17,198,545 of NC_068363.1, read as the reverse complement.
AACTTCATGGAAAAAACAAGTACAAATACGTTTTTTTGCCCTTTTTTCTCATTTCTTTTTTTTTCTTTCTTTCTTTGCATTAATTCTACTGTATATGTCATGATGAAATGTTTACTATATTTGTACATACACATCACTTTTGCATCGAATACCAAATCATGGAAAAAGTTAATTTACCTATATATTATAATAGAAACCATCTGGACATGTTTTAAAATGGAAACTAACTGGAAAAGCACACACAAATTATCATTAACATCACCCTCCACCTTTTTAAATGATTAAATTATGCACTTTGAATGTGAAAGGGCTACAAAATAAAGACACACTCATAAAAATCTTTAAATGGTTAGACGAAAAAAATAATAGTATATGACTATTACAAGAAAGTCACTTGACACAATCTTTAGCACAAACCTTAAAATACGTATGGGACGGAGGCATCTATCTCAGTGGACATCATACTAATAAACAAGGCATTGCCTTTCTGATAATAAAATAATATTGGGATCACAGTCGATAACTTTAATGAAATAAAAATTGGCAGACAAGCAAGTATAGATATCAAAATACACGAAACACAAATAACATTAATCAACGTCTACGGCCCTAACATAGACGATTCCACGTTTTACGAAACATTACAATCCTTTTTAATTAATAACCAAGATAAAAATATTATAATCGGTGGTGATTTCAATACTGTCCTGAATCCATTAATAGATAAAAAGAATGGAAACCTTTATACTCACACTAAAAATAGAAACATTTTAAATAACATAATTGAAAACTACAATATGATAGATATAGTATACCCAAACGAAAGCAAATTCACCTGGCACTCAAACACAAAACCAACAATATTTTGTAGATTATACTATTTTTTAATATCTGAATCTCTTTGCAACATTATTGACACATGTAAAATAAAACCAGGATTTATGACTGACCACTCTCTAGTTGAACTTAAACTGCACAATATGCAACCTGAAAGAGGCCCAGGATACTTTCAAATTAACAACAGCATCTTATTAGATACACAATATCAAACACAAATAAAACAGGAAATATTAAATACAGTTCAAAATAATAAAGATGCAAACCCAAACACCTTATGGGAAGTAATTAAAGGAAATATACGTAACACAACAATTAGATACACATCATTTAAACAAAAAGAAACACACAAACTGGAAACTGAGACCATCAAAACCATTGAAACACTTGAAAAACAATTGCATCGAACAAACACAAATGATACCACCGACATTGAAAATGAAATATCATTAAAAAAACAAATTTTAGATGGAATCTATCATACACATATCAATGGAATAATACTAAGAGCGCGTGCACAGCATGTTGAACACAATGAAAAAAGTACAAAATATTTCGCAAACATTGAAAAACGTAGAAGTGAACAAAAAACTGTACACAAATTAGTAGTCAATGGCGAAGATAAAACAAACAGAACTCAAATACTAGAAGAACAACGTTTATTTTCGAAACCCTCTATAAACGAAAAAATGTTGAAAATAACACTCTTTTAAAAGTACACATCATGCTTTAAACCAGGAAGAAAAACAACTGTGCGACGGATTGCTTAATGAATATGAATGTGGATAAGCTCTAAATGAAATGCGAAATAACAAAAGCCCAGGATCTGATGGCATCACAATCGAATTTTATAAACATATTCTGGAATGATATAAAAACACATCTAATTAATTCACTTAACTATTCATTTAACAACGAAAACTTAACTACGCTACAAAAACAAGGTATTATATCACTTATTCCAAAACCTGGAAAAAACTTAGAATCCTTATCAAACTGGCGCCCGGTTAGTTTACTAAACAATGATTATAAAATTGCAACTAAAAGTATAGCAAACAGAATAAAAAAAATATTACCATCAATCATTTCAAAATCTCAATCTGGTTTCATAAAAGGACGTTACATTGGTGAAAACGTTCGTCTTATCCAAGAATGCATAAACTATTTCAACAATTCAAATAATCCTGGTCTAATATTCTTTGCAGACTTTGAAAAGGCATTCGATTCGCTTGATCATTCATTTATGTTCTCTTGCTTAGAAAATATGAACTTTGGTGAAAGTCTCATTCAATGGGACAAACTATTCTATACCGATATTAACAGTATAATCATCAACAATGGCTTCTTTTCAAACAGTTTTAATATCGAACGAGAGGTTCGACAAGGATGTCCACTCTCATCATCGCTATTTATTATTTGCATCGAGTATCTATCACATCACATCCAATCAAATAAACACATAAAAGGCATATCACTAGAACCTGACGAAGAAATCAAACAATCCCTATTTGCTGACGATGCCACTTATTTTTTAAATAACAATTACGATTCTTTCCATAATCTAATAGAGTCGCTAACCCTTTACGGAATGACATCGGGTCTTAAACTAAACAAAAGTAAATGTACTGTGCTACGAGTAGGTAAATTAAAACAAAGTAATGTTCAATATAAAAAAGAAATGAAATTTAATTGGACATCCGATGAAGCCACAACGTTAGGAATTACATTCACAAATAATGAAAAGGAAACAGTCCTTAAAAACATACTACCTAAATTACAGAATTTTAAAACCTGCTTAAAATCATGGCATCATCGTAAACTTACACTAATAGGAAAAAACACAGTATTGAAAACGTTTGCACTTCGTAAATTAATATATGTATTTACAGTTCTCCCAAATCCACCAAATGATGTTATTAACGATATAAAATCAGCAATATTTAATTTCATATGGGACGGTAAGCCTGATAAAATAAAAAGAACTCTAGTTAATTCAATCTGTAGAAAATGGAGGTATCCAATTAACGAACATTGACGCATTCTTGAATGCAATCAAATGCAGCTGGGTTAAATGATACCTAGATAATACCAATACGAGTAAATGGAATTTATTCTACCAGAAAATCCTAAAAAAATATGGTGACTCCTTACTCTTTGAATGTAACATCAGCAATACTATCTTACATGAAATTGCAAACGAAAACATATTTCTGTCTGATGTTCTATCAGCGTGGAGTAATGTCACTCATAACTTAGAAACCAAACCAGCAGTAAAACAATTTTATGGAACAATAAAGACATAACTTCAAACAATAAGACGTTTTTCTATAAAGACTGGTTTGAACGAAGCATTAAATATGTCAACCAATTATATGACTACAGAATTAAGGATTTCTACTCTTTTGTTGATATATGCTACATATACGGAATACCTTCAAATAATTTTCTGAAGTACTACACACTAATCAAAAGCATACCCATACATATGAAATCTGAAACCAATACAAATAATACACCATTTACTCAAACAACATTTGTAGAAAACATACTTGGAAGAAAAAACAAAACAAATAAAATATTCTACACACTACAAATTAATAACCCTACAGAAAACTCGAAAATCCAAAATAAATGGCAAGTCCTTTTTGGAGAAAATGAACTTAATTGGAAACACATATTTACCATGCCATATAAAGCAACTATTGAAAGCACACTGAGAAATTTTCAATATAAATACATCCACAGAATTATAGCTACAAATAAATATCTCTTTAAATGAAAATTATCTAACTCAAATCTGTGTGACTTCTGCAGTGAAAACATTGAAACTATAGAACATCTTTTTTGGGAGTGCAAACACATCCAGCCTTTCTGGACTCAATTAATATCTTTTCTTGAACAACATCAACTAAACGTTAAACTATCTTTATTAAATGTAAGTTTCGGAATTAACTCATTGAAATCAATAGACTGTAATAATATTGTGAATTTTATGGTTATATTGATGAAATATTTTATCTTAAACATGAAGTACAAAAACAAGTACCAAATTTTAATTGTTTTGTCCATAGTCTTAAACTAAAAATCCAGATTGAGAAAGAAATAGCCCTCAGTAATGACACATTACAAATCTTTGAACAAAAATGGAATCGGATTAAATTCTCATAATGTTTTGTCCACATATATACATTTCACTCTAATGTTAGTTTATCTCTCTAAAATAGTTTTGTTTATTTTGTTTATTCTTATTTTTCAATCTGACAAGATCATTGGAAATACACAACAAAACACACAAGTCCAGTATGCTTTCTTCCGACTTTATACAACTCATCATTTTTCATAACTATTCCTCTGTTGTTCTTTTCTTTTCTCTCTAAAAAAATAAATAAATAAATAAATATATATATATATATTAGCATATCTTGTATATCATGTCTGAACTATATTGCTTTGTACAATCACTATGCTGTATGATTATATACATGTTTACATTGTATGTATGATGTTGGATAAAAAAAAATCAAAAAAAATCCTATTTGGATTTTAACATTTAAAACACAGATCACAAAGTTTAAAGACTCCATCAACCCATTGCAGTAAATACTGAACAATGGGTCTAGTAATGATGATACCGCATATAATAGTATGTGTTTTTACCATCAATACTTATAAAAATTGGGCTATCTTCCTCCTTCTCTCTCTTTTCAATACAAACAACATACATATAATAATAATAATAATAGTAACAATAATAATAATATTAATATAACTTCATCATAATAGTTTAAATAACATATACCAATTATATTAAATTCAAACAGATTCAAGTAGTAATACTCCTTCTTGTTTCATATGCTTTGTTTACATTCCAAATGTGCAAAAGAGCAGACGCAATCATTATGAGTACTGCGTTTTTAACGCTTCTTGAATTAGAATAGATATTTTTAAACCAATAGATTTTTATTAAGGCACCGCACCAACACTGCAAAGTTTACTATTTATATCAATGGTACAGCCCAGTAAAATCGGGCTTTCCATTTTATGGCCGTTTTCGACCTTTTTATCCAGAGTTTTATGTTAAGCAGCGTGCTCGGGCAATGGTTTATTAACCGAAGTCCCGAATGGGTAAACAACCCCATTAGTCAGTCGGCAGCGTCATTCGTGAATTTATATTTCGACACGTTCTTATGGCAGACAAATTGTGTATTTCGTGTGATCGGAGAGTCGCACCTCGCCAACATGCCATCACATGTGATGTATGTGACAGATGGCAACATCGGACATGTGATACAGGTACGAGATGCTTATCTATTTTATTTATATTTCGTATCGGCGCTATTTGTCTGCATGTTGTCGTTGTTATAAAATAGGCTGTTTTTCATAATAATTAATAATTCTGTCCATTCTTCGATTGTCGATACTAACAAATATTATTTCTACCATACTAATTTCAAATTCAATTAGCGTTTAGCGCTGACACTCTTTGACGTATGAAAAATGTAAAAAATTAAATAAGTCGGTGATGTAAACAGCCTATTTTATTCTCTGTATGATATTTGTTTACTGTAATTTTAATTTCCCTTTACATCTTTGTGTTTATTAGTTTATTGACTCTATCTTCTCTTTATTATTAGTTCATGTATTATATGTCACAATTTCATGAATTAAATGTATGATGTGACTTAAAAATGGAAAATATGCTTACAAAATGCGTAGTGCATATGGAAACCTGGTCTGGGGAGTGAAGAAGTGGATAATGTTATCAAACAGACGATGAAGTCTGTTACGGACATTAAAATAAGCAAAACTAAAAAAAACTGTTGTAAAATACAAAGTTTATGTCAACTGATTGTGTGTGTATGCTACCACATTGTAGTCAATGTTTTATTGGGACATGTGTATCAATAAATATAACATGAAATCTGTATTTTCAACTGATTTGCTCAGTTGTTTTATGTTATGTAAAATATAATGTATGTCAATGTATGTTAAATTATTGTGTATTTTTATGTGCATCTTACGAATGCGGGTCAGGACGGTCCAAATCCATGACGGCCTAGTCGCTTAACAAGATAATCATAAATCTGATAATTACAATTTAAATGATGCAGATATCAATTTGTGTGGTTTTAATAGCAAAAGTAATGTATAATAATGATCATTGTCATTCAAACCGTTATTATCTTGGCTATTAATGTCCATGCGTGAAACAGGCCGGTTGTCATTTATCGAGGCCGTTGTCGGTTTACGCTGTATTGACCAAACTCATACCTGACATGCGCGCTAAGCGTAGCTTAGTTATACAAGTATCAGCTACATTTGTTTTGGAAATTGTTCTTAAGATATTACAAAGAAGCGATTCCTGTTTATATTTACTGTTAACATGCGTTCAGCATTAAAAAAATTTTTTTTTTTTAACTAAACAAGACTTGTACCATGTATGGCGTGTATTATTATTATTTAACGTCAGATACAAATGTGTGACCTTAAAATTAATAGCTATTCAATAATTTTATCATTTTATATCATAAACACCTTGATCCCAGCAATGAAACCAAGTTATTTTACTATTATATTCTGTAGCCAGTAGGTCCTATAAAAAAGAGGAGGTCCTGTATTTTTCCCCATTTTACAGGACCTACTGTCCAGTAAATATTTGCCTAGTTTGGATTTGACTGAGCATATATAGCTAAATAGAAAAACCACACGCTGCACATATTACAGGCTTTTGTATTGCTGATATTTAATTTCTTCTTTGCATATTGAATTGATAAAAAACCTCAAATTGATGTCTTTTCTTAGTTTGCTGTCTTATTGTACCCTCAAATTATAAATGTTTGTTCAATAATTGAATTTTCAGAAACCTCATTCTTTAAAAGAAATTTTCAAAGTTATTTGGTTAAAACCACACACTTTGAAATGAAGTTCATGTTAATCAATACATAAAGATGCAATTTGAAAGTGTGCAAAATTGTCATTAAATCTATAGCCTAGTTAGAATGTAATTTATTATTTTATTAATTTAAAAACCGAAAGTAGGATTTCTATATACGTATACTCATATTTCGACCAACGCGATTATGTTTTAGTTAAAGCACAAAATAGACAGATTTCTACATTGTAACCACCGGATACATGTGTTTATTCTAATTGGCATAGATAAAATTAAATCTATAGCCTAGTTAGAAAGTAATATATTTTTGTTTAAAAGGTACCGCTTTTAAACCGAAAGTAGGATTTGTAGACATATACGTCTATTCCGACAAACGCGATTATTTTTTAAGTTTTAAAGCGCAAAAAAGACGGATTTCTACCGTGTAATCTAAATGGCAAGATAAGAATATGCTTCTTATTTATACATAAATTAACTATGCCATGCAGTAAATTTTTAGGTGTGTGACTTAAAGTCATTTACAAAGTTGAGCAAAAATAATCATTTTTCTAAAAATAAATCATCCTCTGAAGCCCCCACTGAGATTGAAACTCAGACCATTTTCCACTGTGAAGGAAAGTATTCTATCTTGAAATACAAGGGCATGTGAGAGGAAAGTTAGCTATTTTAAATCTACAGTCCACTCGCCGATAACGGGCCAGTATACAGAAAACGCATGCATGTAAATAAATCAAGCACAAATAGAGACTGAAATAACTATCACATTGAATGATATTTCATCTGCATTTAACCTGCACACGATTTCATCTTTGTGTTTGTAACTAACTGATTTTGCTGCCTGTATTTGTTTATATGTGCTTCCGCCATTAGCGGGCTAGTTTTGTCAATAACGAGTCACGTAATGTATAGATTGTTGGGTTTTTCTCAAAGTCGATTTTACCTGTCAAAACAGTAAAAAAGTAAACAGTGATTGTCATTGCCATCATGTAAGAATTAAATACTTATATTATGGTTTCTTAAGAAAGATTCTTGGCATAATTATTAAGATAAAACTAATGAAATATTATGCTTTTTTATTTAAACAGATATATAATGTCAATAAAATATTCAAAGGTCAACAAAATATAGGTCTGTAAGGATACATATATTTATATACCGAGATCAAAGATTACTACTTGTAATCAATAGAAAAAATACTAGATAAATACTAGACTAGATTAAACAGAGATCACACATATCTATATCCTGAGGTCAAAGATTACTTCTTGTAATCAACATACAAAATAAAAGAAATAATACAAAATAAAAGAAATAAGTGATTGGAACTAACATTATATGCCAATAAAATCTGACCAGGTAATCAACAGAGATCAAAGATTACTGCTTGTAATTTAAAACACATGCAAAGAAATACTCCGTGTAGCTACAGAAGAAAAAGTTCCATGGCCGTCCCTTCGGGGATACTTTTGAGCAGTTCTGAAAGTTTATTATATTGTGCCTCAATATCAGAATGTGTGATAATGTAATTACATGGAAGCATTACACCCCCTCCTTCTTCCTTTAGTGCCGGCCAAGGAGGAAAGCTTGGGACAGGTTCACCAGTCACCTCTGCTACAATGCGTCCACTCTCCATTAAAGGCCGGAATAATCCTGCCAAATTTCTTGGGACATGGCCAATGGGTAGACCGGCCACATCTTGAAGTTTTAGCGGCCTCTTTTCATCCGTAATAAGTGAATGCATATGGTCTGGAAAAGTATCTAATTCTGGTAACCATACCAAACTGGCACACTCATCATGAATGTTAGTGTATTCTGGCTGGACTAGTAACTGAGTAGAGGTGTGGTATTGGGTGGTCTTATTTGGAAAAAATGGTATACCTTAATAACAGAGTTTCTAAATACCATCTCCTTTTTTGTTGGTGCCAAAACCATGAAATCATCTGGTTTCTGTAATGAAATGGACACAAGTTTATATAGCTAACAATACATACAATATTATGCATATTTATATAGTTGTTTTGACAGTGCAATAATACAAGTTATTAAAATATGTACATGGCTAGCCACTTGTACTTTTGATATTTTACATGTAATATTTTAGTATGATTTAATTATTCTTACGTTAGTGCATAACTATAATATGTTTTCTAAAGAAAATGAAATATAGTCAATGGCATGTATGAGTTTGTGTTTTATAATTATCATGTCTAATTCTAATGTACTTTCATTTTCAAAACATGATTATCTATTTGAAAGTATCTGGACAGTTGTTTTTTTTAAATCAGCCATCATTTAATTATCACTAACTATAAATTTTGATGGACTGCTTATTACTTCTAAACTCAAGCTGGACATGTGAAAGGCTCATCTTCATCCACTCGGTCAGTTAGGCAACCTGCACGTACCCATCCGTCAAATTGGTCGCACTGTATCCATAGTAGATTTTCACCTGATGCCATATCTTCCACCCACAAGCTTTACAGAAGTCCTTCGACATACTTGATCCGGTTGTTTCTTCTTGAGGAACAACATTATCCACTTTTCTTTTTAAGCATCCTTTACCTTTCAAGGGTCCTTTACCTTTCTTAGGATTTGCAGCTGAGCACCCTTTCTTTTGTTCATTTTTCTTAGAGATTTGGGCTTGTTTTTTTCAGGTGCGCCACTTTTGCGTTAAGCTCTCTTTCTGTAAATTTGGTTATTTTTTCTGTTTCAGTGACATTGTGAGAATACTTTCTGTTGAGGTCAGATTGTCTGGCAAAGTGTTCAACAGTGTTTTCTGGACTGGTTTCAATGTTTCTAGAGCCTTCTCTTAATACAGGTGAAACCAGACAGGATGAAGTGGATGGAAGTGACACGATGTCAGGTGTTACAACCGATGACGTCTGGGTGGCTTGGAATGCAGCATCTACTAGCATGTGCAGTCCAGTATGATGACCAGCTGAACTACTCCCTTGTGAAGATGATGGGGGTTCAGCTGTCTTGTGCACTTTACTGTGCAGTTTCTTATAGACCTCAAAACAGGGTGACTGTGTTTCAATGTCATAGTTTTCCTCTATTCTTGTCCTGTACTTCTTTCGAACTGGTGTGGAGAAAGTCTCTTCAAATACCTCTTGAGCACCCTTTGCCTTTTGTTGACCAGGCGAACATTCCATGGGCATGACCTGTGACACTCTTCCAGAAGTTGACGGTTGTTCTTCTGGTTTGGAAGTGAAAAACATTCATCCAGGTTTCAGGATTTCATCAGTTATAACAGATGCATCTACTGGGTATATACCAGACGATCGGAATGCATTAATGACTGTTAGAATTTTGTAGAAATTGAGAAATGCCTCTGTCAATTTCTCGGCAAACACCTCCTTGCCAATCGATCTTCCAGGATTTTCCCTACTGTACTTTCTTGCAACCAAATGCCACTTTGATTTCAATGGCCCGAAAACGCCTTTGTCCATCGGCTGCATCAGGTGGGTGGCATTAGGCACGATCATGTACAACTCTATCCCCTTACTCTTTGCATCCATGAACACTTTGCGATCAACATGACTACTGACACTGTCTAGCAACAAGACAACAGGACGATCAGTCCCAGCGTACTTATCAAAATGGTCAATACATTTTCCAAATGTAACAGCATCCATCCAACCTTTCTTGGTGTAAGCGATGGCTGATCCCTGAGTAGCTCCATTCAATGGATTGTACGACCTTGGTTTAGGTTCTGGAAATACTAAAAATGGTGGCATTAACTGTCCATTAGCACAACCACAGTACATAACTGCAAGTCTTTCTTTCCCTGCAGTAATGTGGGGCACTGACAAATCTCTCTGAGCAGGACCAATTACCCTTGATTTGTTACTTCCCATATTGAAACCAGTTTCATCTGCATTCCATATACGAGAAGGCTTATCAATGCACTCTTTGTTCACCAGGAAGTTTCTAAATTTTAAATACCAATTGTCAGTGACATCCTTGGTGACTTTTGAGCGCTTCAGCTCAAGTGGAGTTTCTGTGCGAATGTCTATGATATGTGAGTTCCTATTCATGAAAGCAATGTACCAACTGTAACCTGGTCTACCATCAGTGAAAGGCGTTTTCCTTTTCTCCCGTTTTACTACGTCATGAACAAAATCCAGGAATTCACATGTTCTGAGGCACATGCCTCTCTGCGCCATCTCACTTAACCATGAGGCCATATTCTCCTCCTCTTCTTTAGTGAAAACAGTAGCTGGACCTTTCATCTTTCCTATGTCAGTTTCACCAGAATATCTCCTCTGTAAAAAGCTATATGATAGATTGTATTTACGGGCAGCTTGTCTTAAAGACAAACTTTCATTACATACGCTATAAAGGGCTCTCCGTACAGCCATCGTCTTCCTCGGACTCATCCGCTTCCCTTTCAGTTTGTATTTATTGGATACTGCCTCTGCAGATTTCTGTGTAGGGCTGGAGTGCAAACGTTGGACTACCTTCTTTTTCTTACAAGGCATCTGAAACCAGAATAAAAACAAGATGTGTTTGTGAAACACTGTGTCCCCCATATATTTGAATTTTGACCATAAAGGATAACCTTGACCTTTCAAACTCAAAATGTGGAGCTCCGTGCATGATAAGTTGTTATGAAGCTATAGTGTACATTAAATGAGCGATTTTGACCCATATATTTGACCTTGAAGGATGACCTTGACCTTTCACCGCTCGAAATGTGCAGCTCCATGAGATACACATGCATGCAGATAGGAAGTTGTTATCTTCAATATTGCAAAAGTTATGGCAAATGTTAAAGCTTGACGAAAACCAACAAACCAACAGACAGGGCAAAACAATATGAGCCCCAGTATAGACTTGGGTGGGGGGGAATTATAACATTCAATTCATATCAAGAGGTTTGAAACAAACATTCCCATTTTGAGCCTTCCATCTCATGGACCTACAAGACACAAGAAACTTTATTTAACTTTTTTTTATAAACAATTAACAATAGCTATCAAAGCCTTTTAAAGTTTAGACAATGGGTAATTTGCAATAAAATGTGTCTATGAAAGTCATATATGCCAGAAAATGTCAAAATGTAACGTTGTGAAATCTATATGAAATTCAGAACAGCTCTAATTAGAAGTGTTCAACCTACATTCTGTACTTCAAACATTTCTGAGACGACCCCTCACCTGATGAAACTGACGATTCGCTAAGGGCAAAATTAGGTCAATTTACTTTCATGTCAGCCGGCCATTAAACAAGCAACTGATCAGGGAAATAATATGATGGAGGAAAGTGCATACCTTGACCCTGCTTTTAAGCAACAATTTTATTGTTCGCTGAAAATCACCGTCAGAAAACACGAGGTGAACTTCTGCCTTTCAATTTAAAAAGAGGCTCTGAATCTGGATCAAAAAGACGCCGTATTAGCATTTCATCTACCAAGATCAATACACGTTAATTGTCAACAACCATTTTCAGTCTGCAAAAGTAAAAATGAAAGACCTCAACGACTGATGCATTATGCTTTTAAAAGGCATGCATTAAATAAAATTTCATTCTGTTGAATATTGTCTGATTCGTTAAGGGCTACGATTCGTTATCGGCGAGTTGACTGAATCAACAAATAGATTTGAACAATAGTTATATGTTATTAAAATATGCAAACATCCCATAAGTTTATTTTTCACATGACCTTCAAAACAAAACAGACATCTCTGAATCTGCAATACATTACATTCTTAAGTGTAAACAAGGTAAATGTTGACGACGAACAACAGACGACAGACAAAAGGTGATCACAAAATCCAGAGTTTAAAGAAAGTTATGATACACGAGATACGTATTTCATGCTTTAAAAGAGCGAAGGAGTCATACAAAAACTTAATTTATTATTAACAACACGCTTACGTCAATTTTAACTTAAATCCAATGCTTTAAACAATAAAGTTACAATGATATGAACTTCCGTTTTCTGTTCTTCCTTCCCTTTAAGTTTCTCAAAATTTATTTAAAACCACACTATTTTTTAATAATAAAAGTATAAAATGCTAACCATTCTGACCTAAAACACAATATAGGAAACCGTACATCCAACTTGTCGTCATTAAAGTCCAGAGTTTGCATGAAATTATGTTACACGAGATATGTATTTCATACTATATATACAGAAGCGAAAGAGTCATAAAAAAACTCAATTTAGTATTAACGACACGCTTACATGTACATCAATTTTAACTTAATCCTTTGCTTAAAACAATAAAGTTACAAAGATATGAACCTCCAATTCTGGTCATCCTTCTCTTTCTCAAAATTTATTAAAAACCACACTATTTTTTTTTATTTGTGTATCAAATGCTAACCATTCTTACCAAAAACAAAACCACATTTTTGTTTTTTTAAATTTGTGTATCAAATGCTAACCATTCTTACCTAAAACATGATTAAAGAAACCGAAATCTTGACGCAGCAATTATTTTATTCTTATGGAAGATTAAATTATGCATGACAAAAATACAATCGGAAATATTTTTTACAATTTTTTGATGCTTTAAAAAATATTTTACTGTAAAATAAAATAACACGTCTGACTTGTCGTCATTAAAATCCAGAGTTTGAATGAAATTACGTTACACGAGATACGCATTTCATACCATATAAGAGCAAAGGAGACATAAAAAACACGCTTACCTAAATTTAAACTTTAATCCAATTCTTAAAACAATAAAGTTGCAAGATACAGTAACATGCACGCACTTCCATTTTCTGTTGTGTTTTTTGCGTTCCATTAATTTTCTCAAAATTTATTTAAAACCACACTAATTCTTAATAACATTTGTATCAAATGCTTAACATAACAAAGCCGTAATCCTGTCGCTGTGAGTTATTTTATTCCTATGAACTATTAAAGTATGCATGACAAACACAAAATCCAAAATAATTTTGGATTCTTTCGATGCTTTAAAACATATTTAACTGCACGACCGACTTGTAGTCGTTAAAATCCAGAGTTTAAATGAAAATACGCCACACGAGATATAGATGTATTCCATATCATGTGTGCTGAACAAAGGGGAAATTAAACAGTAGGTTTACAATTCTCAAACCAAAAGGTTCCAAATTGTTGCAAACAAATAAATTAAATATTCAAATTAATCCATTATAATTACAAGCTATTTGTTTTTGAACTGATATATATTCAATTGTGGTGTGGTCAACCGGGATCACCTATGAGAGAATCAGGTGAACCAACCACTGCCCAAATCAGACATCAGTCTGAAATTAATGTTACTCAGCTTTACATATTCTGCTAATTAAACCTTGGCAGAACCTTGTAAAGTTGACGATGCTTAGATTTGAGAAGTTTATGATTTATAATCATCGAGGGGGATATTCCAGACGTAAAGCATTGCATCATTATATGGAAAACAGCTGCACAACTGAATGCGAAAAGGTAAAACAGTATATTCCATCGAGAACTAACGTGCATAGCAACGTCCGAAATCTGCAACATCCGACTTCTATTTCGATATTCTTGAATTCAAGATATTATGTTAACTGAACTGTTGTACTTGAAAAAATCAACATAAAACTTGTGTTTTGATACAAAAAATAAACAAAGCAAACCAAAAACTGACCCTTTTAACGGCAAAACAATAAATTTATCCAATATTCAACACATTTCCATTAAAATTATGCCCTTGAACTTTAACGGTTGATGGTCGTTTTGTGCCACCACCAGTTCGTGCCACTCATATTTGTGTTGTTTATTTTTCAAGGTAAGTTTCGTAAGAAATAAATGGTTTTGCAAACTTTCTCGCATGGTAATGGTATATAAAATTCAACTCATCGGACAAATTTAAGAACACAGTGACACTTACCAAGTTTTCTGAACAACCGTACACAGCGCAAACGCGGGCCAGTGGACCAGATGGTATATGGACCATGGACCATACGGCCCAGAAAATACGGCCCAGATTAGCGGACCATACGGCCCAGATTATCGGACTATACGGCCCAGATTTGCGGACCATACGGCCCACATGTTTCTTTACGTGATGTACATTATTCTAAAACACGAATACACTACAATACTGTGCTACCATTGTACTATGAATGTGTTAAAAATAAATACATGCTTGTATGTGTTTCGCTTTTAAAAATAAATAACACGGGAAATGAAATAGTTATTATTGTGCCCTCCTTCGAAGAAGAGGGAGTATATTGCTTTGCTCATGTCGGTCCGTCGGTCGGTCGGTCTGTCGGTCTGTCGGTCCGTCCACCAGGTGGTTGTCAGATGATAACTCAAGAACGCTTGAGCCTAGGATCATGAAACTTCATAGGTACATTGATCATGACTCGCAGATGACCCCAATTGATTTTGAGGTCACTAGGTCAAAGGGCAAGGTCACAGGTGAAGGTCACAGTTACTGGAAATAGGCATTGTAAGGATTTAGCATGGTTCAAACAAGGGAAAAAACTACCGTTTATGCATGTTCTTTTTGTTACAGCATTTGCCTCCCTTGTAATTTATTTAAATTTTACCAAATGTAAGGCTAACTGCATTTTGTAATGCATTGTATCCACCACCACCACAACCACCACCACCATCACCACCACCACACAATGGCTGCTACTACAACTTATAGCCCATATAGGGGGCATGCATGTTTTACAAACAGCCCTTGTTTCTCTCAGATTTTAAATTCATTTCAATGTTGTCATCACCTATTTATGTAAGCAGTACACATCACGCAAACATTCACTTTAAACGACGAAATATATGTTAATAAAGTTGTAAATTAATACTTATTAAATTTAAAACATGCCGCGTGGTGAAAACAGTTATAAAAAATTATAACATAATTATTAAATGTAAAACATGCCGCGTGATGAAAACGGCAATAAAAAAATATAATATAATTATTAAATTTAATACATGCCGCGTGGTGAAAACGGTCATATAAATTTATAACGTAATTATTAAATTTAATACATGCCGCGTGGTGAAAACAGTAATAAAAATTTATAGCATAATTATAAAATTTAATACATGCCGCGTGGTGAAAACGGTAATAAAAATTTATAACATAATTATAAAATTTAACACATGCCGCGTGGTGAAAACGGTCATAAAAATTTATAACGTAATTATTAAATTTAATACATGCCGCGTGGTGAAAACGGTAATAAAAATGTATAACATAATTATTAAATTTAATACATGCCGCGTGATGAAATATATTATAATTGCAATAGGGGTATGACACTCGAATAAGTGACTCGTACGGTTGTATATTGGATACGCCCTATTTATGACATCTACTGATTGATCTTATCTATTACAGTAATTGATAATAGACCCTACAAGTCTGTAAGTACCAATTAAAGGTAAAGTGTGATAATCGTTATAATTGTATAGAACAACGGCTTATGTTTGCAAATCTGGTGCGCTATTTATAACATAAATATTGATTGATGTTGATAATTTCACTAATGCTAATAGAGTGAGCATGTCTTTAACTACTAATTAAAGGTAAAGTGTGACAATCGTTATTATTGAAGACAATATAAATATCAAGTAAGGACATGGTCGTACCATATTCGATGAAAAATGCCTGCGCCTCCGTGTTTATTTTGTTTAAGGAGAATTTACTCCAACTCAAGAGCGGTCACTTGTGACAAGAGCTAACGTTGGCATCATATCCGATGTGGAAACACCGGGATATCGGAAGAGGTATATGACGGAGCGGTTCGTAATCAGGATGAACTGCGTTTCGTATGTATGAGGTGTCGTCACTACGACACCTCTGATGATGACATGGATGTAGATGAAGTCGTCCACGTACTGCGGGTGCCCGATGCACCGACAGACATTGAAGCAACTCAGGCTGCTCTGTTGTTACACGAAGAGTCCGGAAGTGGAGATACTATGGACGCAGTTGGAGCATATCACTCAACGTCAATGTTTGACGTTAGTCGCCCAGAGCGTTCCATGGAGTCAGAAGCAGAAGCAACGTAAGTTGGCCGATTAAAAACTAATAACGTTAATAACACAACAATATTCCTATATTTTATATCATATTATAGCAATTGTTAAAAAATAATAATTACATTCCTATAATAATATAAAATAATACATCAAACAAATATTTGTTGTTCTATACAAATAATGATAACAACACTCCTATATGTTTTTCTTCTTTTTATAACAATAATAACATTTATTCAGCTACAAAGCTTATACAAACTCGCACATTATTAATGAATTTTTCAAATTATAGTATATATCGCATACGTATTTGTTATTTGATTAAATTAATTGGGTATTACTTATATTAATTAATGTAAACTAATCAACAATGATTTCTTTCAGTGACCTCAACGATGAAACCGTCCACGATGTCGTACTAGATGGTACACCTACGAACACTGTGGTGGATGGTGGTTCCAAGAAAGGTTCGCGGAAGCTAGTATCCAGTGAAGGCTATGTGTTTGTGGTGAAGAGAACCCTGGTATCTTGTGTGACGCAGTGGCGATGTAGCGTCCAAAGAAAGGGAGCTGGTTGTCCGGCGGTCATCAAGCAAACTGGGGATGCCTTTGTGAAAGGAGCGCGGGGACACAGCCACACAGCAAATCCCGGCCTTCTCAATTCTGTTCAGAACGCGAAAGAGGTATTTATAGTCGAAAGTATACAGGACTTTTCCGGGCTGTTATTTTTAATAAATTCCACTTATTCGCTTTTAATTACAGAATTAAATAAAATGTTCAATCATGTTTAATGGTTGCTAGTATATGTTTCGGTTTTAATTACAGATCAAAGCGGCAGCTCGAGGTGACGTGTTCGAGAGTGCACCCGTCATTGTCCGTCTGGTGTTGGAACCAAACGACCCAAACCTACCACCTGGAGCTCGAATCAGGATTCTTCGGCTTTCAAGATCAGGATATCCAACGTTTGACAGGGCTGGACAATCGACGTTTGTTTTTAAGTTATTAAATGTAACCTTTTTAAATAGCCTTTACTGTGCCAATTTCCCATTCGATCGCAATCGTTTGTTGATGACAGTTAATGGCAGTAGATGAATTATGTAAATATCTTTGTCTTTTTTCATCTGCATTTGTCAATTGTTCATATCTTCTTGTAATTGGGCTGCCCATGCATCATGCGACGTCTCATCTGGTCTACGCTGTTTTCCAAGGCCTTTTTTCGAGACGCTAGGCATCACAGGTACTTGAAAAAAAAAGGTTCTTATACTCAAACCCGGTTAACTCGCGGGTCGGGTTGAGTCGCGGTATTTCATTAGCGCCCTCTGGATTGTGTTTATAAACAAACCTTCGTGACCTACTTGTCAAATCTGACAAAACACATCTCTCACTACAGATTGGAATCGATTTTTGGTAATTAAAAGTCGTAAAACTCAGACTTTAACAATATTTGAATTTTATAGTTCAATTAATTGTCGTTAGGAAATAATACGACATCGCCTGAAAATAACTGTGCTATTTCTTTTATTTGATGTCTTAAATTCCATATATTTAAATTGTTATATACTTTATTGATTGTTACTTTGAAGGGTATGTCAGAGTTTTGATAATTCATGCTTAATTTAAAATTGGTGCTGTTTAACATATTTACCGCGAATCTACCGGGAGAAAAAATAAACAAAAATGGCAGACAGTGGTGTTGGATTTGTTTCTACGGCAGTTAATATTGAAGGATTTTCGCCATAAAAAGGAAGTTGTCCAATAAAGTTAAGTTAAATATGATTGTTCTTTAAAACATTTATCTGATATATGAAGATCGTTTCAAGACGCAAGTGAATATTCCTCAAGTACCGCGAGTCAACCGTGTTGCAGTACATGTTTTTATATATATATAAGAGTAACGGTACCCAATGATGATTTCACAGGTGTATTGAATAACACAAACAATGCACACATATGTCGTTGTGGTTGCCAGCAGGAAGCGTCTATCTATGATAAAACACCTTTTATTTGATGAAAATCGTCCAAGTATGTCCAAAACTGCCAAAAGTTTCACAAATAGCACCCCAAAATCAAAGTGTGTAATTCCTGACGTCCAGCTGTCCGTAAAGAATGAAGGCGATTTTCGGTCGATTATTCACAATTAAACAAGAACTTTGCTATAAACTCCACGTGCGTTTGCCATTTACTCAGTTTGCCATCGAACTACGTCGTTCTTTGGTAACGTCACAACAAAAATACTCAGAAAAAGTGTAAAATACACTAAATAGTATATTTTATGTTCAAACTGAATCCATTTTATTGATGAAACGCGGTAAATTTTTATCTTTTTATCGATTGGTTGAATGAGTCATTCGGTCTGCTCGGTCTTTATCGCATTAAACACGAAAACACGAAAATTTTCCCGAACTAATAAACAACGTGCATTGTGGTCTTGATTTGTTGAACTGTAAATGTAAATATAAATAATATGAACAAGGAGCAGCAGCAGGCGCTCCTTTGTGCACAAAACGGCCATAATGTGAACATAGGGGGGGGGGGGGGGGGCCGCGGGTACTGGCAAGTCATTTATAGTGCACGAATTGGTTTCTTGGGTCAAAGAAACGGGAACAATGACGGCACTGACATGTACAACAGGAGTCGCATGCTCATTGTACCCGGAACTTTTCACAGTTTTTAAATTCCTTACATAAACAATGGTGTTCTTTACTCACATATCAGAACGATATAATCGTGAAAATAAATCGAGCAAGGACACTTCTACTACATAATTACATAAAGCGTGGAATGTAACCTGGACGAGTTTATTTAACTAAAGGTAGGCGTAAACTTGTTGATAAAAGATTTGACTAATTTTTAAAGGCAGCACTTGATTGATATGACCAAAATTTATTGTTTAACTCAAATCCATCAATCCCAATTTCAAAATGGGTAGTTTTTAACACTGGTACACTGAAAAGATTATTAAAAAAAAATAACACTACATGATCTAGTGGTACTGTTCCATTTTCCCACGGTCATCAAAACATTGCAGCATGTACAAATATGTAAACATACAAAGAAAGCTACTGGTTATTGTGGAAGATTAACGACCTAGGCTAGCACTCATGCTATAAACACATAATGTGCTGCTTGACCATGCAATCATCAAACAAGATATACTGAAATTAATTGTTTTATTCGGTTCAAGATAAAATTAATCATGTTGTTTATTATAAATTTTTAAGGTTTTATATTTCAAAGTTTGCTGTTATTGTTTATTGTGACCAAGTAATCGCGAAAAAAATTGCTTGGAAAGAAATGCCTATAAACAGTAACTGCATTAAAATAGGTTGCACAATAAAACACACAGCCACTAAAAGCAACATATGTCAAACTTATTGTATACCGTATATATTACAAATATATTGTATTTGATATCATACTTGCTGTTAACTTAAGTATCATGTGAATTCCAGGTGTTCAACCCCATGACCCTCCATAAATGGAGAGGGCTAGGAGATGGGAGGATGACGGTTGACCAACTCGTTAATCTTTCCTCTGATGATCGGTATGCTGCTGCATGTGAGCGAATCACACATACATACCTCCTCATAGTAGACGAAATAAGTATGCTAAGCAAGTGTATGTTTGAAAAATTGGAGGGCCTTATGCGAAGCATAAGAGGGACTAATTGTGTTGGCGGATGCCAAATAGTGGTTGTTGGTGACTTTTTACAGCTCCCCCTGTAAAAAAACACCAGATACGGTGACCAAGGGGAGTTCTGTTTGTTGTGTAAAACATTCTCTGTCCACATATTTTTTTTTGAAGGAAGTGGTCAGACAAAGTGATGCAAATTTCTCTTCTGTGATCCACAATATTGCTTTAGGCAGAATCGAGGAAGCTAGCATACAAGAATTTGTTTAGAGCTTAAGAAGGCCGTTGGATAAAAGCAGTTCAGAGACTATGAGATTGGTGACTGCGAACATACTGGCTGACTCATACAACAGGGACTGCCTCGTCAAACTTCCGGGTGAAGTGTTTGAAGTTTGAAGCCGTGGATGAGGGAGAGGAGAGGAGTTTGGCAAGCCTGACAGTACAGAAAACACTTTGGTTAAAAAAGAATACCAAGGTTAATATACTTCAGTGTCTGTTATAAAATATTTTAATTACTTTGAAAATAAAAAAAAAGTTAAATAAGCTTTTATTTAAAAATTTACATTATCTTTTTTAATACTGTTTTTATAATCCTTCTTCTCCCATTGTGTGTTTGTTCTTTATTTATCTATCACCATTTGTTTATCAAAATGACCCCCAATGAATTTTAACCCTTTCCCACTCAGAGGCAAAGTTAAAATGTCTGTATGCAAACAGAATAAAACCAGAACAGCCTGCAATTTACTCGTAGTCTGTTTAGGTTTTATGCTGTTTGCTAATCATCAGTATCTTAGGGTTGGAAATGAAGTCTTCAAAACTTGAATCTAGTAAGAAAGGTCTTTAATATAATTTAACTTTCTAACAGACTACAAACACATCAAAATACGTATCTAAGTGGTAAAGGGTTAAGTGACAGCTTTTGTTTGTTTATCAGGTGATGCTGCTGAGGAACATCTCTAACCAACTGGTTAATGGTTTACGTGGACGAGTGTTGGCAGTAAGGGAGGGAGAGGTGGATGTTGTTTTTCCAACGTTAGACAAGGTGTGCACCCTTACCAGAATGAATTTTGCTGGTAAGTATACTTTCAAATTGTTTTCACTGAGATGGACTTATGTTACAAAGCCATATAATGTTTCTTGATATTTAAACTCTTCTTTAGGAGAGTTCATTAATTTTTAAGGAATATTACAATGTAGTTACAGGAAATATGATGATTGATCATATTGATATATAAAAACTTTCAAATTATTTGCCGATAATAAATCAATGGGCATGCCATACATATTTTGAATTATGTTTATAAATAAGGCAAACTTAAAATGTAATGTGTAATTTTCCGATAAACAGTTATTTAGTTGGTTTGGCATATGTACAGATTCTTTTTATTTAGTTCAACAGTATTATGTTCAAATTTTCATCAAATAAAATTTCAATAGCAATAAAAAGCTAACAGCAATCCTAATTGTTTTCAGTATTTGACCCGTCATCCAACAGGATTTTAGCAATGAGGAGACAAATACCACTGAAGTTGTGCTATGCGATGACAATTCACAAATCCCAAGGGATGACATTGACCAGGTATTGTTAGGCAAAGTATAAAAGTTTTTTCCTCATACCCGTCAAATCTTTAGTATGGGTGTTTGCTTGTTATGCCCCCACCCCACACACCTTCAAAGAATATGGTTGTATTGTTTGGTTTATTT
This sequence comes from Dreissena polymorpha, assembly GCF_020536995.1. NCBI lineage: Eukaryota > Metazoa > Mollusca > Bivalvia > Myida > Dreissenidae > Dreissena > Dreissena polymorpha. Next base: position 17,176,521 of record NC_068363.1, on the reverse strand, counting down.
CGATCTGTCTGTCTGCCTGTCTGTCTAGGGAATATTATATATTATATCTTATAGTAGGTCACTACCGGTATGTCAAAGGTGAAGGTTACAGTGACCTTATATTTCAAAAACATATATTTATGAAATTTATAATGCTATGTACTTGAAAAGTGTTATTGTAATATTATGAAACGTTGTATTCACATCAATTACACAATCTGCCCATATACATGACCATTTATATTGGAAAATAGTACAGTATTTTTATTAAAAGATTCAATGCTTACATTTGAAGGGTTGAGGTAGATTGCAGACAGATATTTCAACTTGGGCAGCTTGCTGTTGCGATGGGGCGTGTTAGGGAACCAGATTGCCTGAGAGTGGTCAACTTTACGAAGGATGCAGTTGTCCCACAGTCATCGTGTGTGGTAGATTGTCTTCACGGGGAGATTGTTCCAATGACAGCTGATATGTCCTGCTGCCATAGGTAATCCAGATACAGAATGTTGAATAATGTTAATGAATATATTTAAATTAAAAAAACAATTATGTTTTTAGTTTACACACAAGTATGTTTTTTGTTCACACTTCAGGTTGAATTTTCTACCATTATAGCCATTTACAATGGTTCTTTCATTTGACAGGGAGTTTTACATTTGACGACACTTAATTGGCGTTGTGGTTGTGGTCTCAGACTTGTTTTCAACGATTTGCGTCTTACAGGCTTGTTTGATGAAAAAGCAAAGTTTTGGGTCATTCTTCGAACAGCTTTTGCATTACTTTTTTTGATACAGTTGATTGAGCCAATATCACTCCATTGATATTTCTTCTGTATTGAAGTGCTGTAGGGTTGGTATTAAGACCATTGAATTTTCCACGATGCTGGCAGAAATTGTTTTCTATTGCATCATAATTGATCATTGCTGGAAAGATAGATGTTCCAGGATGATTGTTTATCATGAAGGCACAAATTTCTAAAAAGCCAATGATAGATGACTTAATATCTTCATGGCACTCGGATGACATAAGTGACTTTTGGGATTGAACTTTTTTTTGCCAGTTATGGAACCATTGTTGAACTGCATGAAGTTTTTGTAAACGAATGTCATTAGACTCATTGACTGTTCTCCGGTCCCTGAATACATCAATCAGAACCGATGTGTTCTTTAACAATTCAATGACCCCATCCAGTGCTTAACCATTAGCTCCCATATGCTGCTGGTAAGCATTCATGAGGGTAAGCATATCTGTATCTAAACTTCTTCTGCATGTTTATTTCTCATTTTCAGACTGATTTGGGAAAAATGTGCTCATTGGTTAGTTTTCTGAGGATTTGGACACGATTTTTATGGTCAAATTTATATGCATCCACCCACATGCTCCACTGTACTTCCTTACCATCTGCAAACTTAAGCAGCCGTGTGCACTTTTCATGTTTTCCACTTTTCATTATGTTATTCCGTATTTCCTTGAAAGTATGAGAAGGATCCATAAAAAAATAATTTCTTTTGTTAAGTTACATGGCATGGGAGCTTTAAACCTATTTTCAATAATTGTCTCCTCAGGGAAATGTAATTTCATAAAAGAGCGATTGCTTACAGCCCCATCCATACTGATGTATATGGTTTCAAAGCCAAACTGTAACAGTTTGTTCACAGAGTCCCACACATGTATGTATAGATCACCAGCATTCACCTGATCTGAAACGAAGTGTGCAAATGGAAAGCGGAAACCAGATATATCCTGGAACATGAACTGTAAAATGTGAGATCCCAATTTTGTGTTTTTTTTACCATCTCTTATTGCCAACAGGTTTTCACTTTCCTCACCCATTTCAACAAAACCAACCATTTCCACAGATTTTCCATGTTTAATCAGTTCGATCTTTTTCTGGATGGACATTTCATCCAAAAGAATTCCGCCTGTCCTGCCACTTTTAGGAATATTCATTCTATTAGCTTCTTGGTCCATCCAGCAAATAATGTCCCTAGAAAGTCCTGGTGAATGAGAAATGCTGTTTTTGTACAGGATTAGCATTGATGGCGATGGCAATAACAGCAATCCTGACTGGCGCATCTGAATGTAACTTAATGGGCTGCGAGTGTACCAGTTCATGCACTCATTAACAATTGTTCGCTCCCATCTGTTCATACTGCTGTGTTTGCAGTTTGATACTTGCGACATGATAAGAGTAACATGCTTTTTCCGCCCTATGCCACGGGTCCGAAATTCGGCCCCATTCCCAATGCAAATCTGGTTGTTTTTTTCCCAATTGAAAAAAAAATCCCAATTCCAAAAAACCTTAATATATATAAATTTACCTGATCCGGTGCAGAAAATAGAAAGTATTGCATAATTAAATTATCTGTTGCCTTGAATGTGTTTTAAAAACTGTTAATATGTTAATGATTATTTAAGACTTTCTTTATTTTCCTCAAAATTCGGCGCTTCGCGCGTTTTTTTTCAACTAAAAAAAGGCCAGGCCTTTTCCCCAAATTCATATTAAAAAAACCTGCACTTATCACACATGTTCATAATATTTTGTAAAATTTTAATAATAAGTTATCAAAATAGTCGTTATTTACCAGTTAACGGCTTCTTTCAAATATAAGAAACACTATTTACATGCGATATTTTTTCCCAATTGAGCCAATATTGCGATTATTTTTTTTCCCAAAATTGGGGTTTTCACGACGCGAAATTCCCAAAATTCCAGTGTGGCGTTTTCCCAAAAAGGAGCGGAAAAAGCCTGAGTATTCATTGCGTCTGTTGCAGATGGCATGAACTCTCTGATTTTCTCTTCTTCACTTTTCTGAATGGGTGGTTCTATATATGAAAGTCTTTGCCTTGTACAACTTTTGCAAGTTGGTTGTTTTATGAAGGTGAATGGTAATACAGATTTACAACATTGAGATCTTATTACACGTTTTGTATTGTTGCCATTTTGAAGGTATTCAACTGTACAGTTTGCTTTGAATTTAAGTATTTTTTCTCAAATTTCAAACCTTCACATATGGGAATCGCTTTCACAGCCATACAGACATTGTAAATTTCATTTTTTGAACATGTGTTTTTTTGGGAAATTCTTGGTTTCTGGAGATTCCATTCTTGCCCTTTTAGGATTACTGAAAACTTGTTCTCTTTGAAAATGATCACTTTATTGACTTTGTTTTTGTTGATTGAGATTTCAGTTTCATACAAAACTTCTATACATTGCAAGGATTTCTTGGTAATGATGAATCCAGGTGGTAGTGCAGATTCGAATGTTTCATAATTGAAGTCTGCAGTTGCATTTCTGTTTGTGATTCATTTTAATTGATAATGTGGCATTTTTTCCCGAAAATATTTTACGCTTTGGTTTTACACAAAACAGTCTCTGACGTACCAACCCCATTAGGTCAATACTTATTTCTTCAGTATTTTCCTTGTCATTTGTATCCAGGAGAACTTCCATTCTGTATGTGTCCAGGATATCTTGCACACAAATGTTGTATCCAGTTTCAGCGTCAACAGCCAGATGATCAAGTAGCCTAAAAGAAATAAAAGCAATATGATGATTATGATTAATGTTGCATGAATATATTAAAATAAGAGTAGGCCTAAACAACAGCTGTGTTTGTGAAACACAATGCCACCTACTGTGCTTTGAAGCCGCACGGCAGCTATTTTAGAAACAATAGCATATTTTGAATGTTAAGGTCACATTGAACTTGACCTTTGACCTAGTTACCTCAAACCTTTTTTTTGTAGATCTCAATGCACATGTAAAGTTTAAAAAACATAGACCCAAGAGTTTTAAGCAAGGTTAAAGTTTTGGGACAAAAACAATATACCCCCTGACCATTTGATCTTGGGGCATAACAAGTTTGTTTTTTCCAATAACACGACCAACCCTTATTTGTTTGTTCTGAAACCAATTTTTAATTTGTCATTTGAATTCATGTTTACAGCAAAATATTTACTTTTTTAAATTTTGTTAAACTTGAATATTTTATCAAAATTATGATTTTGCCATCTTTGTATTATAGAGAAATTATGTTTTAGAGATTCTTGGAAAGCTTTTGTCATTTAAATTCACTTTTGAAGTGGAAACAAAGTGTAAAGTTAAAAAATAATAATGAAAGTTAAATGGAAACAAAATTACGCTGACCTTCCTGTTATATTATTTTGATGATGTTGATTGAAACAATTTTTTTTATACTGTATTATAATTTCCCCCCCCCCCTCTGCTACTATACTATTATTGCATAGATTATTCTATCTTATTCTTTTTGTCCTTTTATCCGCTTTAAGTATAAAAACATTTATATGGCTATTGTTGTTCAAAAACACTGTAAAGGCGGCATATATTGAAATAGTTGCATAAGCTAGTGTTCAAAAAGCCTTTATCTCAAAAGTGAAGGTCATATTAGTAGCTTTTGTGCTTTGTCTATGATTCAGTTGTGTCCTTTAACAATATATGTCATAAGAGGTTTGCACAATATTTACCCTGTTGAAGACCTGTGTCTTACAATCAACAATTATCAATAAAAGCCTACATAATGTGATGAATTTTCAGGATAGTCAATGACCATGGCATTTTAAGAAAATACAAGCTGTCTAAAATGACAATTTTTTAAATTGCACTTTCAGTATACAATTTAAATGATCAGGTGATAGCATCAATTGATATTGGACAATTGTCACAACAACCAGCTGCAGCAGAAATACCAGGAATACCATTGCCACCAGAATTTAACAAAGAAATTCAGCAGTTGTCTTTTGCAGACCCAACAAGAGAGAGTCAATTTATTTATAACTATATTTTCAAAACAACTGTGAATGAGAGTCAAACACAGAAATCCCAGACAGATTTTTTCAAGGCTTTTCAAAAGCATACTACTTCAAGTAATTTCAATTCTTCTGTATTGAATGTAATGCCAGAAACTGACGTTTTTGATGTTGTTTATCAGTTGGCTTTTGATATTGTGTCAATTTAAAAAAAGTTGCTAATACAGAAAATGTCAGAGGGTCTCCCTAATGCTGGGTTCAGTGAAATGTCCAAAAGAAAAGTTGATTCTGACATGACAGACACAGCTAAAGGTAAAATTAGGTACATTGGTGGTTATGTGGTTGCTAAGTCGAATCACCAAACCTATATTACAGTTCAACAAAATGCCTTCAAGTTTGCAAAAGATAAGGTAGAAAAGTATGAACTAGGAAAAAGGACTTTGAAATTGATTCACTGCATGAAGTATGCTGAATCATCTCTTCAAAACAGTGACTTTCCAGAAAGTTTAAAGGAGACAGCTATAAAACAAAATATCAACAGAGGACTCATCAATATAACTAATTTAGCTTTTAAGTTCTTTGAATGTTTAATAAACACAGTGCTTTCTTTTCTAAATGGGGATAATGTCAACAAATATGGTTCTGGTATTCATAAATATGTAACCGAATCAGTTAACAAAGATGCCAACCTACACCAAAACTTTATAAGTGTTGTTCAAACTGCTTCAGTTGATGATTTATCATTTGACACAGACAATACTTAAGAAAATGAAGAATGTGTTGTATCTGATTGTTTAAATGAACTTGTTGTAAGTGTGGATGTTACAAATGCTCTTTATTGTAAGATCATAACCCTGGTTATTGCTGTTTTGTTTAAACAATTTTCAAAAGATATTGTTTCTTCTCCGAATATTTAGAAAAAACTTGAACATAGAAAACAGATTCATGTATCATCATCTACAGATCAAGGGTCTTAATCAAAAAGGAGGAAGACTATTGGATCCAAATCAGAAAGTAGGTCAAGTTCATCAAAACAGAACACTAAACAAAAAAATAAACAAGATGTGTTTGTGAAACACAATGTCCCCCTATATGACGTTAGACCTTGTAGGATGACCTTGACCTTGACCCTTCACCACTCAAAATGTGCAGCTCCATAAAAAACACATGCATTTCAAATATAAAATTGCTAGCTTCAATATTGCAGAAGTGACATTACATGAGCAATTTTGACCCATATATTTGACCTTGAAGGACGACCTTGACCTTTCACCACTAAAAATGTGCAGCGCCATGAGATACGCATGCATGCCAAATATCAAGTTGCTATCTTCAATATTGCAAAAGTATTCATAAAATTAGCGATTTGGGCCACATATATTTGACCTCTGACCTTGAAGGATGACCTTGACCTTTCACCACTCAAAATGTGCAGCTCCATGAGATACACATGCATGCTAAATATCAAGTTGCTATCTTCAATATTGCAAAAGTACTCATAAAATGAGCGATTTTGGCCACATATATTTGACATCTGACCTTGAAGGATGACTTTGACCTTGACCTTTCACCACTCAAAATGTGCAGCTCCATGAGATACACATGCATGCCAAATATCAAGTTGCTATCTTGAATATTGAAATACTGCAAAAGTGTACATTAAATGAGCGATTTTGACCCATATACCTGACCTTTGACTTTGAAGGATGACCTTGACCTTTCACCACTCAAAATGTGCAGCTCCATGAGATACATATGCATGCCAAATATCAAGTTGCTATCTTCAATATTGCAAAAGTTATTGCAAATGTTAAAGTTGGCGCAAACCAACCAACCAACCAACCAACAGACCAACCAACCAACCAACCAACGGACCAACAGACAGGGCAAAAACAATATGTCCCCCACTACTATAGTGGGCGACATAAAAATCTGGTAATACTGAAAATGTACAAGGATTGCCAAGTTCTTCAAAACCTGCTGCTTCTGATGACACTGGAGACGTATTGTGTATACCCAGTACTAGTACTTCAATTCCCTCTTCTTCCGATGAATCAGAAGAAACATTTTGTCCTAAATGCAACAAATTGTTCATTGATGGAGAAGATTGGATTTGCTGTGATAGTTGTGACAATTGGTATGATAGGAAATGTGCTGGTTTGACGAATGCCTTAAAGTGGAAGAAATTGTCAAAGAAAAACAGCAAATTTGTGTGTATGTATTGTCAGTGATACATTTGATATAGAGGACCTTTTAAATATGCTTAGTGGTGTTATTTTATTTATACAGTCATTGACCAAGTTGTTATTTGACAATAAGGATGAGACAATCACACCATCTTATTAAGATATGAAATGAAATGAAAGAGGATGATAGGATATGTATAATGTACCTTATGATACAGTCTAACACAAACATAGGTAAATACAATGAACAGTTCCATGTTTATTTCAATAGAATAAATGGAATGCCATGAACATATTTTTTATGTAATGTTTCAACTTGTTTTTGGTTATTTCACCTTATCTTATTTAAGTTTTTTAAATTAACAATTTAAACTACATTAATTGTCCACTTTTTCGCCATTGTTGAGGAGCACAATTTAATGACTTTTTGCGAATAAATCAGCCATCTTGTATAATGAGATGGCTGGCTTGTGTATTGACACCTATTGGAGACCTATTGTATCAATTTACTATTTTTTATCTATATTTCTCATGTCTATTTGTCAGGTTAAGGGTCATGTTTTAAAAGATATTGTTGATTGTGTGACAACAATCTTTTTTTATATTTTGTCATTAAAATGTGTATTATTTTTTGGGAAGGTTTGAAACATTGGTGTAAATAGGTGTTATTTAATATTTAACATGTTTATGTTGTCCTTTATTAAACAGTAAGTATTAAATGGTAAGTTTTAAAGCATAATTATGTTTAAGTAAATGCTGATATGATTAGATATTCTATCTTTATTTCTGTCTCATCACTGTACAAGTATATACAACAATAAAAGTATTCATATCAATTACAGTGCCAATCATATAATGGATTTATAAGAGACATAACAGTAGTCAAGAACACAATTACAATGCATCAGTTAAAAGTTAACCAAATATGTTAAAATTATAAAACATGGATTATAAAACAATAAAACAATATTGCATAAGTGGAATATTGAGACCTTTGATAGTTTCAATATAAAAATAATCTCATGAAACCTGTGTGTAGAATTTAAAAGTATAAGTTAAGATATTTACTTCCAGAGTGTCATGTTGGAATAATTTAAAGCAACAATCAAAGGTCCTATTCCCTTATTGTACAAAAATGTAGTTTGTTTATGTTATCTACAAATAATTGATAAAATCTAAAAACTAAAATGCCATATAGAATGTGTTACCTATCTATTCCAATAAGCATTTCTGGTCATTAAAATATTATAGCAGGCTTTGGCAGTATCTCTTATCAATAATTTGTTGGAGAATAAAACTACCATCTTTTCTATATCTGACATAGAGTTAAAATCAGTAATGGTATGACATTTTTCAAAAAGAGAGGTCCTGATATCAGAATAAAGTGGACAGTATAGCATAACATGAGTTTCTGATTCAACACAAGTTGTACAATTAGGGCAGAATCTATTTTCAAAAGGCACATTAGCATAACGCCCAATTTCCAACATAATTGGGGCTACCCCACATCTAAATTTAGCAAAAGCAGAACGATGTCTATATGGTAATATCATCTTACAATACTCTTCTGTACAATATTCATTCTTGAATTGACAATAGGTTCTTAGCTTGTTTCTGCCATTCCCTCTTATTGCATTTGGTTGTAATACAGTATCTTTCCAATCACTTTTAAACTTACAGAACATAGCACTATCAACCTTGTCACTAAAAGTTTGTTTAGACACAGTAGCTGGATAAATACAGAATTCTTCAAGATTCAAATCTTTAAACATCATTTTCACACTGAACACCCAGTTCTTACACTTAACTCCAGCAGTATTAACAGTCCACTGAAAAACCTTCCTATTGACCCGGTTCATATTCATACTACCAAATCTATGCCACAAATTACAAACATGTTTGTACTGTTTAACTAGAGGTGGTTGCCATCCCATATCACCGGCTAATGCAGCTGATGGAGTATATTTACCAACACCCATAAAGAAGCGTAGGGCCCTATTTTCAACAGCATTTATACATGCATATGTCCGTATGCCCCATATAGCTGATGCATATGAGATAACTGGCCACACTGTAGAATTGTACATCTTGCTATAAACTGCAAATGACATACCACCCATACTTTTATATCTAGCAATAAGTAAGCCAAGTGCTCTACTAGCACTCTGTGCAACAGATTTGGCAGAAATACTAAAGTCCAAATGTTCTGATAGTAATAAACCTAAATAGGAGTATTTGTCAACATAAGTTAATCCATGAACACCACATTTGAAGTTGAATTCAGATCTGGGCACAGAGTTTGGCCTGAAATGCACAATGTTACTTTTATTTGCATTGACCACCATACTATTCGAGGTACACCATTGGCTTAATACATCTAACATGCATTGCAAATCTTGCTCGTTTTCCGCAATCAACACAAGGTCATCTGCATAGCACAATATACAAACTGGCTCGTCTTCAATCAAAACACCTTTACCAACCGCCTTAATCTGCAAAGATAAGTCATTAAGGAAGAGATTAAACAGCAACGGTGACAACGAACAACCTTGCCGTAAACCAGTGGTAACTGCAAACCAATCAGTATAATGGCTATTTATACGAACACAAGAGGAGACCGACGCATACAAGGATTTGATTGCATCTAACATTTTTGTTGGGACACCTATACTATTCAACCTCTGCCAGAGTAAAATCCGCTCAATACCGTCGTACGCACGTCTAAAATCAATAAATGAACAAAACGTAGATTTATGTAACTTCTTGCGAACATCTATAATATTGGTCAGTGCAGAGATATGATCTAAAGTGCTGCGCTTTTTGCGAAAGCCGTTCTGTTCATCCTCTATTTTATCATTAAGTTCTGACCAGCTTGACAGCCTATGGTTCAAAATACTTGCATACAATTTATACATAGTACAAGCCAAACTAATACCACGATATTGTAAAGGATCTCTCTTATCAGCAGTGCTCGACTTAGGGATAGGGTTTATGATATTCTTACCCCACATTGATGGGACCATACCAGTTTCATAACATACACAGAATAAAGAATGCAAAAAGGAGACAGACATGTCATTCTTAAGAACTTCATTAGGAATTTGGTCAATGCCCGTCGCTTTATTCAACTTGGCTCGGTCAATAGCTGCTTTCACCTCAAAAACTGAAAAAGGTCTATCCAACTCCTCATGGTACACATTATCAAAACTACTTGTATGCTGGCCGACATTTGAATTAACAGATTGATTCAAAAGATTTGCAAAGTCATTCTTCCATCTCAACAACACATCCTCCAATTTTGAAGAAACTGTCCCATTGTCTAACACAACTTCAAGAGGAATACCCTTCTTACGTTCCTGGCCAACACCACAAGTTCCAATAGTCTTCCAAAACTCTACATCATTATCAGAAGCTAAGTTAGATAATCTAGACTGTGTAGAAAACCAGTAATGTCTTTTGGCCTTTTGTACCGCTCTATCAAAAAACCTCCTAGACCTTATATAGTCAGTCTTAATAATTTGATTCTACTGGGGCTCGAACCTTGGGCCTCTCACATGTGAAGCGAGCGTGTAACCACTACACTACGGAACCGATGAGCATTATTTTAATGCCGCAGTAGGGTGGCATATAGCAGTTGAACTCTCCGTCAGTCATTCTGTCTATCTGTTTGAAAACGTTAACATTGCCCATAACTTTTTCAATATTGAAGATAGCAACTTGATATTGGTCAAGCATGTGTATATCATGGAGATGCACATTTTGAGAGGTGAACGGTCAAGGTCATCCTTCAAGGTCATATGGTATGCATGTTTATCTTATGAACATAGCAACTTAATATTTGGCATGCATTTGTATGTTATGGAGCTGCACATTTGAGTGGTGAAAGATTAAGGTCATCCTTCAAGGTCAAATATGTCATCAAAGCGGCGCATTGGTGGCATTGTGTGTCATTAAAAAACACATCTCTTGTTTTTAATGTTGTACAAATTGTAACCAATTAACTTGTGGTCAAATGATGCCCTTTCAAAGTTACATAAGAGATACCATTAACTTTAAATTTATCTTATATGAACTTATTTTGAAATTTTTGTCTTATGAACAGTTTGTCTGCATTAAATTACAAGGGTAGTAATGTCCAAACATGTGCTATGATTGAAGATATGTGATAATGACTTTAATAAGTTGAAATGTTGTGCAGTTAACTCATCGGTTGGTAATATAGCATAATTGTACATATATGTCATGTTGTTTAATTCCAAATATATTCAAATATTTGTGTTTATTTATTTATTATTTTATGGAACTCTGTGCATTGTATTATTAAGTAGATAGTTAACATCAATGCATCAACAATAAAATCAAAACCCTTTTAAAAACTCTGTGTATGGTATGTTCCTCAATCAGGGTATTCGCATAAAAATAAATATATAAATGTTAATAAATGAGTCTTGTTGTTTTCTCTTATTTATTGTTTGTCATGAAAATACAATACATGCCTTAAAGGGAGACTTGATATTGCAAGTATTTAACTTAATGACAGCACTTTTGACAAATAATCATACAACAAGATGCACATAAATGTTAAGATGGTAAATGTTAAGATAACATTGGTTGTGTCCAATTCAACATAAAATAACAATAGCATACTGGGCTTCAATGTTTATTATATAATCAGGTTAAGTGTCATGAACTTAGTTGAGGATGCAGGTAGACACTTAGTACTTAATGCACGGAAACTGCAATGGCGGAATGTAATATGACACGTTAGTTGCAAATAAAAAAATTAAACACAGGATCAAACATGTAAAGCTGATGTCCGCCTAGAGATCGGGAGGTCATTGGTTCAATCATCACGCAGAGAGCCTTCTCGTGATCTCGTTTCCTAACACAAAGTACATATTTTGCATATGCTGACTATTTACAAATAACAATAGTTTTTCTCCAATTTAAAATGCCTGTTTGTAAAACATGCATGCCCCCTATATGGGCTATAAGTTGTAGTAGCAGCCATTGTGTGAATACGTTTTTTGTCACTGTGAACAACGGTGGTGGTGGTGATGGGCTATAAGTTGTAGTAGCAGCCATTGTGTGAATACGTTTTTTGTCACTGTGAACAACGGCGGCGGAGGTGGTGGTGGTGGTGGTTGTGGTGGTGGTGTGTGGTGGTAGGTGGTGTGTGGTGGTAGGTGGTGGTGGTATGTGGTGGTGGTGGTGGTGGTGGTGGTGAACCATTTTACTGTGTTGAGTTTTTCTTAAAAAGGGGGCATAACTAGGTAGAGATAATGCAACCTTTTTCATTTTTGCTCGATGTTTATTAATACAATGCATTACAAAAATGCAGTTACCCTTACATTTGGTAAAATTTAAATAAATTACAAGGGAGGCAAATTCTGTTACAAAAAGAACATGCATAAACGGTAGTTGTTCCCCTTGTTTGAACCATGCTAAATCCTTAAAATGCCTATTTCCAGTAACTGTCACCTTCACCTGTGAGCTTTGACCAAGTGACCTCAAAATCAATATGGGTCATCTGCGAGTAATGATCAATGTTCCTATGAAGTTTCATGATCCTAGGCCTAAGCGTTCTTGAGTTATCATCCGGAAACCATCTGGTGGACGGACCGACCGACATGAGCAAAGCAATATACCCCCTCTTCTTCGAAGGGGGCATGTGGTGGTGGTGGTATGTGGTGGTAGGTGGTGGTGGTATGTGGTGGTGGTGGTGGTGAACCATTTTACTGTGTTGAATTTTTCTTCGAAAGGGGGCATAACAAGGTAGAGATAATGCAACCTTTTTCATTTTTCCCCGAACTTTATTAATACAATGCATTACAAAAATGCAGTTACCCTTACATTTGGTAAAATTTAAATAAATTACACGGGAGGCAAATGCTGTAACAAAAAGAACATGCATAAACGGTAGTTGTTTCCCTTGTTTGAACCATGCTAAGTCCTTAAAATGCCTATTTCCAGTAACTGTGACCTTCACCTGTGACCTTTTACCAAGTGACCTCAAAATCAATAGGGGTCATCTGCGAGTCATGATCAATGTTCCTATGAAGTTTCATGATCCTAGTCCTAAGCGTTCTTGAGTTATCATCCGAAAACCATCTGGTGGACGGACCGACAGACCGACCGACAAGTGCAAAGCAATGTACCCCCTCTTCTTCGAAGGGGGCATAAAAATGCCTGTTGTTGCATTTTACGATGTAGACTAAGTGTAATTTTAACAAGGGCTGTTTGTAAAACATGCATGCCCCCCAAATGGGCTGTCAGTTGTAGTGGCAGCCATTGTGTGAATAAGTTTTTTGTCACTGTGACCTTGACCTTTAACCTATTGACCTGTAAACCAATCGGGGTCATCTGCCAGTCATGATTACTGTACAAATGAAGTGTTATGATCCTAGGCCTAATTATTCTTTAGTTATAATCCGGAAACCATTTTACTGTGTCGAGTCAACGTGACCTTGACCTTTGACCTAGTGACCCGAAAACGAATAGGGGTCATCTGCGAGTCATGATTAATGTAGCTATGAAGTTTCATGATCCTAGGCCTAGGCATTATTGAGTTCTCATCCTGAAACCATTTTAGTGGTAAGTCACCGTGACCTTGACATTTGACCTAGTGAACTGAAAAGCAATAGGGGTCATCTGGGAGTCATGATAAATGTACCTATGAAGTTTAATGGTCCTATGCCTAGGTATTCTTGAGTTATCATCCGGAAACCATTTTAGTGGTCAGTCACCTTGACCTTTGACCTAGTGACCTGAAAAGCAATAGGGGTCATCTGCCAGTCATGATCAATGTACCTATGAAGTTTCATGATCCTAGGCGTACGCGTTCTTGAGTTATCATCCGGAAACTATTTTTTTATTTCGAGTCAATGTGACCTTGACCTTTGACCTAGTGACCTGAAAAGCAATAGGGGTCATCTGCCAGTCATGATCAATGTACCTATGAAGTTTCATGATCCTAGGCCTAAGTGTTCTTGAGTTATCATCCGGAAACCATATGGTGGACGGTCCGACGGACCGACATGAGCAAAACAATATACCCCCTCTTCTTTGAAGGGGAGCATAACAATAATTACCATGTAATCAACGCCATGACCACACTAAAGTTGTACACCGCACAACCCAAAAATAATTTAATAACACTTCAAATGTAGAAGGATTGATTTTTACCACATGTGTTAAGCAGTTGCCGCCTTTTTGTGCATGAGATTCTCATGCTTGTCTATGCCAAAAGTGTATATAAGGACCAATTTTTTTTTTTCAAGTACCTGTGCTAGGCATGATAAATGGGTTAACCATAAAAAGTGTGATAGACGTAGTAAGTAAGTATGTCCATAATGCACTTGCATAAGTTGTAAAAACAATTTTGAGTTCATTTTTGTTACATAAAAAGGTTGACTGAATTTGTGATTTTAAAGTTGTATTTTTTTTTAGTTTAGATTGCATCTGGCAGCCCTGCATTCAGTTTAGAATGCACACAGAAAACATGCTGACCAAGAACGGGGAAAGCGCTACAGAATCTCGTATCCGAAGTATAAGGCGGGGCACCATGTCGTAAAACCTGTAAAAGAAGCCTGCAATTATGGTAATAGTCCTTCTAAGCACAATAGACAATTGGCATTCTAGGTGCAATTGCACTTGACCGGTACACAACACTTAGCACCAAACAACGTACCCTAACCCTTAACACCTAACAACTAATGCAACTAATGCAACTAATGCAATACCTAATAATCCATGTTATCCAATATATTTCCTAAATAAAATATATTTTATAAACCCCCGCTTTGTCGATAGTGGTAAACAACTGCGTACCGGTAAAGTGCAATCTAGCCGCATTCTAATATACATATTATGCCAAAACCTTGTAATTACAAATGGCCAGCTTGACTGTTATTCAAATGTTGTTTGTTTGTTTTTTATAATATATGTGTTTTTTCTTTATTAACCCTAACCCTAGCCCTTTATTGTTCAATGTGCATATTTGTAACAATGCATATGATTGGTTTTGAATGAGTACAATATCAATCATCGATAAATATTTCAGATTATTTCACCGAGCTCATGGCTGATTTGCTGCAATTGAAAGAACAATCAAGAGCAGCTGGACTGTGAGACAGGCTTCTTCCGTTCTGTTCTCACCTCAACCTTTGGCATCTTCTGCGAAGAAAATTTTAAAGACTGAAGCAGTGCAGTTTCAATTGCTAGGTTCAATTAGTTTCAGAAATTTGAACCAAATTGACATGCCATTTTCCATGCAGCTATGCCTAAACGGAGTGGCGCATCACCCTATCACCCCAAGGTCCCACCCTGGACCCAGAGCATTCCCTTTTTATAATCTGATCATATTATTATACTGGATATTTTATTTGAAGTTTCAATAAAATCATTAGATATTCACAGGGAAACTAGTTTTATGAATTAATAAAACAATAGTTTAAATGAAAATACTATGAATATGTATATGAGCTGGCGCGCTCTGGAAAAACTTGGCTTGTTAATGCATGTGCCTAAAGTTTTTTCCCAGATTCGCCTGTGCAGTCCGCACAGGCTTATCAGGAACAATACTTTCAGCCTTTATTGTATTTTTCGTTCATAGTAAGTTTCTTCTTATTGTACATCCAGTTTAGGCGGAAAGTGTCGTCCCTGATTAGCTTGTGCGAACTGCACAGGCTCATCTGGGTCGACACTTTTCGCACAGTCATTAGGCCCCTTTCTTCCAGAATATGCTATATTTAAAATATAATATGAACATGCGTGCTTAAGTGCCTTTTAACAAATAAGCCCCCCTGATCTTGTAAAATCTTTGCTTAGCAACTTCGATGAATTGTGAAATCATGTGAATGTATTATTTTGATAAATATGTTTTCATAATAACTACCAGTTGATGGAAATATAACAGTAATTAATAAAGTTGATCAACAAAGCATTCCCCTTAGTGTGTTAAAGTGTTAGTATAATATATTTAATGTCTCCACTTTTATTATCCCCCGCCATAGGCGGAGGGATATTGTTTTGGTGGTGTCCGTCTTTCCGTCCGTCCGGAACTTTTGTGTCCGGGGCCATATCTTGGAAGTGCTTTGGCGGATTTCTTTGAAACTTGGTATGAGTATATATAAGAGGATGATGCACGCCAAATGGCATTGTACACCATCTGTTAATAACAGAGTAAGGGCCCTTTTTATCTAGAAAAAATGCTTTTTGAGTGTCAAATATAACACTTTTGTGTCCAGAAGCATAATCGGGGGGGGGGGGGGGTATCAATTCAATGAATTTGCTTGTTCTAACATGTTTTGGCCATTTTTTGTAAATATTGCTCATTAAAATACGTTTGAATAGTGATTTTGTTCAGGGTACTCGAGTTGACTCTCGGAATAAAGTTGAATTGCAACATTGTGCTGGTAAATCTTCTGTAGTAAATCCGTCCAGTTTGCTAAATCTTGTTGTTATGGTAAGGGTGTTATGGTACACTTTGTTGTGTTGTGTCAGTGGTAATTTAAACTCTAAATGTTGCAATTAATTTGTGTGTTACATATAAAGTGTTGTGTAATCCATTTCAATAATATCGAAAGATCACTGATTGAATTAACATTGATAATAGATCAATAGAGGCGTTAAAATTAGCAGATTAATCCACCCTGTATGAAATATACTGGGAGGAGAAAAGACTAGGGTATTAGGAGGCGAATAGACTAGGAGGAGAAATGTCCAAGGGGGAGAAAAGACCAGGGGGAGAAAAGACCGTACACCCTTCTCCTTTATGATATAAATATAAATTCACCACGCTCGTGTTATGTACTATAAAACAATTAAATTCCGTCATATTCCAGACCAGTGTCAACCGCCGGGCGAATAGGACGTGTCGATAAATCGGATAATTTGGATCAGGATTAAATTCGGATTAATTAAAAAATCTATTTAAGTTAATATTAAAGTTAATACATAGAATTTGGAGCTAAATCTGGGAAAAAGTGTTAAAATCAGGAAAGTGCTTTTGTGAAAATAACCAGCAAATAATAATAGTAGCTAGTAAAGAACGTATTTAACAAATCGGACTTAAATCGGACTTAAAATAATTAATTAAAATATTTCTCTTTAATCACGTGTTTATATTATCAAACCTAAAACAAAAACTATATAACAGGTAATTATTAGGGTATCCAGATAGCAGGTAAAACTAAATCTCTTAGTGCAATTGCTTCGAATTCTATAAATATTTTGTGGTGTAATTGGTGGGATATCGAACCAAGAAGAAGGGTGCGTCAACGGGAAAGTAATAAGTCTGTACAGATTTTAGTAGGCACTAACGATTACAATCATACATACCCCGCATAGTAGCTAATAAAAGTAGGTAATGTATTATATTAGGGTAAAACATAATAATTTAAAGAATATTATAATTTTGGTAAGACTTTGGAGCCTAAAATCTATAAATTTACGTAAACGCAATTTAGACTACTTAAGAAAATTTGCTTAATAGACCCTCTAATTACCTCCACATTCCATAGCTAGCCAAACAAGCGAACAAAGGGTTTTTCATCGCCCAATTAAGATCAATTTGGGCTAGAGACATCTGTGCAATTATCACTCTTAGCGAATCCTCCAAAACAAGCTCTATTAACTATTAACACTTATTAGGTAATTACGCAAGAAATACGCGTCCTTAACAAAAAATATAATAAGTTAATAATAATCATAATAATAAAAGGTATTAATTAAAATCACCAACCCGCGCGCGCGGTATATACGAAACATTAACAAATCGCTTTTTTACACTTCCAAACAAGTGTTTGCAGTATCAGAACAAACAACATTTAGGGACATATCTATCTCAATACGTTACAAAATAGGGCCAACTAACAAATAAAGGAATTAGACTCCAATCGGTGTAAGTTACACTCTTTCGATTGAAATCAGTAATTCTAAAACAAGAGCACCGCCATGCGGGTGCAGACCGCTCATCTATTTTCTATTTAAGGTGAAGAGACTCTCATTTTCAATCACAAAGGAGGGAGGGGTGGAGTAAAGAGGGGTGTATAGTGTGGCGGCGTGGACATAACATTCCATTATCTTCCAAAAGTGCACAAAAAAAACAATACGTGGGGGGGTGCGGGGGCGGGGGGATTCTTGGGTGCGATGGTTGGACGGTATTTCAAACATAACATAATAAAAATAGCTATTTGTGTTTTTTAACCGTTACAAAAAAAATATTTCGGGCGTGGGGGGGTACAGTGTGAGGGTGTGGTGGTCATTTGTGAGATGATCTTAAAAATAAATATTAGGGGGGGAGGAATTCGCGGGGGGGGAGGGAGGGGGGATGGGGGGGGTATTCTTGGGTGCTATGGTTGGACGGTATTTCAAACATAAAATAATAAAAATAAATGTGTTTTTTAACCGTTTCAAAAAAAAAATTGGGGGGGGGTTGGGGTGGGGGGAGGGGGCTATAGTATAGTGTGAGGGTGTGGTGGTCATTTGTGAGATGATCTTAAAAAAAAATAGGGGGGGGGTGATTCGGGGGGGGGGGGGGGAGTATAGTATAGTGTGAGGGTGTGGTGGTCATTTGTGAGATGATCTTAAAAAAATTTAGGGGGGGGATTCGGGGGGTGGGGTGGGGCGTGTGGTATAGTAAAGTGTGAGGGTGTAGTTGTCATTTGTGAGATGATCTTAAAAAAAATATAAAAAATAGGGGGGGGAATTCGGGGGGGGGGGGAGGGGGGGGGTGGGGGTATTCTTGGTGCGATGGTTGGACGGTATTTCAAACATAAAATAATAAAATAAATATGTGTGTTTTTTAACCGTTTCAAAAAAAAAACAATTGGGGGGTGGGGTGGGGGGGGGGGCTATAGTATAGTGTGAGGGTGTTGTGGTCATTTGTGAGATGATCTTAAAAAAAAATAGGAGGGGGGATTCGGGGGGGATTCGGGTGGGGATTCGGGGGGAGGGGGGAGGGCACGGGGGATGGTTTGGGTGGAGTCTATTGTGGAATGTCAGGTAGAGTAGTTTTGTCAAAGTATCAATCAAATCTAATCATAAATAAAGAAGTTATGGCATTTTTAGCAAAATTTAATAATTTGACCTTGAGAGTCAAGGTCATTCAAAGGTCAAGGTAAAATTCAACTTGCCAGGTACAGTAACCTCATGATAGCATGAAAGTATTTGAAGTTTGAAAGCAATAGCCTTGATACTTTAGAAGTAAAGTGGATCGAAACACAAAATTTAACCATATATTCAAAGTTACTTAGTCAAAAAAGGGCCATAATTCCGTAAAAATGACTACCAGAGTTATGCAACTTGTCCTTTTACTGTACCCTTATGATAGTTTGCGAGTGTTCCAAGTATGAAAGCAATATATATGATAGTTTAGGGGTAAAGTGGACCAAAACACAAAACTTAACAAAATTTTCAATTTATAAAGGGCCCATAATTCGGTCCAAATGCCAGTCAGAGTTACATAACTTTGCCTGCACAGTCCCCTTATGATAGTTAATAAGTGTTGCAAGTATGAAAGCAATAGCTTTGATACTGTAGGAAAAAGTGGACCTAAACACAAAACTTAACCAAATTTTCAATTTTCTAAGTATAAAAAGGGCACATAATTCTGTCAAAATGCCAGTCAGAGTTACATTACTTTGCCTGCACAGTCCCGTTATGATAGTTAGTAAGTGTTGCAAGTATGAAAGCAATAGCTTTGATACTTAAGGAATATAATGGACCTAAACACAAAACTTAACCAAAATTTTTCAATTTTCTAAGTATAAAAAGGGCACATAATTCTGTCAAAATGCCAGTCAGAGTTACATTACTTTGCCTGCACAGTCCCGTTATGATAGTTAGTAAGTGTTGCAAGTATGAAAGCAATAGCTTTGATACTTAAGGAATATAATGGACCTAAACACAAAACTTAACCAAAACTTTTCAATTTTCTAAGTATAAAAAGGGCACATAATTCTGTCAAAGTGCACGTCAGAGTTTTCTAACTTGGCACGCCCAGTCCCCTTATGATAGTAAGTAAGTGTACCAAGTTTGAATGCAATAGCATTGATACTTTGTGAGAAAAGTGGACCTAAACGCAAAACTTAACCGGACGCCGACGCCAAGGTGATGACAATAGCTCATTTTTTTTTCAAAAAATAGATGAGCTAAAAATGATGAGAAAAATCACTTTAACCGCCGCTTAGACCTCTGAAACGCCTAAATCAAAAAGGGCACAAAAGGCAAAATCCAGCACAAAAAAACGCGCTGGAGATACTTCATGTGTCTCCCCTGAGGCAAACAAGTCATGTAATGGGAAGCTCTTATCTCCTATCTCCAACCCTAACCCTTCATCCCATGAAAAACCCCATTCTGAAAAAAGGACCCATACTGGCCCCTTCAAATCAGGCCCCGCACAGGCACTATGGATTACGGTCTTCCTCACGACGGTGGGCTTTATTTTCCCGCGCGACAAGGCAAATGCCATCGGGGAAGCTTTTCTTAAGTATATGGGAATAGAGGTCGCGCGGCAACTACACGAGACTAACAAAGGTCTGATATTTAGTGTTCGTAAAGACTGTCTTAACAAAGCCGAAAAATTCTCCTACAACAAAAACAAATACGATTAAAAATTAACAGTAAAATCTCCCCAAGCGAAAGGAATTATCCATGTCCCAAAAAGCGCGAACATTACCAAAATCAAGCAAGAATTACAAGCCAAAAAAACGTTGAGTCTGTCCATAGTGGGGTTAATAATACATGTACTTTTATTACCGTCACATTCAAAACCGAAAACGCGCCAACCAAATTACTTGGACTAAACGTTATGCCCGCGCTGCACTCTTACATCAGGTGCGCGAAATGCCAGATGTTCGGACACGCCGAGCTAAATTGCAAGAATAATGCCAGATGCCCCCATTGTGCGGGAAATCACACCCATGACACGTGTCAAAACAGAACTAACAAAAAATGTGCGAATTGCAACGGTCATCATAGCGCGGCTTATAAAAATTGTCCCACTTACCTCAAGTACGTAATGAAGATTCAGGAAAAAAAACTTAATGAAACAAACAAATACATTAATAATATCCATACGAATGCCAAACCTACCAATCTAGAGAACCTAGCAAAACTTCTAGTCAGTAAAACATAATTAGAAATCCTAGCAATTCTGAAAGATAAACTGGGCGATAGCGACCCTGACCCCAGCAATGACCCCACTACATCAAACACAAAACTGCAAACATCATCATCAACAACAACACTACCAGAATCCCAGCAGCAACTGCAAGCATCCGCCATCAGCCAGCAATCCAAACAACTACGAAGCAAACAAACTATCATCAACCACAATAATCTCACACAAACACGCCAGCGCCACCAACAACAACCCTACCGCTATTACTACAACAAAGGGCCATATAATAGCCACAAACAATTTCACTTTCAGAGGGTTATGCGCACCCATACACAGCTATACCAGCCAAATCACGGAGCATGGCACACAGGCGCCCCCCCCCCTTTTCCGGCCTTCGCAAGGAACATTTACGGTTACTATTAGGCAGTTGTATTAACTAGACAAAGAAATAATTCATACTTCCTAGAGGCATTAGAACATCCTAAAGCCCTCAAATGTCTGCGACTGAACATAATTATAACTTAACAAACCTAACCGTCATGTCGTGGAACGTCCGAGGGATAGGAAAACTAAATGAATAAATGTACGAATTACAAAATTATATTAACAAAAACGAAGTACATGTAATCTGCCTACAGGAAACCAACTTCAAAAGCACTCACCGACAAGTTCATCTCAAAGGGTACCAACCACCAGTTAGGTCTAAACAAAGAGACAAAATGATAGGCACTGGAGTAGCAATTTACGTTAAAGAGGGCATACCTTTTACTGAAATAGAAGTCAACCAAGAAAGCCCCATTGAATCATGTGCCATCACACTTTACATGACTAAACACCAATCATACCGTATTCAATGCGTATATGCACAAACTTTAGATAATACCACCAAAAACTATTCTAAAATATTTCAAAAAATGACTTACAGTAATAGTAATATTATTGTTGGAGATTTCAACTTAAAACACGCCTGTTGGAACCCTGAGGGCGACCCACGATGTGACGATCATGCCGAAAATCTCTTGAAATTTCTTAATGATAACAGCATTAACTTCATTAACGACGGCCAAGTAACGAGACTGGCTGACCGCGAAGATCACCGTGATAGCGCGATCGACCTTGCCCTTATTTCACCCCACCTCCAACCAGTAAGCGAATTCAACGTAATTGATAATTCCTTTGGCAGTGACCATCTTCCGATAATAATAAACCTTAAGCTTAAAATACAAAATACCCTTCCGTCCACACAACACAAATGGAAAATTAACAAGGCCTCACCTGAGCAATGGAATAACTTTAAAACTCAGTGTGATAACGAATTCACCCACAATCAATATAACACTGATATCAATACCCACTTTAAAACTTATGTGACTAATCTTAAGACAGCGCTTGATAATTCCATCCCTGTAGTAAACAACAAACCCCAAAAAATTAAACGCTCAGTTCCATGGTGGAATCAGGAATGCGATGACGCCATTAGATATCGCGAAAAATGTAGGAAAAAATGTATCCGCATCAAAACAGGACCTTAATATGAAAAATTAAGAGAAGCCCGCATAAGAGTCAAACAGGTAATTCAAAAGGCAAAAACAGATAGTTGGAATGAATTTTGTAATAACCTTTCATATAAATCAACTAGTAAAGAACTATGGGATCATGTAAGTCGTATGCAAGGCAGACCTCCAACTATAACACCTATTTTCCGCGTAAATAACCAAATTCTTGTTACTAATGCAGATAAAGCCTCGGCGCTGGTCAAGCATTACCAAAACATAAGCAGTGGCGAAGGTTACTCTGGAACTTTTATAGCAAGAAAACAAGTTCTTAAAAATGAATTCCCTGACTGGCTACAATCTACCGACCAGGACAAAATCCACAAATACAATGCTCCATTTAGTCTGTTTGAACTCGAAGCGGCTCTTCTAACTTGCAAAAATGGCGCACCGGGCGACGATAACATTAATTACAAAATTATAAAACAATTGCCGATATCCGCGAAACAAGAACTAATAACTCTCTTCAATAAATCTTGGGCCGAAGGTACTCTTCCCGACCAATGGAACGAGGCCATAATTATTCCAATCGTAAAAGCAAATAAACCAAAAGACTCCCAAGCCTCATATCGACCCATCTCACTTACCTCTACCTTTACCAAACTTATGCAGAAAATGATAAAACCGAAACTCTGCGCGTACTTAGAAAAACACAACAACATTGCTCAAGTTCAATCAGGCTGCATATCAAACCATTCTTGCGAAGATCATATAGTCCGCTTAGAAGCCGATATAAAAAAAGCACAACTTCTCAGTTAGACAGTGGTAGCCGTTTTTTTGGATTTCACCGCTGCCTTTGATAAATTATGGAATGAGCATGCCATTCAGCTTCTTTATGAATTAGGAATAGAGGGCACCATGCTTAAATGGCTAGCAGCGTTCCTTAAAACCCGTAAAATTAAGGTGAGATTAAACGGTGAAACCTCCGAGACTGTGGAAACTGTTAATGGTTGCCCCCAAGGTAGTGTACTGTCGCCGATAATTTTTTCAATTGCTATGAACACGCTTGAAACAGCAATAAAGGAGCAAAACTCTAAAAACTGTAACGACCAAATACAATTATCACTCTTCGTAGATGACAGCGCGATATGGGCCGCATCTAAATCACCGACTTTAGCCATTCAGAAAATACAAGCGGCCCTAACTGCGATTGAAAACTGGAGCAAAAATTATGGTTTTCTTATAAATCCAACAAAAACTCAAGCCATTTTATTCCCTGCTAGTACACGAAAATGTTAAATATATAACGAAATCCCGCAACTCACGCTATGCGACATACCGCTTACGCTCCTCGATAACATTACGTTCCTAGGAATGACATTCGATAAACAACTAACATGGAAAGACCACATATTTAACTTAATTAAGAGATGTCAAAAGGACCAAAATTTTCTAAAAGCAATCCAAAGACACAACTGGGGAACTGACAAAAAACCCTAATGCGCGTATATAAAGCCACTATCTGGGCAAAAATAAACTACGGTAGCATCGCATACCACTCTGCTAGCGACTCACTTTTAAACAAACTGCAAGTTATCCAAAACACAGCACTCAAAATTATTACCGGCTGACGAAAAACAACAAGCAACATAGCACTACATATCGAATGTGGAATGCTCGAACTTAATCAACAAAGAGATTTTAACCAATTGAAATATCGCGCGCGAACGGCCTCTATGGGAAGCAACCTTCCAATAAATAAGAGTGTTACGGATAATCCAGCTTATTTAAAAACAAAACATAAAAAGTAGGGATGCAAGAGGTTAACCGGTTAACCGGTTAACCTACCGGACGACCAGTTAACCGGTTACATTTTCGGCAAAAGGTTAACCTTGAAAAATATATTTGATTATGTTTTTTTTTTCATCGAATAACTTGTACGTTTTTACTTTTTTCGCGTGACATACTGCCAAATTGCGCTGGCGACTAGTTAAAACAACATGCCGCACAGTCGACGGTAATAAATAACGTGTCAACAAACACAGCAATAAATCAATACCTTTATGATAACAAATAGGGGTACGTTTTGATAATTGACACCATTGTTTTGTTTGACTCGCGAAAATTTAACTAGCGAACTGCGGGAGTGGGGGCTATTAGCGAAGACGTAATTTCCACGTTTATCGAACTCGCGATAAAAAACAGTTTAGACAATGCACGGCTTTTTTTGATGTTTTGTTAACCAATATCCAACACTGATTGCTCGCTAAAATACCGTGTTTTATAAGAAACAATTTTCTGAATAAATGCATTCGTAGTTAAAATCTTGTCGAGTAAACGTCGTATTTGCTTCTGAGAAATTACTTTCATTATTGTAATTTACGTCACCAACGATGCCACCATTACCGTCCGAGGTATGGAAACACTTCAGAAAATCGGCAGACAAGAGCACTGCATCTTGTCTGTTATGCAGTGCAACAATTCAACTGCATTGCGGCACCTCAGATCTGCGAAATCATATAAAATTTAAGCATCCGTCCGTTGACAACAAAAAGGCCAGCCCGGATGTGTCAAAGCAACAGACGTTACACCAGGTTTTTGCCCCCCGTCCTTCGTCGAGCGAGACGATCAACCAGGCCCTTGCAAATTTCGTGGTCCAGGCATACGTGCCCATGATTTATTCTGCAGACAAAACTAGAAACTGTGAATAAAAAATTAACTCAGAATCTGAGTTTGTGTTCTTTATTTTACCCACATTTAAATGTAAAATGAACATTAAACGATAATAATTCGGCTACAGACGCTAAAATGCAAATATCAAAATAATTGAAAATATGCAATTATCCAATAAAGCGAGATGCGGATTCGTTGAAACACATGGCCCTCTTTACGTCAACCAGAAAGGGAAAAAACTTGTTAATATAAGATCAATTTGAGCTTTAAAAATGGAAACATAATTAACAAAGAAACACACCTTTTTGTGAGCGATATGACGCGAACGTAATATAAGCGGCCCAATGAAAAATAAAATAATGACGCAAGCGATCTCAAATTAGAAATTACTTTCGTGTCTATAGAGCGGTTCGAGCGGTATGACATTTTTATATACTCTAACATTGAAACTACCTAAAGCATTTCGGTTAACCGGTTAATAACCGGTTACGGCAAAAGGTTAACCGGTTACTGATTTTTGTAACCTCTTGCATCCCTAATAAAAAGCGATTCGGACTTCCGTATGCACAGAAAGTGCGTACGTTAGGCAGTTACTATAAAACTGACAAAATTATAACACAAGCACCCACTTACCTTAGCCTTAGCTCACTCTTCAGACCTGACATCGACTTGCAACTAACAACTCTGATAAAAAAAATCCGACAACGACCCCGAAAACGGTTCTATAGCCCAAACTCACATAACAAATAACTACTCTAATTACATCCAAATATATACCGATGGAAGCAAAAATGACGAACACAAATTAGCCGGCGCCGCATATGTAGTATATAACACTCAAAATGCTGTCATCCATCACAGTAAAGTAAAATACACAAAACACCTGACTATATTTACATGTGAATTAGCGATAATAAACAGCGCGCTAACTTGGCTGAACGAATTAGAAACGCATGAACTACAGTCCAACCTGCCCGAGCGACCGCCTGTTAATAGCGACCAACAGTCAATAACGACCACACCGATTTCCTCCCGAACGATTTCACTATATATTGAACCTGCGAATAAAGCCCACATGTGAACAAAGGCTAGCGACCACCCTTTTACATTCCCAAATCTCCATTTTGATAGCTTACAACGACCACTGCGATCATAAAAATCAACGATTTCGCAACTTTCAAAAAACAAAATGGCCGCCAAGACACTGCGTAGTCACGTGATACACATCTTACCAGTGGACTCGTCCAATTTAATTACGTAATTATATCTGATTCACTCAGCGCTTTGCAAGCGTTAAAAGCAGGTACATCCAGAACGCGACCAGACTTAATATATTCAGTGTTAAAGAAAATTACTAAATTAACAACAAAAATCAACTCAATTAAATTTCTTTGGATTCGGAGTCACGTAGGTATTTTGGGAAAGGAGCATGCTGACCAACTCGCTAAGGTAGGATTACATGAGGGTCTACTTTCAAACCAACTCCCTAGCGCACGCAAACTGATCGCAATAATTAATCAGAAAGCTTATAACGTACAGGACCACCGATGGTCAATTTACTGTGCAGATCATGATTTTCCGCTATTTAATAACCCTAGTCATAAGATCAACATTTACAGCCCCATTAAACGGGAAGATAGAGCATACTCACGCCTGAGGCTGCGGGTGTCACGACTGCATGGGGACTATTACAAACCTGTCAACTGCCCGCAATGTAACATTCCAAATACGTTCGAACATCTCTTTTTTGTATGTCCGGCATTACTGTACAACGCCTAGAATTAAGTGCAGAGGTACTAGCAGCGTACAAAAAAAATACTGTGATTGATCGCGGTCTACTGCTAATGCCGCCGAGCGGGATCGGCCCTATGTAAGACAACATGTTTTCAAATTTTTGCGAGACACGGGGTACCTCGATACAATATAAATATACTAATTAAATCACGTACATCGAAACACATCGCGTTTACTGACGTAGGCATTTACCGCAATGAATACAATACCATGGGCTATGGCCTTGAAGGGTGTCCCCGGGCTGGCACGGACGACGGGCCGTTCAACTAGTGTTAACGGTCCTCTCTTCCGGGCCAGTTCGGACTGCACCTGGCCTTAGTCACCCCCTCACAGGGTGTAACCGAGGGGCCACAGCGACGAGTGTCATGGGGGCCCCTTGGGCTGCGCCCTTTGAGGACGCCGTGGACGGGAACGGGCAGCCACGCTAAAACACAGTATAACAACAACAATCTATAATACAACGACGGAAAGGTACCTTTTTTTACACGTGTACCCTACAAAGCGTGATTAGAAATAGCGTGCCTGTGCCCGTGCCACTAGTTCTCAAATGACCTACCAAATAAAACTCAAACTATCTAGACACACCTCGACTAACTACAACCCCAGTAAATAGGTAATCAGGATGAATATGCATGTAGGGACAAAACAGTCATAGACTAATATAACCTGCATATTGTCTAATCATAACCCAGAACAACACTACCAAATGTCTGGGATAAATTTTTGTGAGAATTACGATATCACATTGTGATCATCAGGCTACAGTATAGCCCTCACATAATTGAAACCAGACATCTACATATCAGCAGAAAAAGATTCAATTTACAATTAAACATGATAAATGGCAATTTATGATCCATATACTGAAAACCACTACCAAACAACTGGAATTGATTTTCGTGAGAATTACGATATCACATTGTGATCATCAGGCTACAGTATAGCCCTCACAATATCGAAACCAGATATATACATATTAGCTGAAATAAACTCAAATGAGAATTGGAATCTCAGTACAGCACCAACAACACACAATGCTAAAACGACGGAAGGGTACGTTTTCCCCAACACGCAGGTCACTCAGCCTTTCTACGACGGGAGGGTACATTCCCCTTAATACAAATGACACTCGGCCTTTCTCGACCACTATGGATAAGCTCTAATCCTTCTTTTAAATCCAAATATCGCTCTTGATAACACAATCCAGGGTTCCGCGAGACCCTCCTTTTCCTTCTCTCAAGCTGTAAACAGCCACCGACCACGAAGGCAGGGAAAAGCACACAGACAACATACTTCCACGCAGTATCGGAAGATATTAAGTGCGCACGTGGGCAAATCGCATTTACTCACAGTGCAACCCCAATAGTTGTTAATATTGTTGTAAATAAATTGAAGTAAACTTTTCCCATATCCACACTATCAAAACATGTTGGGTGGAGCGTGTCGGCAGGGCTAGTAGGGCGCGCCTGGCGAAATACCAACTTGTCCGTGCACTCTGGCTCTGTTGAAATGACCCACCCATCATAACCAAAAAAAGAATGGTGACGGTTTAATTGTTGTTTTCCCTACTGTAGTGTAGATGATGCTTTCCCGTAGTGTAGTTTAAACAGAGCCCGTTATATGACAGGAGTGTTAAATGAATAAGTTAGGAAATTCTAATTCACCCATGAATGCAAACCAAACCAACGGTGGCGTTTTTTCTCTTGTTTATCGCATGCTCTCTTATATTCTTCATATTATCTGGTTTATAGTGCATGATATTTGATATATATGGGCGGCGAGGAAACAGTCTAAATTAGGAAAGAAGCTGTATACCTACTCTGCAATATGCTAGATATTCACTCACTGGTCATATATCTGGTTATTAGTGTGTGCGTGTTTAAATTGTTTAACTAATACTGTTAATCCTAACCTAACTGACTAACATGTCTTCCGCGAGGGACGTTAAACGGGGGTGCAGTGTATCGGTTCTCTAAACCGGGCACTTTAAAGAACCAGGAACGCCTCTGGAAGTGGGGCGTTACCTGTATCCCACTCGAACCCCCACTTATACCTCTCCTGGGGCGGAGAGCTCTATAAAATCACACTCAATTTCGTAAACAAACTATAAACAAAAAATCATAGATAATAATAATTATAATAATGATAATAATAATGGTTATGATGAGAACAGTGTTGTTGTTTTTTTCACTTATAGGGGAATGGTGGCGGGGCCCGTCCAAAGGGGAAAAAATGCGTCGTTTTTTTTAGGAAAAGGGGAAAATTAAATATTCACTCTTTTATATGTAATGATATTTATTATATGAATACACATGTTTGTATGAATATAATATTCACAGCAGAATGCCTCTCTCCTTTTTCTGAAATATATATCAATCATTTTTTCAACATTAGTTTTAGACAGTTCAGCCTTCATGCACAGTCTCAGTTTTCTTAGCCATTTTGAGTCGAATTGAGTTTTTTAAATCGATTAAATGGCAAATTTCAGCATTTTTTATCAATAAAATGGACCAAATTGGAATGTTTTTATCAACAAATATTGACACAATATAGATACATCAGGCCTTTTCCTAGCCATTTTGGGAGAAAAATGCAATTCATGAGAAAAGTCCACTGATTTGGAAAAAAGTTATCTAATTTAATATGACACTTTATAATAATTAAAAATCATATAAATTATAGTTATATACTTTGTTAGTTATTTATGAAATAAATTTGAGATATATTTGTCATGATTATAAAACAGTTCTTTCTTAAAAAAAATAATAAAAAAATAAAAAAAAATGTTGTTTTTTTGTTGTTGTTTTTTTACTTCTGGAGGGGATTGTTTTTTAAATGGGGGAAAAATATATACTCTTTTTTGAGGGGAATGGGGCCGAATATCGGCCCCGAAATTGCCATAAAAAACACTGGAGAATGATGGTTATGTTAATGTGAGTGATGATTATGAAGTTGGGGTTAATGATGATGATGATAACAATACTAATTATGGTTATAATAGGACAAAATTTGCACACTTAACGAAAGATATTCCTAATCATTTATCTATTTAATAATTTTATAACCGGTCTACTATGATTAACGTTTTTTATAATTGTAATATAATTCTCCTCCTATTTTATTTATTTATTTATTTATTTTTTCTTTCTTTTTTTTATTTATTTAATACCAGTGAACGATAAGGTCTCATTGGCCACTGTGCACTGGTGTATTTGTATTAAAAAATAGTAATAATAATAATAATAATAATAAACCTTTGGCGAAAACCCGAGCAGTTGGGGTAAATTTGACCTACTTTGGTTAAAAATTAAAATATTTTCCCCTGACAGGTCACAGGGGCAGGTCTGCACATAAGGCTGTCGTGAAGACGCAGCGAGACCTGTAAATAAACTCTGACATTCACACACACATATTAATATGAAATCAAAACAAGACTACTTATGAAAACAAATTATTAATAAAAAGAGAGCAGAACTGAGGTCATTCTCAGTAGTGAATGGCATCAACAACGAGTTCAATTTACCATAAATAATAAAATCGGGTTTCAACAAAATGAACAGTGAACATGTCAGGATATGAGCAATAGAAACGAAACGAATAATCTCGATTAATCCGTTTCAAATGACGTGACCATTGTAGGAATTATACATTTCAAATTAACATTATTTATATTGACAACGTTATTGAAGTGTTAAAAGTTGAACGGTTAATTTGGACGTGAATTCGTACAACGATAAGTTTTTAGTTATAACTAAATTGATTAGTTCAATAAGTGTCATTTATAAAACCGTCTTGATTAAATCATAATTCAATAATGAACTTCATTAAATAACGCTGACCTGTATGTATAATACGAAAACTGGTCGTTATTTTTCGAACTTTACAATGACACTCGCTGAAAGCGTCGAGTCAGTATCGTATGGGAAATTTGGCAACGATGTAAGGAAACAAAAAATTTGCCGTAAAGAGACTGATACCGAAAGTTGGTCGTAGTTTTCAAGATGCTACTGGAGTGATCAAATAGACAGTTTAACACCCTTATATTCCACATTGTATTTCCTGAGACAAGATAAGTATGAACGGTTAAAAACGAAGGTACGGTTACTCACAGGGACTTACATGCTCCAAACAAAACGTAAGAACTTTCACCGGTATGAAATAAACCCAACATGTCAGATGTGTGGTGAAGAGAACGAAACCGCAGAACATTTTGTGCTCAAGTGTAGTGCCCTACATAGTGTTAGACAGTCAATTATGGCAGACATAGAACGTCAGTGGGGGGCGATAACAGAGACTTCCTTTAATACTTTACCCGTAGACGAACAGCTCTACATACTCATCAACAGTTGGCCAACTTTAAAGACTTTCCTGAAAACCCATTTGTCTACAGAATTTCACGAGTTTGAGAAGCATTGTGGACGGTTGTTGTACGGTCTGGACAGGACACGTCAGTTGCTCTTGGTGACCAATGCAAGCCAGCGACCACCCCGTACCAAACACAAAAAACAAAACTAAAGAAGGGCATAATTCTTAATTAAACTGGCAATAGTGTTTATTGGGTATTTTTATTCAAGGCAATACAATTCTAATGTATGTACAGAAGCACTCTCCGACCTTCCGTAAATTCACTTAATGTTTTATTTTTATTTTTATCTCATTTAATATTTTAACAACTAATGAAAAATCGCGCGTACAGTTCTAAGTCGCATATATTCGCGATTAGTGGATAGACTTATATTCTAGTGAAAGGTGTGTGATTTAAGGAGTGAATAGTGTGAACGTGTAATATAGAGTGTTTATATTCGGTGGAAGATTATTCACTGTCTACAAACGATTGTTTGGTTCCTCTACAAAGGGGGTTGAAGAAGAACACAGAACAGAACAGATGGCGTCTGTAAATCGCAACGAAGACAAAATAATGTTATTTTATTGTTTTGACGATGCAAAAGCTTACATAAAAAGAAATGAAATTGATACGAATAACCTACATAATTGGTTACAGCACAAAAAACTTTGGTAATTCAGGTTAATTCATTTTATTATTTTGTTCATATATCTAAACGTAATGATTTCTGTTGAAAGACGTATAAATTAATTATTCTTCAAAGTTTAATTGATTGTTGTGGTTGTAACCAGCTGGCGTTTGAAAGAAACTCAAACATATTTTAGTGAAAAGAGAAAAAAGAGACATGTTAATCTTTAAAAAATAGTTGGTTTGAAAGAAACACATTTAGCTTTCCTTTTTGTTTTCCTTACAATATTGACACTGGGACCATTGACACGACCGTTTTGTAGACCTTCGTCGAGTCAGTATTGTCAGGACAATATGGCAACATGGTTAGGAAACAAAAATTTTGCAGTAAAGAAACTGCTACCGCATGTTTGTCAAAGTTTTCAAGATGTCGTCTGCCAATCTTCACACGAGAAATCGCAATGAAGACAAGATACTTTTATTTAATTGTTTAACGATGCAAAAGTATGAAATTGATAGTATAATCGTTAAATAATCGGTTATAGAACCAAAAAATTCGGCATTTTCATTTTTGTTTTCCTTACAATATTGACACTACCGTTTTGTAGACCTTGACTAGAGTGAATATTATTAATGAAAATTTTGTCAAATATTATCAATTATAAGTTGAAGAGAAATACAATTACCTTCCATTATTATCATTTTGAATACATTGAATCGAGCTCTGATTATTTAACAAATTATCATTCCAGTGCTTTTTAAATAAACACAGTAAACATCTAATGGAAAATAACGGTATCAACTGTTAGCAATTCAGCGTACATTGTTCTGCATGCACTTATTTTCATTTATTTATTTTTAAGTAACAGCAGTGCAATCTGTAAATACTGTTCTGGATGCATGGATATTTATACCCAGGTGATGATAGCCATGTATTCACAGCCATGGCAACACAGGGGCATTAAGCAGTGTTTTCTCAGTATTTGATTACTATGTTAATCACTTGATTTTGTACCAAAAAGCGTATGTCCTTCAAGATGAGCCATGTTAGAGCAAAATATTAAAAAAATTGTGAAGTTTATTTTTTTATGTTATTATTTTTTATTCACCATTTACTAAATTAATACTAAATTTACACTGGCACCTATAAATTCTGCCACACTCATATATTTCTTAAATGATGAAATGTTTGCAATACACTATGGTATTAATTATTTTTATACAATAAGTTTGTAAAGACGTTATCAAATCTATTTAGCTTTTATGTGGCCTGAATATTTATCACAATGGGTAAGTAGAAAAAAGCATGCCTCACAGATAGCTTTTTACTTGCATTAATATTTTGACTTAAAAAAATGAAAGAATTTTTCCCCAATTGATAAAGTATTGTTTATTCCCATATCCTGTCACAAAATGCCTTATTTATTGTCTTTCAAAAATCAAAAAAGTTTTAAAAATGAAGACTTATGAAGGTGAAAACATTTGTACTTTCTCTTTTTTTAAGAACAATGTGATTCTATGTACCTTTATCAACTATTGTAATGTCCCCAGTTCGAATGATCGGGGGTATATTGTTTTTGGCCTGTCTGTCTGTCCCAAAACTTTAACCTTGGTAACCTTGCGATAACTTTTGAAATATTAACTTTTGAAATATTGAACATAGCAACTTGATATTTGGCATGCACGTGTATCTCGCGGAGCTGCACATTTTGAGTGGTGAAAAGTCAAGGTCATCCTTCAAGGTCTAAGGTAAAACAAAAATCAAAGCGGCGCAATAGGGGGCATTGTGTTTCTGACAAACACATCTCTTGTTCCTATTAAATGAATGAATTCATGATATGGATTTTTTTGTTTAATTTCAATTTTTTGTGTTTTTTAAATAAAGTGTATACATAAGCAGAAAATAAAAAAAAATCTGTTTTGATGAATAATTTCAGTTTTTACTTCATCCTCCCATAAGGTTTGTTGGGTCCATGGGGTGAACCCTTATATGTATGTGAGCCTTGGACATCAGATTCTGAAATGCCACCATGGTACAGACAAGAATAAGAAGAGAAAACTGGCAAAGGAGAAGGTATTGGACAGAAAAATGGTAACCTTCCCCTCCATGCTTGTCATTGATTTTTAGCTCGGCTGTTTTCGAAGAAAACCCGAGGTATTGTCATAGCCAGCTTGTCGTGTCGTGTCCGTCGTCGTGTCATTGGCCGTCCGCGTCATGCTAAAACCTTAACATTTTGTCATTGGCTCTAAAATCAAAGTGCTTCAACCTACAACTTTGAAACTTCATATGTAGCTGCACCTTGATGAGTTCTACATGTCACACGCATTTTTGGGTTACTAGGTCAAAGGTCAAGGTCACTGTGACCTCTTAAAAAAATCTGACAAGCTTGCATGTATTCAAAACTGCACCCGCAGCCGAGCGTGGCACCTTTTATGCGGTGCTCTTGTTAGCTTACCAGAGCACCGTGTTAGTATGCAGAATCTTTATTTTCATAAACAATACAATAGCAATGTCTCATATAAATCAGTCTTTACTGAATTGGAAAGCATTGTATTTAATAACAATTTTGTTAAAAAAATAGGATCCAGATGAATCAGCTAAATGTACAAGAATCTTTTATATATAAACTTTGAAACATCAATGTAGCGCATCATGTAAGCCATTTAATGCAAAAATAAACAATGTACATGTAATGATGGACACAGGATTTTAAAAATGTTCTTAAAATGGTGTTGATTTCAGTGCAAAACAAAAATGTTTGTTGTTATTGTCTTGATGAATGCTCAGATAAAAATTTAAGATTTATTTCTTTGGACTTGGTAAAATGCCAACATTGATCAGATCATTCCATGAAGAGTAAAATGTTTACCCTTTTGTTTTATACTGACTAATATTATGATGAAATTCGACTAACAGTATCTGTTCTTAAACAAATTTGGTCCAAATAGTTGTCAAAACTCAACACTGTGTGATATCAGATAAAATATGCATTTTCATGTACATAAAGTTGTAAAGATATTAACAAACTTTTCAGACGAAGACAGTTACCAGTGAGCAACATTCATATGCTAAATAGAAAACAAGGCATGCAGTGCAGCTCTCCAAAAAATTGGACTGTCCTGCTTCTATCATTCTGAAGGAAGTGTTGATATTCACCCCTGAAGAGGTTGGATGTGTTGTTTTTCTTTTATTTAATTTACCCACAAGCAGGACAATTACTGTACATTACATTGTTTTATTGCAATCATAACTCTTAAGAAACCTTACTATTGCACCCATGCTCAAAATCCACTGGTTATATCATCAATTTCTTCTGATTCATACAAAATGTACATTTGTATTGTGTTTGCCTCATTTTTATTGTTTTTACCTCTGTAAAAGTGTGATAAGCAAAATATGATGACAATTTAATTAAACATCTTCATCCAATCATTTTATGCTATTGTTGGTTTTAAGCACTGTTTAGGTTGTCAACATTATGTCATTTAATACAAGGGTTCATCAAGCGAGCTGAAAAAAAATGGCTGCTTCTAATGTGAGGAGTGATCTGAGTAAAGGCATCAAGAAGATAATGGTGGTGTTTCCTAACATCGAACACAAGTACCATACAAGTGGAGAGGTACTGATTTGTAAAGTAACACTCTGTAAAGTTAAATTTCTGTTGATTCATTTGCTGTAACATGTGATCAAAATTGTCAACAGTTGCCCCATCATGGGGATTTCTTGTTTACCTGGCACGTAATAATTTAAAAAAATGTAAAAATCTTTTGAATTAGATTTTTTGCAAATGTTTAAAACCAAATCTAAAGACTTTGCTTAATAGCTATTTTACCAGTGTTAACTAAAAGATGAATAGGATTACGCAGAATATTTAAAAATGTCATCAGACTGCTCCAGCTTTAAACCTGATTTGTTTGGCAGCACTCTGTACCTTTACATTATCCTAGATCTTTCCTTAAAAGATGATGTGTATAATAAAATAACTTACAATTAATTTTCTCTAAATGCTTGAGTTTTGATAGTTGTTATTTGACATCAAATAATAAAACTAAAGATTGTTAAAAGCATGCTCCTGGAATCGAAGGTAGCCTCAGCCAGTGGTCGAATGATTTATATGGACTTTTATTAAAAATGACTGTTTAAAGACTTTCTTAAGAAGTCAAAGTTTTGCAATAATTAAGATAATAATAACGAAATAATGAGGAGAAGAAGGACATAAAGATTATGCCCTGGTTTCCATTATAATTTCTTTATTATTCCCTTCCGAAAGGCATAGGTATATTGAACTTGCAGTTGTCATTCCGTTTGTGTGTGTGTGTATGTCCATCTTCGCAATAAGCATATTGCAATATGTCAACTAGTAAATTACCTAGGTTGATGAAATTTGGTATGTTGAAAGAGGGACAAAAAGTTGAATGTACAATTTCCTTCATTTTTTTTTTGCCTCCTGCGCAAATTATTGTTGCTGTGTTTAAAGAAATGATTGGAAACTAAAAGCGTGCTGACTCAAAAAGTACGTAAGCAGAGTTGATAAAGTTTGGAGGGCATAAATGGCCGTATTGGGAATATGCACTTCATGTCAGTTTCTTTAATATGGTTCAAATTGCTGATTGCTATGGTTATATAAATACAATGCAGCAAATATCCACAAGGGGGCTGCTGTTTTGTCTGTTAACAAGCTCTTGTTAATGTAAGATTCAAATTTTACTGATTATCTTAACTAATCAACAACAACGCACTCTGGGGTCACACTGTCTGTCAGACACTGAGACATCTACATCTTTTCATTTGACACCTCTTTATAATAATGTATTTATATTAGCTTGAAGATCTGTATTAAAATGCAGATGATCGTACATTGGGGTGATAATGTTTGCAAAGTGCATGTTTATATTAATTGCTGCTATTTAAATTTCTTATTGAATCTTCAACAGAACGCTGGGCTGTTGCAACGTATCGACAGTGATGTTGCCTCAAAAATTAAAGAACTTGTGGTGGAAGAGGGCGTTGCAAATGTTGAAGAAATGCAACGCCATCTGACCTCATTTGTTATGAAGAATGTAACACCTGCTCCATCAAGAACTAAAAGATTTGCCCCTACAAAAAAAATGATCAGATATCACATGAATAAGGCAGCAAAGAAGGGTTGTGATAGCAATGATGACCAACACAACTTAGTTCAGCTTGTGAGTGTGCTTAGTGTGTAATTAACAGTTACTTCAATACAGATATATATTTATCACATGCCATACCCTGCTTCCCCTTTTAATATAACCATTACGAATATTTTTATCTTACACATGTGTTATATACTTTTTAAGGATTTTCATTGGCTTATTTTCGTTTGATTTACCAATCGCATTTTGTTATGTTGCTGAAATAACATTGCAACGTCAAATGACGTCACGAAATGTAAACAGCATTTCGGATTTATTATTAAGTTTGCGAAAATATTTTAATAATTTTTTGTGTCCGGAGCCATATCTTGGAAGTGCTTTGGCGGATTTCATTGAAACTTGGTATGAGTATAAATATGGATAAGAGGATGATACATAACATTTGACATAGTTATACATCTCATTAAGCGAAATTTAAGAAATTGTGTTATTATATTTTCATATATTACTTTTTGGCTTAAGATGCTAAGGTCATACATTGTTTTGTAAACGAAACATGCGACATAATTTTCCTTTATCATTTACATTTGTTGTAAATAGTGAGCATATTAAAATTCTGATGTCTGATATTAATTTGCCTATTGTGAATAGATTTGTACCATTGTTTTGTTAAATGGACCTTTTCACGTTTTGGTTAATTTACGAAATTGATTTTTTTTTCAGATTTCAAAATTTTCGTTGTAGTTTTATTTTTGCGAGAAATCGGTAATACTGAACATTTACTAAGCTCTACAATATTACAGTATTTGCATATTTTGATGATTTAAACACATTAAAAATTTAAAGCATTACGAAGGAATAATTTGGCGAGTTCTGTTGTTATCATTATATTTTGTGACAGTACGATGATTGCTGATATAAATTATAACATAAACATATTACTTACTATACGATCACAGATGGGCGAGTTGTTTAAGTTCTAGTCTTTTACTCAAATGGTCAGTTGTTTAAGACTAGTTAAGGATAACTTTTTTATCTTTGATTTTATTCTTGTTTAATTATTCAGCTATTTAATTCCGATGTAAACATTTATCTTTTTACATTATTTTATTTATTTCATCATTTTTATTTTTAAAACTTCAACACATGCCAAAATCCGTGAAAATATCCATATACAGGTATGCGTTTATAATTGTTGGCATCATTTACGTCAATTTCTTTAAACTATGACTTTTTCCCTTCGCACCAAGACAAGAATATTAATTGATTAAACCAATGGTTATTGTTTTCTTTTGAATGTCTTACCATTGAACATTTGATAATCTCATC
This sequence comes from Dreissena polymorpha, assembly GCF_020536995.1. NCBI lineage: Eukaryota > Metazoa > Mollusca > Bivalvia > Myida > Dreissenidae > Dreissena > Dreissena polymorpha. The sequence continues at coordinate 17,138,082 of NC_068363.1, read as the reverse complement.
CGGAGGTTGTTGCTTTCCCGGGATTTTATTATTGTTTTGTTAATTTATTAATTTTCCAACGTTTAGAAATGTCATGTTTTGCTAACATTTATAAATGTATTTATACTTTTATTCGCACTTTGATCGTAGTACTTTCATGTTTGGCTTTCTTTCACATCGAACGAGTGTTTATTTTTAGCTCATCTATTTTTAAAAAAAATTATGAGCTATTGTCATCACCTTGGCGTCGGCGTTGGCGTTGGCGTCCGGTTAAGTTTTGCGTTTAGGTCCACTTTTCTCAGAAAGTATCAATGCTATTGCATTCAAACTTGGTACACTTACTAACTATCACGAGGGGACTGGGCAGGCAAAGTTAGATAACTCTGGCGTTCATTTTGACTGAATTATGTGCCCTTTTTATACTTAGAAAATTGAAAATTTTGGTTAAGTTTTGCGTTTAGGTCCACTTTTCTCAGACAGTATCAATGCTATTGTATTCAAACTTGGTACACTTACTTACTATCATGAGGGGACTGGGCAGGCAAAGTTAGATAACTCTGGCGTGCATTTTGACAGAATTATGTGCCCTTTTTATACTTTGAAAATTGAAAATTTTGGTTAAGTTTTGTGTTTAGGTCCATTTTATTCCTTAAGTATCAAAGCTATTGCTTTCATACTTGCAACACTTACTAACTATCATAAGGGGACTGTGCAGGCAAAGTAATGTAACTCTGACTGGCATTTTGACAGAATTATGTGCCCTTTTTATACTTAGAAAATTGAAAATTTGGTTAAGTTTTGTGTTTAGGTCCACTTTATTCCTACAGTATCAAAGCTATTGCTTTCATACTTGCAACACTTATTAACTATCATAAGGGGACCGTGCAGGCAAAGTTATGTAACTCTGACTGGCATTTGGACGGAATTATGGGCCCTTTATACTTAGAAAATTGAAAATTTGGTTAAGTTTTTAGTTTTGGTCCACTTTACCCCTAAAGTATCATAGATATTGCTTTCATACTTGGAACACTCGCAAACTATCATAAGGGTACAGTAAAGGGACAAGTTGCATAACTCTGGTTGTCATTTTTACGGAATTATGGCCCTTTTTTGACTTATAATAACTTAGTAACTTTGAATATATGGTTAAATTTTGTGTTTCGATCCACTTTACTTCTTAAGTATCAAGGCTATTGCTTTCAAACTTCAAATACTTTCATGCTATCATGAGGTTACTGTACCTGGCAAGTTGAATTTTACCTTGACCTTTGATGACCTTGACTCTCAAGGTCAAATTATTAAATTTTGCTTCTTTATTTATGATTAGATTTGATTGATACTTTGACAAAACTACTCTTACCTGACATACCACAATAGACTCCACCCAAACCATCCCCGTGCCCTCCCCCCCCTCCCCCCCCCTCCCCCCCCCCTAATTGTTTTTTTTTTAAGATCATCTCACAAATGACCACCACACCCTCACACTATACCCTCCACCCCAACCCCCCCACCCCACCCCCCCCACCCCCAATTTTTTTTTAAACTGTTAAAAAACACCAATATTTATTTTTATTATTTTATGTTTGAAATACCGTCCAACCATCGCACCCAAGAATCCCCCCCACCCACCCCCCTCCCCCCACCCGAATCCCCCCCCCCCGCTAATTTTTTTTTTTTTTTTGTAAGATCATTTCACAAATTACCACCCCCACCCTCACACTATACCCCCCCCCCCAAATTTGTTTTTTTTTAAACGGTTAAAAAACACAAATATTTATTTTTATTATTTTATGTTTGAAATAACGTCCAACCATCGCACCCAAGAATCCCCCACCCCCACCCCCCCCCCCCCCCGCTGATTTTTTTTTTTTTGCATTTTTTTTCGAAGTTTTTGGAAGATTATGTAATAAATGTCCACACCCCCACACTATACACCCCTCTTCACTCCACCCCTCCCTCCTTTGTGATTGAAAATGAGAGTCCCTTCACCTTTTAAAAGAAAATAGATGAGCGGTCTGCACCCGCAAGGCGGTGCTCTTGTTTTATATAAATATCATCTACGGTTGAGTGGTTCGATTTAACTTCTTTAATTTAAGATGCATTCTGCAGAATACACCAAAAATATCGGGTTTGATGAACGTTATATATTTAATGTTGTGCCTTTCTTTTATTAATACGCTTTCCTTTTCTATATTTTGTAATTCGTCTGCAAAACAAAAGCGTTCATATTTGCGCTCTTTTATTGCTAGTTTATATTTTTTCTTGATTAAAAATCAATGCATTTTTTAGCATTTGCGTATAACCATAGTTTATTCGATGTTATGGTATGATTTTCTTGAAACGAGATTGTTTGCCACAGACGTGAATGGCAGCAATGTATAGATTGTGTGTAAACCATTTCACCATTCACCTTGAATCGGTGAATATTAAAGATGAAGTTTGTGTAAATAATGCGTTGTTAAAACGTCAATTTTATCTGCATTTTAGGAGACGTATGATGTTAACTGTGTATAATTGTGAAATTAACCATATTCGTCGTTATCGCATTAGTTATGGCGACACTCTTCAAAGATGATCATAAAATACTTAAAGTTGTAATTATTGTTTATTTGTAACCTTTTAAGTCTAGTCCGGGTTTTCGCAACAAATAAATTTAACCAAACATAGGACTGCACTCAACAGCACTTATGTGGCCAAGGATAGTTAAATCTCATAGATGTGTGTTCATATTGAAATACCATATAAAGCATTTTTGTTTGTAACAATTTTTGTCTTAAAACGGAAGATATGACATTATCAGAGAACATAAAGTCATTGACAATAACAATCCATCAATTATAAGGTAATTACAATGTATAACTTCTAAAATGTAATATAGACCGTATAACCCTTTCTCCCATAAGAAGCAAAGTGAAAATTGATTTTGCAACCAGCATAAACCCAGAACAGCAACTCGCAGTCTGTTAAGGTTTTATGCTGTTTGTTACTCATCAGTACATTAGGATTGGAAATGAAGCATTTAAAACTTGAATATGTTAAGAAAGGACTTATTTAATTTAATTTTCTAAAGGACTTTAAATGCATCAAAGTGCATTTGTGAGAGGTAAAGGGATAAGCACATGAGATTGTTTGTTTGTCCTTCATTTATAAAACCCGATGTATAAGCACGATGTGATCGTTGTCTAGACGCATACCAATATGGGTTCGTGTGTTCCTCAACGCTATTAAATCCGTAAAATAACATGTGCATATTCTATGGACACAGATAAACAGAAGTGGATTAGTTTCTTCATGCAATTGATACCGTATAAAGAAACTCAATTTATTCACTCGATGCTGATTGATTGGGTTTTATTAGGCAATACGATGCAGATTTATTGGGTTTTATTACACTATAATGCAATTAAGACCATATATTCGCATGTGAACGTTAACTGGGCGCAGATAAATAGGCATCCATCCCTGGTTTCATCCGAATTGTACCGTATAAGCACGAAGTTGACGTTGTCTGGATGCTTTTTTGGAGGGGGTGGGGGTATTAATTATACAATGGTAAAAAAAATATAAAAAATAAAACACGCGGAGATTTCATGCACGTACATCAATCTGATTAACTTAGTTATTTGATGCAATTAATAGCATTAAAGGGGCCTTTTCACAGATTTTGGCATTTTTTAACTTATTCATTAAATGCTTTATATTGATAAATGTAAACATTTGATCGTAAAAGCTCCAGTAAAAAATCAAGAATAAAATTTAAAAAAGGAAAAGAACATTGCCCGGAGCAGGTTTCGAACCAGTGACCCCTGGAGTCCTGCCAGAGTCCTGAAGTAAAAACGCTTTAGCCTACTGAGCTATTCCGCCAGGAACAATACTTGACGTATTTTATACCTTATATAAGCAATCTTCGTAGTTTCACAAAATTTAACGACAAAAACAGAACTCTCCAAATTATTCAATCGTTTCGCGTTGCAACGCTTTATAATTTTTAGGTTTTAAAATCGTCAAAAGATGCATATAATGGCTATATTAGACCATGGTAAATGTTCAGTATTACTGTTTCCTCACAAATATCATAACTAAAACGAAAATTTGCGAATCTGAAACAACTTTTTTCAATTTTGTCAATTTACCAAAGCGTGAAAAGATCCCTTTAAAGCACACTCAACAGAAGCCCCCCCCCCCCCTCCCGGAAGCCCCACGATTAAAGTGATTTTGAAGGCTCATCAAAGTACCTTCTTATAATGCCAAAAATATGCATTTTATACGCCGGGCGACACAGAGTGTAAAGTTAAAACATTTTAGCGATTGTCTGTGATTAGTGGGCAATTTTGAGTACGAAGAAGAAGATAAAAATGAGTTTACATAGGTGATTTAGATCTAGCTAAGTGTGAAACATCAAATGATTTGACTTTACTTTGAAGATTTTAGGGGGGGGGGCGTACGCCGCGTCCGCTCCCCTCCATTGGAGCCGCCTATGCTTAATGTGTTGACTCTCGACTCAGGTTGATAGGGCTCTAAATGCTCTATAATGCACGTACGACCGTATGTTAATGTTACTGGGCCCAGATTACCGTTAAACCATCATTTTTAAACACGAATATAACCGTTTACGCGGGATATAAAAAACGTTGTCTGGACGCAGAATAATCGGCGCTCATTAGTTCCCAAACGCTATTACTCTCGTATTCGCGCAGATAGTCCATAGATAGAAGTCAATGAGTTATCCCATGCATATCCCAATCTCACTCAATTTTTGACGCATATATTTATAGGGTTCAACTATGGGATAATGGACGTATATAAGCGCATGTCATGTAAACTGAGCACAGATCATTAGGGACCAATAATTTATAAACTCGATTTTAACGTACATTATAAGCACGATGCGAACGTTATCTGGATTAAGATTTATAGGCGCCCATTACTTCACCAACGCTATAACACCCGTATAAAAACTTGCGAAGAGACGCAGAGACGCTGGTAAATAGAAGATACAGGATCTTCACTATAAATCTGTATTCTGAACTCCTAATAGTGTGCCTGTCTGTATCTAATGATGTTTGCAGAACTCCACATGATGTGCAAGTGTGCATCTAAAGCATCAAATTTGTTCACGCAGACAAATAGGGCTTTATAACACTCGTAATTCATACTAGCCGATCCGCAAAATAAACACCTCGCTCACGTAGTGCACAATCAGCACTATAAATCTGTATTCCAAATTTAATATGTTTATTCACAATATTTTCACTATAAATAGAGATATAACTACTTATCATTATCAAAGTAACAAATTTTATTTAATACTTTTAAAATCCAATGAAAATAGAAGGAAAAAATCATTGTCGTAAATGTTGCTGCAAAGGCGTTGTATTTCCATATTTTTTTGCCAAATAGTTTTCCTTCCAAAACTGACACGACCGTTTATTAGACAACGTTAACTGTTAACATCGCGAAAAAAAAGCACTTCTCGATACTTATAAACCTATTTTCTATGTGCATGCCAATTTTCAGACCGATCTTTCACGTAGAAATGCTTGAAAATGCATTTTATTATAACGCCTGATAAGCCATGTGGCTTTCGCGTTCGGAGCTTTGATTTATAACGGGCGTTCAGGCGAGAAAACGTTTACCCTAAATAATTACAATCGGTCAAAATACTGGAATATTGTTACAAGCTATGTAGAAAAAGAAGTAAACAACTATTAAAACGTGTTCATGAGCGCTTTCAGCACAAATTGTTGCGATTTGAGAAGCTCAAGACGAGTTTTTGTACGTTTTTTTTCTTATTTTCCTCTGAAAACGTATTTTCTTCGTAAAAACTCACGATGCTCCTTAAATTCGTGAAACAGACGCATTTATTCCGTGAAATTTGCCAAAACGCGTCATATCCCACTAAAAAAATGATGATTTTCTGTAAATGCAGCTCCTTTGTGACTAGGCCTGGTTTTGCGTTTAGGTAATAATACACTAAATAGTTTCCCTATATAATTCAATGTAAAAGCGACAACTTTGAGCGAAAATAAATGCAACATTTTGCACATAGAGACCCCCATAACCATACCTTTTATTAAAGGCCATTCTAAGCGGAATCGATTTATGCAATAAAAAAGATATGTCATGTACAAAGCAAGAAAGAACTTGACACAAATCAAAATCGACTGTTTTTGCAACTTTTTTTTTCGGCCGTTTCTTAGTGGAATGTAACCTTTTCTAGTGCAATGGTTTACTATAGTCTTCACGTGTATCATATTTCAGGGATTCAGTAGTGAACACCTATTCATGCCCTACCATTATCTCTGCAAGTTAACACCCGAATAATGGTAAAAAGTGTAAAACATGCCTTCCTGTCAACTATGATATTTTTTTAGAGAGTACAGCCCTACATAAAGCGATCATTTAGTGTATTGTAACCTATTATGAATTGGTTGTCTCACGTCTACGTCACTTCCGGTTTAAAGGCGAGGTATAAAACCCGGAAATATCCGGAAAACCCGGAAATCTTTTAGGTAAAACCCGGAACCGATATAAATGGTTATAAATGCATTATTATTCGTCCGATATTAATTATAATGGTACCGTTGTAAAGAAGATCCTCTGCAGTTTCTAACCATGTCAAAATATGTCATGGCAGGGTCGTAGTCGGCCTGTAAATCGCGGACAAAGTCGGCCTGTTTTAACGTTTTTTTACACACGCAAATGCCGTAAAGAAAACCCGGAAAAGGTAAACGGGGTTATAAAAACATTATTATTCGTCAGATATTAATTATAATGGTACCGTTGGTAAGAAGATCCTCTACAGTTTCTAGTCATGTCAAAATATTTAATGGCAGGGTCGTAGTCGGCCTGTAAATGGCGGACAAAGTCGGCCTGTTTTAACGTTTTTTTACACACGCGGTTTTAACAAAAAATGTCGACTCGATCGCAAATTGTGAAAATTCGGCATTATTATGACTGAATATTCGCATTCAGCGATGGTTTTTAGCGAACCATGGCGTGGAAATGCTTTAACACATTATAATCTCCCATAAAATTGGAATGTTTCAGCTTTTTTAAACCTTTTCTGTTGTCCTTTAAAGGTTTAATTGCCACGTCCCGATATCACTATTACAATTACTAGAACTTAAATCACTTAACATAGGCATACAAATGTATCCAATCTGATTCTACTGTCCTGTTTGATACATGGGTCTAATGTCTTCACATTAGAGGTCATGTTATGAAGACCTTTTCAGGTGCCAATCAGATTGTTGCCTTTGCAATGTTAATTAAACGCTTTGCATGAAAATAACATAAACAATTGCTGTTTGGTCGCCAGTACCAGTATATACATGTACATTATTATCCACCTTAAATGTACCGGGCATGATTTATTCCAGACCAGTTGAAACGCTCTTAATTTATCAAATACATTTGCTTAACTTGGTTATGCAAAGAGCTATTTAATTTGCACTCAGCAGGACTGATGTGTTTTGTTGGAAAGGTCATTTGAACATTACCTGTCTCACAATATCCCCAGATCTCAACAATGTTACGATTTAATATTAACCAGATTGAGATAAACCAAGGGACTTTTTTACGTTTTGGTAATTCACAAAAATCTTTTCAGATTTGCAGAGTTTTGTTGTAGTTATGACATTTGTGAGGAAACATCAATACTGAACATTTACCATGCTCTAAAATATAAATTATGTGTATCTTTTGATGATTTGAAAACCGGAAAATGCTAAGTGTTACTAATGCAAAACGATTGAATAAGTTGAGAGTTCTGTTGTTATTGTTATTCTTGTGACATAACGAGAATGAGTATAAAATACAACCACATGAAATGGACATGCATAGCCGAGTGGTCTAAGTGGTAGACTTTTACTTTAAGGGTCAGTGGTTTGAGCCCAGTTGATGATAGGGCTGTAACGAATACACTAGGTGACGAATACAATACATACCACGAATACGAATATTTATTCGCGAATATGAATTTCAATGAACAAAAGTAATACTGACAACTTGACATGACATTTTATAGTATGAAACTACGAGTATTTGTCAATTTGATTGAGCATCATTGCATACTGAAAATATGAAATGTAACACTTTTAAATAACAACATATCTATATGATTTGTCCACAGCTGTATTCGAGTAAATCGAATATTGAAATGTATTGTTACAGCCCTAGTTAAGGATTCCTTTATTTCTTTCTTTAATTTTATCCTAGTTTGTTACTGGAGCTAAATAGCTCCAATCTTTTCATTTATCAATATATATATAATTTAAGACAAAATCAATACATACCAAAATCTGTGAAAAGGTCCCTTTAACGATAAAGTTAATACATTCTTCAGAAACACAAAGATACTGCATTAGTCATTAACATGTTATTAAATAATGGTTAACAGGCTGGAATCTCGCATATGGAATGAATAGGTATTACAATCAGACTATTGCTTTAGCGACAGACCCATTATTGTACATGTGTATAATATTTCAAACACCAGAACAGAAATCCTATGGATGGACTAGGGCAATCCTTTATGCCCTGAATCTGAAACAAGAACTGTCAGAAGACAGCACACTCGACTTTTCGAGTGCTTGACAGTATAAGTAAGCCATCATGGCGATATTGTTCAAATTCAATAAGGTAATATAGTCATATTCAAACTGGAAGAGGACCATAATTAGAACATATTGATTGCTTATGTATTTAAGAAGTGGTACATTATAGACAATCCTGAGTTCAGGTATATTTTCCACAATCTATTGAATATTTGTAAAGGCATAAAATATCTAAAGTTACTAAGTCAAAAAAGGGCCATAATTCTGTCAAAATGCCAACCAGAGTTATGAAACTTGTCCTGTACAGTGTCTTAATGATAGGTAGTTAGCGAGTGTTCCAAGTCTGAAAGCAAGTCCCTTAATGATAGTTAGCGAGTGTTCCAAGTCTGAAAGCAACAGCTATGATACTTTAGTAGTAAAATGGACCAAAACACAAAACCTTACCAAAGTTTCAATTTTCTAAGTATAAAAGTGGCCATAATTCTGTCAAAATGCCAGTCAGAGTTACATAACTGTGCCCGCACAGTCCCCTTATGTTAGTTAGTATGTGTTGCAAGTATGAAAGCAATAGCGTTGATACTTAAGGAATAAAGTGGGTCTAAACAAAACACTTAACCAAATTTTCTATGTATAAAAAGGGGAATAACTCTAAAAATAATGCTGACAGAGTTATGCACCTTGACCAACACAATTGTCCTGTTGTCATAAAGAAGTATTCCAAGTTTGAGTTAATTATCTTTGAAAGTGTTAAAGTTATTTGACCTTATAAAAAACTAACCAAAGCCGACGCCGGGGCGAGTAGTATAGCTCTCATTTTTCCTTGAAAAGTCGAGCTAAAAAGGGCAACACAATTATGTTTATAATACACTCCAACCTGAAATGTAGCTAGGATATATGCCATGTCATTGCCTCACAAATTGAATTAGTGATTTATTTTCTGAGAATAAGACGTACATAAATGTCTTTATAAGAGTTACTGCCTTTTAACCAATACTTTGTTGTTTAATTACACAAACACAAGTGTTCATTGCAAGTTTCACAGTTTTTGCAAGCTTTCCATCATTATTAGCAAGACGCTTTTGATTAAAAAAATAGTCAAATACTCCATTATTCATAAATGTTTGCCACAATTTTGCTAGTGAACAAGGTGAAATAATTAAATGCCATGCTTTTGAGTAAATAAATGCACAAATTATCCGTTAATCATAAATAATGTTTGCCACAATTATGCAAGTGGGTTGAAATAATTAAATGCCATGATTTATCAGTGGAATACTCCTCATAAAATTGTATCTTGTTTTACACACTTATTTGGTCAGCTGGTGCTCAAAGTTACACAAGAAAGAAATAATTCCATGACCACCCCCAACAAAATTTATGTGGCCGTGAATTGAACCTGCTGTCTCTGATGTAGCCCTCTTTCTACTGAGCTAGATTGCAGAATGTTACGAGCTAGATTGCAGAATGTTACGAGCTAGATTGCAGAATGTTACAAGCGAGTTTGCAGAATGTTACGAGCTAGATTGCAGAATGTTACTATGTTGAAAATGCCATCAATTGAGTATTGATCTGAGAAAACTGGGCTTAATGCATGTGCATAAAGTGTTGTCCCAGATTAGCCTGTGCAGTCCACACAGGCTAATCAGGGACGACACTTTCCTCTTTTATGGTATTTTTCGTTTAAAGGAAGTCCCTTCTTATCGAAAATCTTGTTTAGGCGGAAAGTGTCGTCCCTGATTAGCCTATGCAGACTGCACAGGCTAATCTGGGACAACACTTTACGCACAGACATTATGCCCAGTTTTCTCAGAACGCTACACAATTTAATTATCTTTATCACACTGAGCATGTTCCTATAAAAAATTAAAACTGACAACAAAGACTAAATTTTATTTATAATCATTATTTTAGTCTCTTTTTCAAAATTTTTAAGTTTTTATATCGTTTATTTTATACATAAATAAAGTGAGTTTCATGTTTAGAAGATGCAACTTGTAAGGAAATGATTGTTTCACAATCCGTCGAACATCACACAAGTGCCTAATAATTAACAGTGCTCTAGACAAGTTTAAAACAAGGTTTCAGGAAACAATCAATTCGTACCTGTACTTAAATGCTAAAACATAAAATGCAATTAAAAACGAATTTTGCTGAAATTTTGAAATGGCAACCATTATTGCCTTGGGTATTTGTATACCTGCATATATTTGCACTGCATTGAACTATCAGTTATTGCTTCACTGAATAAGAGATTGCCAAGCAATATTGTCCCCTACCGGTGAAACTCAACAATTGTCAGTAATTTTTTATTTGTTGCCATAGCAAGCAGAATTCTTGACCTAGGAACAAAATGAAATAACTACATAATCTCCATATTGCCATCTATCCAGGTCTCAAGTTTCATGAAAAAATATGAAGAACTTATAAAGTTATCGCAGGATAAGTGTGACAGACAGACTGACAGACAGACAGAGCACAAACCAAAGTCCCCTCCGGTTTCACCGGTAGGGGACAATACAAAGTAATTGTTATTTGTTGTATAACACCAACATTTAGCACAAAATATCATGACTGTTGAAGATATAAGCATTCCAAAGTTTACAACAAAAAGGCGACACTAGGATAATTCCTTCACGACAAAGCGTAAAAACTAGCTTGTGTTATGTTAAATCAAAAGATACTTAATTGAACAAAATTTGACATGTGTTGATTATAATGACTTTACCAGAAACTACTGAAATTAAAGAATCTGTAAATCTTTGAGAAACATTGTAAGATAATCAAAATATGACGACAATTCAGATGAGACAAATTGAAACAAAATAATTATGAGGAGCAGTTCTGGTTTCAGGTAAGTGTAGCATAATAAATTTATGCTGAGATTAGCAATATGAAATATAATTTGCAACAATATTTCATAAAACCTGGCAAAAATATGCGTATACTAAATATAATAAAGAATTTAAAAAACAACAACATAATAATTGTCATGTCAATCAACATGATATCAATACAAACAACTATTATTTAAAGTAGCAAAGTTATTTTTGCTGCAAATTACATGAAAACATCACTAAGTGGAACATCAGTATATGACGTGTGTCATGCAATACTGGGTCTAAAGCCATATGTGGCTAGCTTAGCTCCAGAACATTCACTCACTCTTCAGGAGCTACTCTGCCCGCTCATCAAACCACAAAAAGGTACCTGACCAGATTTAGCAGGCTGGTCTGGAGCTACCCAGGCCTTATATGGCATAACCCCCATTTTCGCACGACACAGGTCATATGATATAATAAAATCCTAAAAGAACAAGAGATGTGTTTGTCTGAGACAAACTGCCCCCTACTGCGCTGCTTTGAAGCTATATATTTGAACTTTGACCTTGAAGGATGACCTTGACCTTTCACCACTCAAAATGTGCAGCGCCATGAGATATCAAGTTGCTATCTTCAATATTGCAAAAGTTATGGGCAATGTTAAAGTTTTCGGACGGACGGACAGACTGACTGACAGACAGACTAACGGACAGTTCAAAAACTATATGCCACCCTTGGGGGGCATAAAAACATCTGAACTTAAGTTATGTTCCGATACTGTTACACTCTTAAAAACACTCATGCCAATAAGCACATGGGTCCTAAAAACCCATGGCCTCAGAAATAAATATTTCTATTGAGCCAGTTCAAACATTGAGAAAAAGAGACTTCATCATCGACAATATACACAATACATCAGCAAATTCAATTATTGACGATATACCAGCAGATTAAAATCAAGTCAATTTTGTATAAACATGATTTTGTTATTAATGACAAATACCCCTTGACTTGTCAAAAATTAACCAAAATAAGTTACACCTAAAGCAACATTGTTTCACATTATAAGTAATGATCATATGCAAACAACTATTCGCAAAATCTTCATAAAAACAAAAATTACTTTTTTGAAAGCCCTATAATTCTCTCACTATTTCATGTCACATGAAACATTGTATATTTTTACAGTCAAATGTAAGAGACTTTAAATGCACATCGGTCATAGCAAAACAATTGGATTTCACATACTGGTATAAATAAGACATTTGACTGAAAAAAATGACTTTTTAAATATGTTTTTAAGAGACTGTGTAAATACCTGGCTAAAACATCATTCTTTTCACACTAATTTTTTTCACATCATTTTAAAACAACTGTAGTAGAATCAATCCTAAGAGTTCTGTTGAAACACGATGTTAATGAGACAAAGGTATGCATAATTATAAATAGCAATGTAATGAACCTAATACAAGATGATCACATTAACTAAGAATAATACAGAACTAATTGGCATTTTAAACAAAACATAACATAACATCATATAAGTTTAAAAGCACTTGCATCATGGCACATGCACGACAATTATTTTTGCAGCACAACTTTCATGCGTTTGCTAACTTTACAACAAAGAAAACATCTGAGGCACAAGATTCAACCGAAAATGTTTACAAAGAGATAAAAATAAAAGAATACTTGCATGGTGATTCACTATAATAAACACAATTCATGTTCAAAATAATACCACATGTAAGTGTAAACTGAAATATTTACAGACACATTTGCAAATGATCATAAAAATACTAAGTACGTCAAAATACTCAGTAAATGAACCTGAACATAGTTAAAGCGCATTGCATTGTCAATGTCAAAACATTTACATACGAAGAATACTCATATGCCTCAAAAACATTGATTCCTGTAAATGAACAAGTACAAAAAATGTGGAACACTATCACAACATCAACATCAATCAGAAATTGAGAGACTGATAACACAAAATACTTATTTGCCTTTCTGCCAAGAATGTTCACCTGTCATCATAAATTTGAATGGTCTTATAGTAGTCGTAGTCCCACTTTGGCCTGCATATGCCAACACATGATAACCTTTTCAGCAAAAAAGATATATTGCTTTCTTTTTATTCTCATAATACGCATATGACTGCCGTAACAAATCAACCAACATGTATAATGGTATTGTTACTGTTACGCACATGCAAATAAGCGTTTGCAATAAGTAATTAAAGTAAAATAAAGATAAGATAAATGCATTTTTATCATTCTCAGAAATTTATTAATATTTTTTGTTTATTTTCAGAAAATGGATTTTACATGAAGCATTCAAACTAAATTTAAATTTACTTGTATATTGGTTATAAAAAAAATAATTAATTTGACGGATGGCACCAATGTCCCAATTGGATGTTGACAACATCAGATCTTAAAATAGAAAAATATTTACTTTACAAGAATTAATAGCAGTAGAAGTGTTAAAACAATATATTTACACATGATTAAAAGGATGGTAAAACTTCGAACTTCCTACACTGACAAGAGAAAATCATTAAAATACTTCACCTCCATGGAAATTTAAATAGATGATAGTTAGGTTCACATTAAGACACAGGGCATAGGTAAATCTTCATTTTTTTTTATTAAAAAAACTGTTATTTAAAAATAAATATTTGATTCAATCTCTGTGAAAACCGGGCATAATGCATGTGAATAAAATATTGTCCCAGCTCAGCCTGTGCAAACAGGGACAACGCTTTCCCCCCAGATCAGCCTGTGCAAACAGGGACAATGCTTTCCCCCAGATCAGCCTGTGCAAACAGGGACAATGCTTTCCCCCATATCAGCCTGTGCAAACAGGGACAACGCTTTCCCCCAGATCAGCCTGTGCAAACAGGGACAACGCTTTCCACCAGATCAGCCTGTGCAAACAGGGACAACACTTTCCCCCAGATCAGCCTGTGCAAACAGGGACAACACTTTCCCCCAGATCAGCCTGTGCAAACAGGGACAACGCTTTCCACCTACAAGTGATTTTACTTTAGTAGAGATTTCCTTTAAGTGAAAAAATTCCATTAAAGTTCAAGTGTCATCCTTGATTAGCGGACCGCTCAGGCTAATCTGGGAGGATACTTTACGCACATAAAATAAGCACCTTTTTCCTAAAATGCGGCCCATTAACACTAGGCTACTATTTGAAATTTAGTAAAACTAATATTAAATTCTTCTAATACATTTAGATATCATCTGTCTATATATACTTTCAAACTTATGAAACGCCTTAACATGGCATGAATAGCATGATATGTCTAACATGAAAAAACTAAATAGTTGTTTTGCCTTAGATACATGGCATCCTGCACAAAAATTTATTCTATTTCTTTAAAACATGAACAAAACTTGAGCACAAAATAAATACTAGCACTTAAAACAGTTGAATCTACCTGTGTATATTATAGAGATTTTTATTAAAAAAATGAAATCTTCAGATAATGATATGAACATATCAAAACATCAAAGACTGTGCTGACATAGTACTGATCATGCACATGTTATAACAATAATCACCATGATTGATTTTCGTATAAACATGGCATGGGTAAAACCAATTTGCACATATCCAATGAAAGTACAGGTCAGTAGCAATCTGCATAAATGTTCCAAGCATTAAACAGACTACTGGTCATATTGCAGTGACCATACAGTCACACAGACCAGATGTAAAACAAATACAAAACATGATTAAAATTCCCAAAATAATATTGGTACATGTTAATTATTTATATTAAGATCATACAAATAGAAACCCTGTTTTTGTATACTGTTCCAGTCACACAATAATCACTTACTTGTACACAAAATAATCTGAATAACTAAGTTCATTCTCAAACAACCATTATCAATAGCATGTGTTTAAAATCTCACTTTAATCCCTATCACAATTTTATCCTACAGACAAATGCTCAGAGGACCTTACACAATTGAAACTGTACATACAATATTTTCATGAAGAGCGTATGAACAATGAACATAAATAAACGTCAGACTTTATTGAAATTAATTATGACCTAGTTAATTCATTTTGTGGTGTTAAAATTTACACAATAAGCCAATTCCATATAATTATACATACTTACAAAATAAGCCAATTCCATATAATTATACAGACTTACACAATAAGCCAATTCCATATATACAGATAATACAACCAATATTTGAGCCAGATTGGAATTTAATCATCATGTAGATGATGCGCTAATAATCCTTCATTTATCAGTTTACTAACTCATTCTAAATCACAAAAATGTAACAGTTTGTAAAACTGGCATCAAACTGTACACAGGTTTCTCACAAGCATATTTAAAGCATGATTGACAACAAATCTAGATTTTTGGTTAAATTCCCTCTGCGCTATTTAGTAACTAAATCCATTAGGCTATCACTTGCATTATACACCCTGTGTTTGTAAAAACAACCTTAAAAAGGTCAAGGGGTATGACTGAATCATTCACAAATGCCTTAAAACTTATCAGCCAATAACTGACTGTTGCTAGACACCAAAATGCTGGACTTGTCGCTTTGGTACTTCAGTCATTGACTTCAAGTATTGTAACTTGATCCCAGATCGAGCTTCGTTGCGTGGTCATTCACTGTTTTTCAGGCTCGTACTTCGGATCATAGGAATACATGGACTGACCTGAGATGAGAGAAACACTAGAGTCATGACTGTCTGCGCTTCAATAATCATTGATACAGGGATTTCAATTGAAGCAGAATCAAGCTTTTGATGAAAGCATTATAAAAGATTCTCACTGACTCTCGTATAATAATCTGCCCAGCATCATTTTGATGCAAATGTTTCTAAGAATCTAACAACAACATGTACTTTATGTCTTATAGTTTGTATTGTTTGCATAGTATTCAGGTTTTACCAAACATTATTTAAGAGTATTTAACAAATATTCTGAAACATAATATTTCATGACTAATGTATTTTGACTAAAAATTTCAATGGTGTAATTTAACTCCTGGTTTTTAAAATATATTGAAATTCCTGTTGTGTTAATGTTTGATAGTTCTTTTAAATCAGATCATAGCAAAAAAAATTTTGACACACATGAAAAGTTTAATGACACTTGTTGTCTGTGATTCAATGCTGGATTTTTTAGTAATTATTTCAATCTTTGTTAGTTACTGATTATTTCGTCCCCAGTTAATATTTCATTTAAGTGTCTGTTAAAAATAATTAATGATTGAATATCAAGTGTTTTCTGTTAAGAAATATTTTCACGGTTTAAATGCAATTAATCATACCTATACCATTCACAAGATTTTTGTTTGTTACTGATAACATGTTAAGCAGTGTTTATTAATATTCGTGCCAACACCTAAGGTGGAATGTATACAAATGAAACTTTTTTCAACAAAGTATAAATATGTTAAACATGGTGAAAAACACACTTCCCTAGCAAATAAAAAAATATGTTCATAATATCCTAATTCAGTATATTGTGTACTTAAACTATAACTTGGAATTCCAGATACACACAAAATGATTTTATCAACCCACTCAGAAGCAAAATGTAAATGGCTATACAACAAGCATAAAATCAGAATAGCTTGCCTATAAGTAGCAGTCTGTTTAGGTTTTATGCTGTATGCTGTTTTCAGTATCTAAAGGTTGGAATTTAAGGCTTAAAAACTTAAATCTGGCAAGAAAATACTTGTTTAATGTGATTTTGTAAGGGACTTCAACCTTATCACAGTGTGTATGTAAGTTGTACCGTGTTCAGATTGCACCTACCAAGCTGTGTTTGCATGGAGCTCTCTGTACAATCAGTGGCAGCATGTTTATCTGAGCCACAGTTGTGACAGTTCATTCTCTTCACTTTCCTCTGCATATCCGCCGTGTTCACCAAGCCACCATTGCTGCTAAAGGCATTGTATCCTCCAGGCATTCCAGGGAATGCCAGGCCTGCCCCGTATGAGTAGAACATGGGTTGACTGAGCATATCCTGAGTGAAGCCATTGTGATTAAGCACTGGCATGTATGGCATAGGGTACATTGGCATGTGATGAGAATACTGAAAGAATTGCGGATGCTGATAATGATGAAAGTTTGGTTGGGCATAGTGGATACTTGGTTGCCCATTGCGGGAGGGGCACGAAGGGCACTGGCACACTGATACTGCACACGAGGACCTGGTAGAGGCCAATGTGGGGCTGGAGCTGCTGTAGGTCAAGGTCACGCTACTGGGCACTGACGGGGCGACCGACCCCCCTGCCCACTGGGCTGGGCTTTCATTTGAAGACATCGTCTGAGAGGGTGTGCTCTCTCCATTCACAACAGGTCCAGATCGCTCGTATACACTCACAGGTGCAACAATACCAGCACTGCCTTTGAAGGGTTTGTTTAGTGTTAAATTCACTTGCACGGGCACTCCATTAGTACTGTGCGCTGAACCTGATGCTGCAAAATTTGTAGCAGTTGCATTGATTGGATGTGAGACACTGACACTACCTGGCCCTGCCACAGTTGATGTTGCTGTGGAAACACTTCCAGAGTGACTTACCACATTCGTAGTGTGACACTGAGATAAATTATGTGGTATTATGGGACGGTTGCTAGAGTTTATACATGTCTGTGGAATGAACATTGGTGGGTGGGTCTGTGGGTTAAACATCACACATGGCCGCAGAAATTTGAATTGAGGTTTTAAACTATTGTCCGGCATTGGTATTGTCAAACGGCCAAGCTGGGTTCTCTGTCTGCCATTGAATGTTGGGTCTGAGTTGTACCCACTGTTGCCGTTGGTTGCCAATGACTGATTCCCGTTTGTCCTGGAGTTAATGTCTGATAAACCAAAGCGTGCAGAGTTGGGGGCAGAATTCGCCTTGTCTTTGCCTCTTTGCTGTGAAGAATGCTTGTCTAAAACGGAAAGTCACTCTTAGTTATTACATTACCCATGTTGTTGTTTTTTTATGTTATGTATTTCAGACAACTGTAAATTGTGAAACGTTTTAAACACCAATCTACAGAAAGCTTAAAAATGACATGACTTTTGACAACTTTCTTAAATTGCTAGGTTCATCAATATCTGTTATATAAAAAAGTGGGCCTTCATGGCACTTAATTCCACATTGGGATTTTTGCAAATAAAATGGCTAAGGAAATTAACTAATTTTTTTAATTTAAATTACCAAATTTGAAACTCAGCCTAGATGAGATAGGGACAACTCTCTTCCCAAAATCCATGAACAGTGTGCAAGAAATATAATAGAAGTTGTGTCAACAGGGGAAATATTGATAATTGTTAACAGACATTAATCTCAGCTGAAAACAAATAATTTTTCTTACGAAATTTTGTTGAATCCTTGAATGTTGTCAGACTTATTCTGACTGTCTATAACTGAAATATTATGGAATACAAATTAATTTAATCTACATGGATGCCAAAAAACTTACCCTCATCTGAAGAGCTGTCAGTGGATAGCTGCTGTTGTTTCAATGCCAACATGAGCGGCGGGACCAGCGGGGTGGGTACATGGGGACTGGGGGTTAGTGTGGACATGAGGGGCGGAATGAGAGGGGTTGATAAAAGGGGACTAGGGGACGGTGTGGAATACGGTACATGAGGACTCGGGGAGGGTGTAGAGTGCTCAAAGTTGGTGGGAGATGCCTCATTTGTGTTCCTGTTGGTGGGCAATAAAGAGCCGGAGGGCATGTGTGATAGAGGCAACATGTTCTGGTGGTACAGCATGGTCTGTGAGTTCAAAGCAATAGGATGGTGGCCAGGGGGAACTGGGAACATGGGTGGGTAATGCAGGGGCACCATTTGGTAGCGTCCCTGGCAGTTGAAAGAGCTTGATAACACAGCCTGGTCCACCAACCCATTCGGCATATGGGGCACAGTCATCTCCCTAAAGCAAAGAAGAAACACAAATGGCTCATTTGAATTTACTGCTCCTAAAAATATTGAGCAAGCATAACAGTTTGAAATATAAACATTTTAAATTCTTTCCCTGCTACTTGTTTATCTTTATTAATTGCCCTATATTAAACCTAAGAAAATCAGTTATCATGTTTATTTTCTAGCATAAATTAATCTGAAACTTTTAAAACATTAATTTGATGGATTTTCAAAGAACAAATTAAACATTTCTAAAGCATACCATAGTGCAATTAACGCTATTGCCTTCTAAAAACAGACACTCCAATGACGGGAATCAATAACATGTTAATAGTCAAAGTAAAACAGAAATAAACCAGTAACTTAGATGATACAGAGATTAAAATTGATATAATTAGCAGTATTGTGAAGTTTTTTTCAGGACCATTAAACTTGGGATCTGTGTGGAGTGGGGCTGTAAGAGACATACATAATTGACACGTTTATTAAACACATGCCTAAAATCAATAGATGGAGACTTTGGGCTGCTTAATTATTGTTTAACACAACTGATTGCAAGCAAATATTGATAAAGTTTATTCAAAATAAATATTATTTGTTGAGATCTTATCAAATTAACTACAAATTTGCTGCATCAAAATGTCTTGAACGTGTTTTAATTAACGAGGAAAATAAAATAATGACATTTATTTAATCATTTACACAAACATAAGCAGCCCCATCCAAATAAAAAGATACAAGATAATGAACATTATTTTTTTGTTCATTTCTTATTCATTTGCTTTACACACAATAATATCAGAAAAAGTTTACCATACATGAGCAAATCCATTAAATTATATATTATTAATAATGTGTTTATATCATAAACATATTGTGGCTTATGTAACCATTGTTAGAGATCGTCGATTAGTTTTTTTAAAGACAGTAATTAAACATGCTATGTAACAAGTTTTAAAATATAGTAAAACATTCAAGGTTTTTCAGTTAAGAGGTTATTTAACTATTTACAATTATTGACTGACCGATTAATTTTTTCGTTACTTTTGCATCCCTACATAAAACAAGCGTTCTTGAGTTATCATTCGGAAACCACCTGGTGGACGGACCGACAGACAGACAGACCGACATGTGCAAAGCAATATACCCCCTCTTCTTCGAAGGGGGGCATAACAATTAATCTGATATGAATGACATTTATGGAATGCCACATGCATGTTGTAAATGGCAAAAAATAATATTGTATATATGAAAAGCATTTACATTCTGCAATAGATAAAACCAAATCAAAGGGTGGTACCTCATTTTCTCACTAATGAGGTTTTTAATACGCTGAGCTGCCTCGGAGGGAATGCCAAGTCGTTGAAACATTTCAGGATCCATGTCACATACCTGTGGAGGAAACAGACCATCTGGATTATCAATAACAGCATCGCATACTGGGTGCCAACACTCAGCTGCGGGTGCAGTTTTGAATCAATGAAAGCTTGTCATTTTTTTTTAGAGGTCACAGTGACCTTAACCTTTGATATAGTGACCCATAATGTGTGTGGCGTGTATAACTCATCAAGATGCAGCTACAGAAGCTTCAAAGTTGAAGGTTGAAGCACTTTGATTTTAGAGCCAATGTTAAGGTTTAGCACGAGCTGGCTATGACAATACCTCGGGTTTTCTCCGAAAACAGCCGAGCTAATAAAATCCTCATAGCAAATGTTACTGGTCAGACTGTTATTATTGGTAACAAGAATGATAACATTCAAAGAGAGCAAAAAAAATATTAATTTGAATCAGATATTGATAATTCTAGTGCTAAATTTTCAAACGTCTTTAAAGTTTATTACCTGCTGAAACGAAAACTTTTCCAAATGTTCAACATAAGTGGCAAGTTCCCCACTTAACAGCTGAGACATCTCTGTGCTATCAGGTGCCTCTAGTGGGGGAGAAATGGAGTCTAGGCTGTCGTGGGAGGGACACGGGGAACTGGCCAATGAGGAAGGAGCTTTCAATCCAGAATATGAGGGACTGAAAAAAGCGTTGTTTATATGCATGTTTTCAACAATAATGGTTGGTTTATAACTTGTTTGAAAGTGTTTGAATATCAGTTATAACAAGAAGCTAGATATATTTATTTAAACATAAATCTGTCTGCATAAGATTTATATTTCAATACATTATGAGAGCAGTGAGCAACATACGATGTTTGCAGAAACTGAAATTCTACTTTGAATTGTAAACGATTGATGACAAACAAATCCTAGCATATACCAAAGAATGACTTAACGTGAAGGTGACTGCTATGTTGCAGACTTCACAATCATCAACAGGTATAGACTACCATATACTGGTAATCAGGTAAATGCTAGCCCATACCTGATGGCAATTTACAAATCATTAACTTTACTGGAATACCAAAATAAATCCTTCAATATACCTGATGGTGACAGCTTGTTGGTTGAGATCATGAGGGTAGGGGGTTGTGGAGGAAAGATTGCACAAACTGCCCAGGAACTCTAGGGCAGGTTCTTCACTGCCAGCCTCCCCTATCACAGAAACATTGGACTTATCTGTGGTACAATAATAATACAACATACATGTACAAGTGTTGAATATACAGGACCATATCGTATTTTTGAAATATAATTGGATATTTTTCAGTGAATCAACGTAACAATTTTTACTTCATTTCAATACTCTTTTAAGACTATAAACTTAAATGCAGACAAACAAAATTGCTGAAGCTGGCAATTTAAATCACAAGTATTAAAGTGTTTGAGGTCCAAAATGTCCTACCTCTTGATAGGCTTAAATACTTTGCTGAAGGTGGTTCTTTCTGTATTGAGCGGGGTGGACTAGTTGAGGCATCGACACTCGTTTTCACCCCATGAGACAAGAGAAACTTTGTGTACATATCTGATTGCAGCTTGGATAATTTCTGCTCAGAAAGGGTTTGGAAATACTGGTTCAGCTGCTCGATTGTTTCCCTGTGATGATTCTGAGAGCCTGTCAAAATCAAATGAACTGTCAAAACAGCCGGCACATTTTAATTTGATTGAAGATGTTTGTTTTAAACATAATAAAATGCTTGAATAATTTGAGCTAAAGATTATATCAAAGATAGAAAAACAATTTTTTGACTTAACTTTATAATAGGATAAATTTACACTATGAGAAGTAGGTAGATAGATGGTGATAAGGTTACAGAAAAACTGACAGAACGACCAAGGGCATTTGTTTAATCTTCCTCCCTCTTTGTGTTAATCAACAATGTGAACATTTCAATTCTATGAACATGTTTAATTAAACTCATACCATGCTATACATTTGCTATAAATAAATAACTAGGAAAAAATATATAAAACCTTGAAACAGCATGAACAATGACAAAACCATAGTGAACACACCTTGCAATTTTGGTATTTTCAACGACTTCTTATGCAGTAACTGTAATAACAAACAGATATATACATCAACAAGACAAGAAATACCATATTAAAAGCTTCTAACATTGATAAAGAGCTGAAAATATTGCAATATTTTGGTTTGAAAATTGTTTTCTGTCCAGTTAATAGTATTCTGATTCGTAAAAAAGTACAACAATTAAAGAAAAGTAAATTAAAGTGAGGACATTATATTTTTCACTGTTACATGAACCCTTAAGTTTTATTATCTTGCATTTAAACTGACCTTATTGTGAAATTCTTCCAACTCCTGATAAGTTTTGTACACTTCTCCAGTTTCACCATTAGACCAGGTGACCTGAGACAAAGTGTTCAGATTTAGCACAATGGTTTATTTCTACTAGGAACTTCATATGAATTCGAAATAACTTAATAAATCGAGCTGCAACCAGAAAAGAAGTTGATTAAATGATTTGAAATAAGTATACAAATGACCATTATTGATAACAATTTCATATACTACTATATGAACATGACATTTCGGTTAACTGTATTTTGGTCCATACATTTATAAGAAATTAAATGATGACCAGCAAAAAAATGCACATCATATAGATGCTAGCTAACTTTAATCACTCATGTATGACTATATGATTTAAAGATTGCAAATATGTTATGTATGCAATGTATTCAGTGCTTTCCACATATTTTTTTCAGGCGCCCCGGGCCTTATAGGGTTGACTTCGGGAGGGGTGTCCCCTCCCAAACTTGATTTTTTTAATTGAACGTGTCAATTGACGTTCTGTGGTTCGTTATAACTCTAAGAAGAAAGAAGAGTTATAACGATAACCCAACCCCCACCAGCTATAAAGTCATTTCTAATGACATTTTTTAATAATTGTATTAAAACTTTCCTGCATCCCGACTCTATTACTACATACTTACTTCTTCAAGTTTCTACTCATTACCCGATGATCCCATTTTTTAAAGCACTTTCTGGTAAATATTGACGATAAAAGTGCTCAATAATATCTTTAATAACAAACGTTAACATTTTCCTTAAGTATCAAATAAATTTCTGAACATGCGTAAATCGCTTGACATGGTGTGTGCGTGTTAATACAACGCTCAATACACCCACGCTTTCTAAAGTTTCTATGCACATGAGGCGACGTTGTACATGCTGCATAATTTTCGCGCCCTTTTTATTGAGACCAAGGGTCAACACAAAATAAATTATCACTGTTTATTTGAAGCAAGAATCTGTTAACGTAGAGTTAACATTTACATGAGGAAGTGGGTCTCGGATTACAAATTTAATTGTGCTAATTTGAGACTTCAAGAAAACATTAACAGTTGCGTTATGAATTCAACGATAATTTGATAAACAGCTTTATGAATCAAGTAAATGTTTGAACAGTATTATTCATGAAATGCACAACTTCCACTAATATTACAGCCATCATCAGTCTTCTTAGTAACTGGCCAAGATTACTGGAGCAATTACATGTACATCACGAGTCATCTGCATGATTTAACTGCAGGTAGTGCCTGCCTACGAGTGCTGTCGCTTATACAAAGCGTGCGCTCTCATTGGCCAATATTGATTTTACAATACAGCGATGCCCCGCCCTTAAGCGGGCTTTAGTTGGGTAAAGCTTTAGATGTAGTTGACAGAGGATCGTAAATCGGCTTTCAAAATCTTCGGCGAATTCAATATTGCTTTGATCTTAAGAATGGCTAGATGCAGTAACAGCCAAAATACACTGATCAAAAAAATTCAGGCGTCGGGCGGACTCTGATTTCGAAATTCAAGCTCCCCAGTGAGGGATTGTTAAATGGCCTGTGGAAAGCACTGGTATTGTAAAAGAACAATTAGACAATTAAAACAGAAGGCTCAATTTACATGGAAACTATTGTATTGCCAAGACAAGTAAAGCATACCTGGATGTGATATTCTGTCATGTTTTTAACCCCATCTCTCAACCGTGAACCACAAACTTTGATGTTACAAACATATGCTGCAAATAAAAGCAATTAATATATCCACCATAGCAGAACAAGACAGCATACTTATGACAAAGTCACAAGCAAATAAGCAACACGCAGTCACTTGGGTATTTTATTTTCATGACTTATTTTATAAAATCATAATGATCGAATCCTATTTTACTACTAATAAGCTCAAGCATATCTCCGTTACCAATCAGTGATTTTTTTGCTTTTATTTGTTACAGCCTGCGCCATTTGAATTGGGAAAATAGGAATTGTTTTAATTGATAAACATGGCAAATTTGGGAATTATTTATCAACAAAAAGGACTTAAATCTGAATCTGCGGTAATTTTTAGCAAAAAAAATCACTGCCGATAGAGATATGTCTTTCAATTTAAATGTTATTGCTCCTAACCATATATGTACATGACAGCGATTTCAATAGATTTTAGAAACCAGAAGTCAATGACCCCTGGACTGAAATTTTGAGGAGTCAATTGTGTTGTTGTCTGTATTATTCAATTTTTTAGATACCATAAGAAGATGCTCTAAGAGTAACACAATAATTTAAAAATTTATATACTGCTTTAATTATTAAATAACAATACCATGGTACATAACACAACATTTTTAATGAATTGGTACACAAAGATAATGACAAAATATAAATAATTTGTGCGACAATAGCAACTAAGTTTAAAAAAACAAAACAAAACATGTTCCTTTCACAACTTTTATTATTTCTATCCTTATACTATGTTTATTTGTAAAAACAATACCGCTCATTAAAATCTACTTCATCATAAAAAGTCTTTAAACACATTTAAGTAATTCAAGATATGAACCAGTAGCACCTTTTCATCACATATTTATCGTCATTATAGTATCATCATCCCTATGATAGCTTTTGTAACAAAACACAATCTAAATGCATGCAACACCTAGTATATCTATTACTGTTTATCCAAATACTATACATGTCCGAAATATGTACACTTAAGAATGCCTTGCCTGTAGTAGTTTAACTTCAATAATCCAAATTTTCCTTGCTGTTATCTGGTTAAACAAACCTAATCAAATATTAGTTAAATCCAGTTAATGCTTTCTCCATTTTTGAATCACCATTACTTGTAATTTGAATCTGTTGTTGTTGAATCGCCA
This sequence comes from Dreissena polymorpha, assembly GCF_020536995.1. Taxonomy (NCBI): domain Eukaryota; kingdom Metazoa; phylum Mollusca; class Bivalvia; order Myida; family Dreissenidae; genus Dreissena; species Dreissena polymorpha. The sequence goes on along the minus strand of NC_068363.1, from coordinate 17,112,252 downwards.
GCTTTGAATTGAACGTGGGTTGACCGTTAATTTACAATTTGTCCGGCATTTACAATGTCAAAGGTCATGACGTTGCAATTTAATTATACTCGGATAATTTATATCTTATCGAGGAAATGTGTTTTCTCAATGTTTATGTGAAGTAGTAGACTTGTTAGTATAATAAATGAACTGTGAATCCAGTTTATATCAGATGGGTGTTACTGGTAATTATCGGTGGATTAACAAACTGACAAAACTGGCTGGACTTAATATTGTATCTACCTAATTAATGGAATTTTGATCAATTTTTTTTTCTTTCATAATTTTTGCAGACTTTCTTTAACCGTGCCATCTGCAAAGTCTGCAATTATCGGATTATCAATTATCACGTAATTACTGCTGCTAATTACCCAGTTAGTGCGCAGGCACTATTTAGACGGTGACATGTGTATTGGTAGCTAAAGAAACTTCAGCGTACAGTTTATATAGTATTGACAGACCTGTACGCTGAAGCTAACCCCGTATCGAAAGTCAACCAGAGTCGTAACATATTTATGTCACGCTATAAATCAAAGAAAGCTCATTTTCTTGGATACATTTCTACATATATTAGTGAATGAATATAAATTACTGCATCGAGGAATGTTTTAAGGTTCAGATGTTTCAAATGCATCTTACATTAGATGAAAATAACTCTCATCAGTCTGAAATTCACAATTTTGACGCCATTGTTGCTTTGTCACGTGACGAGTTTTCATTTGGATACTTTCGGATAAACCGTGACATTTTATGCTGAAATTGTAAACATTACTTTCGTTTTCTGAAATCTATTATTTGTGATTAACAACTTACGTCTGGTGGATTATAAGACTGATTTCATTGTGAATCAGGTAGTTTTATATAATATTTACTTTGACTTTGGATTGATGTTACAATTTGTTTACAAAATAAGCCAGAATAATTAAAATACCGGGAAATGTCATTCTGAATTTGAAAACACTTGAGCACATGGTTTGTTACTAAAAATAGAAATAACGTCATATGACCGTGAAATCTCGGGAGATTCGCATTTCAAGAAAGTCTGTCACATCGCTGTTTTTCTCGATATGTATGAGCAGAATAGATACATTTTAAATGTTTAAGATAGTTTTTTGTGAAAGAATTTATCAGTTAAATGTGAAAAATGTCAATCTTTCTAATCAAGTGGTTGATTTGGGCCAACAACTGCATTTAAAAGCTGTTTTGGACCGGTCTTTGTTAACTGTCAACTTTTCGGGAATTTCTGGTTGACTTTCCTAATGGGGTTGGTCCATAACTATAAAGTCGCGCCAGTCAAAAATCATAAAAAGCGACATTTAAAGTTATGGAAGCCAGAACTAGTGTATTGGAAGAGATGAGATAAGATTAACAACGCCCAGGGTATTCCTTCGATTATAGAGCGAGTTTCAAATACTGAAACATTAATTTCAATTAGGACCACAGCGGGATTTATTACCATGGAACTTGAGATGTTAACTGAATGATGCACGGATCAAATTTTCTATGAATCAAAATAACGCACTGCAGAAAAAAAGGTTGCATCAAAAACGAGTCATATTTAATTTGCTCGCGTCAAAACACAGGATTCTGCGTCTGTTGAAATCCCTGCATGACTTAAACTAAGCTTTTAAGGTGTAATATTTCTGCCATGATCAAGCAAAAAGAACCTTTTTCCTGAAGACTGTGGAGAGGTTGTGGAGAAGGAATCATTTGCATGGGACTTGAACCACTTGACATTGGTGAACACATGGGGGAATGTCCCTGGTCACATGGTCTTGTCTCACATGACTCGGACAATATCAGCAGCTCTGGTTCCTGCATTTTCTGAAATCACAAAGTTTAAATTAGTGACAATTTACTTTATAATGTGTATAAGCTTGAAAATACTGCTGATGTAATTGTATAACTACCAAAATAGGACTGCAGTTGTTTTGACTGCAGTGTCCAATGGACTGGAAAATATGACAAAGATCAAACTTATATAAACAATATCATGCCATTTAAAAGTACATATTCGAGTTCATAATTACGCTCGGGGCAGGCTAGCTCATTCTGTAAAATGTTTGACTACAAATCAGAAGATTGCAGGTTCAATTCATAGCCAAGCCACATAACTTGTGTAGGGAATGGACAGATATCCTTTCTAGATCATTCTTCTCATACATCTACACATGTACATCGTATGTCTCTGCCCTCAAACTTGACAATTACACGACAGGTAGTGAGAAGGTAAAGAATGAGAAAGTAGTAAAGCAAAGAGTTTGATAGCTAAAAGACAGAAGGACAGTAAAGATGCATCAGCAACTATGTAATATCCCTCTTTCTGATGACTCTCTAGCTACTGTGGCCGCCAAGAGGATTGAAACTCAACCGGCAGTTTCTTTGAAGCTGGCGCTGAAGATTTGATTCAAAGCTTACTGCTGCAAGCTGCTGTTCGAATCAGGGGATTTGGTGTCAAAAGCTGGTTAGCTTTTCCAGGTAGGTATTATTCTGGGAAAAAAGCTATGCCTGGTGTGACTATGATGTAGATGAGGAGATGGGCAGGAACTTGATGTAATGGTTTGACCGGGTCCTCTTAGAGGAAAGGGACCTTGTTGCTGAGATGTCTACAATTGTTATCATGTAGATCATAGTCGGTCTGGCCTTGGTCCTTTATGACTCCAGGGTTTCCCACTGCAGGTGGTCAAGCAAAGAGATGTGATGCTGCTGTTGTTATGGTAGCAGTTCATCCCATACCTGGCTGCCCTTCTCTGCACTATCTCCAGGTAATGAATCTGGTCCTTCTGATATGGACTTCAGAATGTACAACAATATTCCAGATGTATGCAAAGAAGGAAAAAGTAAGCAGCACTTTGATATCCTTGTTGCTTATCCTTACATTCATGCAGAGGAATCCAAGTGTATTGTTCAATTTCCTTGTTATATTCTGGATGTAAAGCTTCTAAGATATTTTTTTTAACAAGTGATTTAAGAAGGGCAGCTAAAAAAAACCTTACATTATTAAGTATATGAACTAGGTTTACAAGCAGGCTTTTTTCGCTCCATTTTGGGAAAACGCCACTCTGGAATTTTGGAAATTTTGCGTCGTGAAAACCCCCATTTTGGGAAAAAAATTAATCGCAAAATTTGCTAAATTGGGAAAAATTATCGCATGTACATAGTGTTTCTAATATTTCAAAGAAGCCGTTAACTGGTAAATAACGACTATTTTGATAACTTATTATTAAAATTTTACAAAATATAATGAACAAAGTGCACGTTTTTTAATCTGAATTTGGGGAAAAGGCCTGGCCTTTTTTTAGGTGAAAAAATTGCGCGAAGCGCCGGATTTTGAGGAAAATAAGGAAAGTCTTAAATAATCATTAATATATTTTATTGTTTTTAATAACAAATTCAAGGCAACAGATAATTAAATTATGCAATACTGTCTATTTTCTACACCGGATCAGGTATATATTTAAAGGTTAAAAAAAAAAAAAAAATTTGGAGGGGAATTGGGATTTTTTTTTTAATTGGGAAAAAAACAACCAGATTTGCATTGGGAATTAGGCCGAATTTTGGACCCGTGGCATAGGGCGGAAAAAGCCTGACAAGTTTACCCATGAAAAATGTGTTGGTTTCATGACTGCTGAGGTATGACTAAAATACTGATGAAAATTACAAAAAATCATCTTAAACAATAATTTAAAAACAACATTTTGCTAAGGCTGTAAGGGAAACACTGAACACCACATTTAGGGCATATAAATCTCTGTTATAAATTTAATATCATTTTGAAGTTAGTCTGATCACACTGGGGGCTGACGAGGTCAAAGCGTAGTCCGTTTCGCTACGACGTCGGGTATATGTTTTACTACGAAAACATTGATTAAATACACACGACATCGAGAACGGATTAGTCGAAAATTGTGTTTAAACATGTAAGATTATGCTTTTCTAATAACAAAACACTGAATTTAAGCACAATGACATTTCATAGGGCTGTTACATCAAATTATAATCCAAGATGTGTCTGGTTTATGCGGTTAAACATGAAATATACCGCTGATTTATAAAACTGAAGTAAAGTTTCACTTTAAAAAAAAAGCAATTAAGGTTTACAACTGTGTTTAAGTGACACAATTTTACAATTCCATATTGGTCTATGTATCGTTAAGCCACTGGTGTGTTTAGAAATGGGTAGGGTGACCCAGTTATCAGAAATAAAGGCTAAATATTATTATTAGGCATGATCATGTCTCTGACAGTATACGTATATGCCTCGCTACGACAACGCTTTAGCGTGTATGCGTTTCTCACAGAAGACGTATTGGTTATCTCTCAAAGGCAAAATAAAGAAAAGTGTTTTTTTAATACGGAGTCATGGAGTGGCTGGATGTTTCCTTTGAGGAAGAGGTAGTAACAACGGCACAACATAATCCGAAGCGCACAGTCGACATGGTAATGCACATTATGATATAATTGAATTCACGACTAGGCCAAAGGAAACGATTAAAATCGAAAATCCATATATAAGATGACAGTTGAGAGTCGAGAACCTAATGTCGTCGGTCTCAATAAAAATGACGCATCTTCACCTTGTGACAATCCCTTATACGTTCATTTTGATCGAGACCGACGATAGGTTTTCAGCATACGGTACTCTTTATCAAATAACATTCGATTCTCGTTATCCCCAACTCGCTTATTTCGAAACTCTGCTTATGTCAAAGTAAATCCCATGTCCCAACTTTGATCATTATTTATCTCATACGGATTTTGATTTTTACATTGTATATATCAAAGCGATTTTCTTGAAAATCGGTTATCGTCAACTAATTTTGAGATGAATTTCATGTTCGTATACATGATTTTACCTGTAAAATCCACACCTGTAACAGCCGTAAGGTGTGGAAAGTAGGACCCCAATGGCATAAATCCGCAATTGCATAATCAATATATCGTTGTAAAGGTGTGGCAGTGGGTTTCTGTCACAGGTTATTGTTTACTGCGTACATGACGGCCGGTAAATTTACCTTGTGTTACAATGCGGTTAAGGCCCAGTCTCAATATGATGCCGGCGGAGCCCCAGTGCGTGAACAGGCATCTACCGGGATGAACCGGGGCCCTACCGGGATGAACCGGTGCTCCACCGGGATGACCCGTGGACGACCGGGGACAACCGGGGCTCCACCGGGAAAGTATTAAAATGTTTAATACCTCCGGGATGAAGCGGGAGTCACCGGGTAGGACCGGTAACGACCGGCGTGGCACCGGGACTGTACCGGGTACAACCGGGACGGCACCGTAGCTCCACCGGGGCCCAAACACACCCCGGCAGAGCTACGGCAACGCCCCGGTAGAGCCCCGGTGAATGCCGGCAGAGTCCCTTTATAGCTACGTTGCATAAGTAAACCGGATCTCTGACGGTGCCGTCTCGGTTGTTCCCGGTGAAGTCCCGGTTGTTTCCAGTGCCAAGCCGGTCATTGCCGGTCCTTCCCGGTAACTCCTGGTTCATCCCAGAGGTATTGAACATTTGAATACTTTCCCGGTGGAGCCCCGGTTGTCCCCGGTTAAACCGGGGCGTTGCCGCAGCTCTGTCGGGGTCTGATGCCGGTATAGCCCCGGTGAGTGCCGGCGTAGTGACGGTATACCGGGGCTCTGCCGGCTTTCACCGGGATCAACCTTTTCGTTTTGATGTTAATGCGCACAGTGAAGCACGGCATCTTTTGCACTGGGCAATGGCATGAAATGGATACAGAGACTTCGTTGAGCAACCTATACATTATATTTGTACTTCGTTGCGCAACCAATACATACTCTGTGCGAAACCTATACATAAAGCGACATGTAATTACCTTTGAAACAAAGCATTTGAATAATTAAAACACATGTTCGTAACCTGTTTTGTACTTTAAAATGTGTAATGTACACTGAATCAAAGTAACATGTAGTTTTATTTAATTTAAGTTACCGTAATTGGTAATTTTAACAGAATGACCACCTTATGCATTGCTTCAAATCAAAATATTTCGATTTAAGCTCAAAATAAACTTAAAGGTTGCAACTACGCGCATTTGTTATTAGTTTGTTATTGAAAATAAGTGCCTAACATTACTGGATGTTCCGTTCTCTAATCCATAAACACCAGAAAAGATGAAACTCGCCTGATTAAGTAGTGTATTTACACAATGTTTTCGTAGAAAAACATATACCCGACGTCGTAGCGAAACGGACTACGCTTTGACCTCGTCAGCCCCCAGTGGATCAAGTAAGTGGGATTCAGTAAATCGATAACTCTGTACTATGTTAAGGAAGGAACACAAAAAGTGGAATATTACAATCACCTTTGACATATTTTTCACTGCAGCTTCACTTGCTGTGATGTACATATCAGACATAGTTTGTTTTTGGGCGAAAGTAAAAGCTGGATGGTTCATGGCCATGGACAATACCAGCAAAATACGATGAACAGTTTCACTATCCATGCCATTTTTTACTTCTAATGCACAGTGCCTATGTCTTTCGAGCATAGTGAATATTTTGTGTGAACAAATGGTGTTTGCCGAATGAAGTAACGCCAAATACACGGCAAGCGTATTTCGGAATGTGTCATAACTGGTTTCATTGCTGAGTTCCGAAATATCACGACGATTGTTCGCTCTTAGTTCATATTCCCGTAAATGTTGGAAGTCTTTCTTTGCGAGATCTTCTACGCACGACCCTAAAAATCTCAGTTCTAATGGGAGGCACATATGAAGCATTCCACACATAAAATCTATCCGTTTGTGCGGACTTAAGTTACTAAACCATGTACAAAGTTCCTCCTTTCGTAACATTATTATGGCTTTGATTATTCTCTGCTGACAACGGCCTGTCAACTTGCCGTAATTAATTTATTTTGACCTCGGAATAATCCCATTCTGAAGTTTTCAGAAAACTACTGAACAACATCCGGGCACTTGAAATTAACATTTCCATTTCCGGTCATGACGGCTACAAACTACTAATAAGGGTGCCGGTCAACTCGTACCTAAGTCAACTCGAACAGTAGTCAACTCGCACGTTTTTTGGTCAACTCGCACGGCATTTCTGGTCAAATCGCCCTTTTGAAGTCAACTCGCACGCAAAAAAAGATTTAGAAATAGATGAAGGATGTAATATGATCAGTAGTTTATAAGTAGTTTATAAGTATTAATAATAGAAATTATGTCCTTTTTTAATAATCTGAATATACGGTTGTCATATTTAATGGCTCTTTTACACTTGTCTAGAATATTTGTTTAAGCCTATTTGCCGACTGCATAAGTATGTCAAACAAGTGGGAAGTGATACTCAATTTCTATAGCGTGTCCGTTGCAAAAGTTACATTTTCTATTTTCTTGTATTATGCTATTTTAACAACCGCTTTAGATTTTTTTTATGTGACGATAATCGAAATCGTGTTAGTGATGTTTTGTATTTCTTATTTCTAATTTGTCCTAAAGTCAAGTAGTTATCTCAATATACCAGCTTTGCATGAAGTTATTTAATAAACGATGGTGTCCGCCGAGCGACCGGGAGGTCACGGGTTCGATCCCCATCGTGGGAGCGTTCTTTAGATTTCCCCCTAAGACACCCAGTACTGGTTCTATGCCCAGGAAACGGACTCGAGAGCGTTACTAAACGATGTTTAATTGTATTGTAGATGAATGTTTGTTTTTGTGATACTGTTATCACTCGATTCAAGTATTTTTTACCAATAGCGGAATATATGTAATTTGCAATTATGAATAGCGGGTATAATGCCAGCTACGAGTTTTAGATTTGTTTACTTGTAAAAATGTTAAAATAAGTTTAATTGTTCGCGTGTTGAGAATTCGTATTGATTTATAATTGTGAAAAGTCTACGTAGAGCTTTATTTTCGCGTTCATGTTTTTTTGTTTGTTAATTGTGCGTATTCTAAATTCTATTTAATTTAATATATAAGTTTTATATAAGCTTATACAAATATGTCATTAACTGGATTTAATAACCAAATCAAAATATTTGGAATAGTACAGAAGCCTTACCATAGCATCAAAACCTAAAGAAAAACTTTTCTGCGGATTATAAACATGGGACCTTAAAGCGGGACTGCACGATTTTGTCAAATATTTATGACTTTATACACAATGTGTCGAATTTGCAAGCATGTATATCATGCATGTGCGATGTGAGTCTAAATTTAGTTTTACGAAACATTTTAATTTCCTGCAACGATATCTTTTTATACGACACACAAACACCAACTCCAATCAAAATAAAAAGAAGAATGCGTCAGTTATTGGAGTAAAGTATTTACGAAATATCTTCGTCACAATCGGCTCGGGGCGCTAATTTGTTATTGCTGCATTTAATGAAATTCGTCTTCAATGTATAATTTTTCTTGCCATTTTGTGTTATTGTAACATATTTTATCAATATATTATAATTTAACACATATAAAATCGTGCCGTCCCTCTTAAAGAAGGAAAATCTATCGCAACTCTCACGATGTTAAATCTTGTGTATATTTTTAATTCTTTATTGGTAAAACAAGTTCTTTCGAAATTATTGACGAAATAAATTACAAACACATTGTTTTCTTACTTAGTTCTAGTGATGATAATCTGTTTATGTATATAAACTCTTTTGCATCAGGGGTGATTATTTTGTTCGTTTGTTTTAAAAGCTGCATGCATTTTTATGTAGGCAGTGGCTAGTCGTACTGCCCCGTACTACTAGACAAGAGGCTAGTCGTACGGCCCCGTATGGCTAGACAATAGGCTAGCCGTACAGCTCTGTACGTAAAGCCTTTCCTATGGAGATTGTCTAGCCGTACGTTTAACTAAACAAATCCATTTAAATGATCGTTTCAACTCTAGGCGTATGATAAAAAAAAACCTAAATGAATACATCGTCTACGTTTTCCACTGATCATTTGATTGAAAAAATAATAAAATAAACTTCCATGTAGGAGCTAGGATGTCTTTTATCATCACAATACATCTACCAAGTTATAACTTCTATAAATATATATGAACGAATATTTCCATGTAAATTTCGTTCCGACAGTAATTTGTTCCAAACTCTTTGCAAATCAAAATGACACATAAACGTTAACTTAAAATTGCTATAACACGAAGAATGATTGTTAGAATACAAATAAAACACCGAAGATCTATGAATTTATATATGTACTACAGTAAAGGAAACATTTAATACTTATGTCCTATTTGATAAATATTTATTTTTATGAAAATTTCCGCCATATCTGAGTAATGAGTAAAATCTCACATGTGCACATTTAATATTGCACTATTTGAAAGAGTTTTTCTATTTAATATAGATCAATCACGCAAAAATCTATCAATAAGTACTTTATTAATAAATATGTGGATAACATAAAATAACTTTGCAACTTGATGTAGGTATTATTTATGAAATATTTTCTATCTGCTGACAAGCCAATAGTTTATTTCAGCAAATATAAGAGATCTATATGCTGTGAACACAGCCAATACACAGGACAACATTTTTTGTAGGGGTGAATACAGAAGGATTAAACTAGAAGACGATGACATTAACGTACGTATGTTTCTTTTAAATATATGCCTCAAAATAGTAAAATAACTAGCAATTTGTAACGGAACTCAGAGACCTATACAAACGTTCAAATGTATATGTCAGAGATTAGTTTGAATGATTAGAATGGTTGAAAAAGATCGTGCCAGTATTTAAATCCCAATATACGATAACTTTGGGTGATATAAAATGTTCTTCCCCTGTCCTTTTGTTAAAGCGGGTATATACGATTTTTAATATGTGTTTAATTGTAATATATTAATAAAATATGTTACAATAACACAAAATAGGCAAGAAAAATTATACATTAAAGCCGAATGTCATAAAATGCAGCAAAGACAAATTAGCGCCTGAGCCGATTGTGACGTACATATTTTCCTACAATAACCGAAGCATTCGTCTTTGTATTAGGATCGGAGTTAGTGTTCGTGTGTCGTATGAATAGGTATCGTTGCAGGAATTCAAATAAACCGTTAAACTAAGTTTAGATTCACATCGTACATGTATGGTATACATGCTGGCGAATTCGGCTGTACAGCCGTTTTCAACTTCAGAATTAAATATCTGGCTTATTTCGCATTTTTCGACACATGTTCTTCTTAACTTTTATTTTAATTTATATGGAAATATATATATAATAAGTTTTGCACACATTTTATATAAATTCGTAAATATTTGACAAAATCGTATATACCCGCTTTAAACTTTGGCAGACCACGGACACTAGATTACACGGATAAGAAACGGGACCGTTACGCCAAATATTTTGTTGTGTCTAAGTCACTCGACCGTGTCGTAACTATCGATCTTTTATCGAAGCGCCGAGGTTATACATTTGATGTACCCACTCACGTATTTTGTTAAATTATAGTTTCATTTCTAGGCCGATTTTGACAAATGATATATCATTAGAAAGCTTACGTTACGTAGTTTTCAGAATATATATATATTTCGGCAGCCCGGCGAGTTATAACTTTAACTTTTGCAAATATCATACCGTTTTGGAGTTTTTAGAATCTAGATTTACGGTTGACATTTTCGTACTTTATACCGATTTGTAGCGTTTATATTTGGAGTTCAGTTTTAAAAATAACATCTTGCTTAGGAGAATAGAATTCTGTATATGATAGGAAATAAAATGGTTTAAAAATGAAAGCAAGTAAGGAATGAAGGCGGAAGAAAGTAGCGCGCGGTCCTAACGAACCGAACTGATGCTAAGGTCTTGGCGATTATGCTTTTGTTTAGGTACCGGCCATTGAATTTCCTTTGTCATGATTATTATATTTTTTATGGAATATATTGAAATATTTTGTTCTAGAGACACATCAATAAAGCTAAGTATTAATGAAGTTTAATAAATTAACGATTTCAGCTCTTAATTATAACACAGAAAGGGTGTTAATTTTATTATGAAACAGCGTATATAGCGGACCCTCTTGATTTTTTTCGGCTTTGCATACTTCAAATATAATGGGTGTCAAAACATTCATCGTTTGTTGTTTATTATCAAAAAGGTAATTATGTAAAATTATATGAAAGGTTATTAACCATACATTATCAATTAATTAAAATTATTTAAAGATTCTTGAAAATCACGGTCAACTGTCTATGCATGTATATTGAAATATCTTTATAAGTTATCAGAGTTATAAGTATATAGAATTCTAAATTATAACTCTGTATTATTTGTATTTTTCGGAAAGATTATTTAACCCCGTTGTGGTCAAATGAGAATGCTGTTTTTAATCATGTTGTTCCGTACACTACCATACACTCTTTATAGGACTACGAAATGACGGAGTTTTTTACCGGTACCGCTAGATACGTTAAATGTTAAGTATTAGATTTTTTAAATGTTTAAAATGTACATGTATAGGTATTAAGCACTTATAATTATTATGATTAAGCTGGCTGACATCTATGCAGTATTTAGTTTATGGCAATCTGTATGGGCAGATGACTATAAATGTTTTCAATACGCTACATATCTTATAAACGCAAAATTGAGTATTTGACGTTACATTACTCCAAAAAATGACCACTAATACCACGAGAAGACATGTAGGTATCATAAAAAGTGTAAACGGACCAGACATTGCCACCTGTGGTTAGGGACCAATATACAAGTATAGGTCCCTGCTGTGGCGTATGACACCATAGTGTTATTTAGTATTGGTCGGCACAGTATCTGATCATAACGAGATAATTGGTTTGTGCTGAACACAGGGGCAATAAAACCACAGATCTATCAATAAACAATATTATTAAGATATCTTTTATTGAACACCGCGATAAAAATGCTCAAACCACGGACTTTAGATTACACGGATAAGAAACATGGCAACATTCTCAGAATCATCACTGCTATATGTGTAATCACCTAACAATTCGTCTAAAAATAATTTATATATTTGAGTTGAAGACGATGTATTGTTGTATAAGTCTGAATAAACTATCTGTCTGCATGTCGAAATCTAAGCCGCCATCGTTCCAGTGAAAAAAATCTGATTTTGAATAGTTTGACATGATGCCCTGATATCAAAATACGAAATGACCCGCGTAACACCGACCGTGATTTTCAAGAATCTTTAATAAATTGATAATTTAAGGTAAATAACATTTCATATAATTATACATAATTACCTCGTTGATAATAAACAGCAAACGATGAATGTTTTGACACCCATTTTATTTCAAGTATGCATGCAAAGCCGAATAATATCGAGAGGGTCCGCTATATACGCTGTTTCATCATAAATTTAACACCCTTTCTGTGTTATAAACAAGAGCTGAAATCGTTAATTTATTAAGATTCATATATAATAAGCTATATTGATATGTTTCGTGAACAAAATACTACAATATATTCCATAAAAAATATAATAATATGGCAAAGGAAATTCAATGGCCGGTTTCTAAACAAAAGCATAATCGCCAAGACCGTAGCATCAGTTCAGTGCGTTAGGAACGCGCGCTACTTTCTTCCGCCTTCATTCCTTAATTACTTTCGTTTTTAAACAATGTTTTTCTATCGTATACAGAATTCTATTCTCCTAAGCAAGGTGTAATTTTTAAAATTGAACTCCAAATATAAACGCTACAAATTGGTATTAAGTACGAACATGTCAACCGTAAATCTAGATTCTAAAACTCCAAAACGGTATGATAATTGCAAAAGTTAAAGTTATAACTCGCCGGGCTGTTAAAATCAGAAGAAAAACTTAATATATATTTATATATCTGTTTACTACGTAAGCTTTCTAATGATATATAATTTGTCAAAATCGGCCGATAAATGAAACTATAATATAACAAAAGACGTGAGTGGGTACATCAAAATGTATAACCTCGGCGCTTCGCTGTACGCTAATTGTGAAAAATCGATAGCCACAACACGGTAAAACGCGCGGGGATAAAACATAAAATGTGTATTTCTTGTGTTTAACTCGATATAAATAAATTATTAACAACGGGAATATACTAACAGTTATATTTTTTGAAAGAGGAATTCATAAGCAACAAGATAACGTATAAACTAATAAAATCGGATGAATAGTTTTTGCATAAGATTGAATTTACTACAGTAGGGGTCAAATACTCGAATCATCTCCGGGCGCCATCATCTCCTATCAATATACACTCCGTGGGCAGACACACTGGGGTAATTTAGTTGATGAGCAAAAAATCATACACTATTTACGTCCTCTCCAACTCAAGCTTACACTATTATGTTAATTTTTAGCTTTAATTTTCGAACTGCTAACACTCAGTATCCCCATTTGAAGAATTAAAAAAAGACTTACAGATCTACAACAGAATTATCTGTGTGTAACCGTTTTGTTTTGGTTTTGACCCGGAAGATCAAATATTAGAACAAACTAGTACGATTGTGTTTACGTGCATAAAAGGTAATAATATCGTTAAGCATTAATCTTTGACTAGTTACATTATTATTTAAGCATATTGCACAAAACACTAAAGCAACATCAGTGTTAGCTAAAGAAACTTCAGCGTACGGTACAGTTTATATATGATCAGTCTGTGAACACTTCGTCTTCGATAAGTTCTTAGAAACTTGCGCGGGTAACAAAATCTCTTTGTTACATGTAAATTGCAATGATGTTAGTAATACCATATAAAATTGTTAATGATATGACATGGAATAGTTAGTTTACTTTTTGTAAGAACTAACTAGCTATTAGTAGAGCTCCATTGGACATGGTCGCCCATTGTCGGCTCGGGTACTACTTAAGATGCTGTCCGGTTATCTTGCGCAATTAAGGGTCAATTGGTTTTAAAATATGTTCTTTTATAGATTGACAACATAATATCTTAATTTATTATGATAATAAGAGGTTCGTGTGCTTATTAACACAAAAATATCTGATTAATTCAGTGCAGAACTGGACGATTTGATTTCAAATCAAACATGACTCACCTCATTTTCAAACTATCACAGTGTCCGGTAATCCACAGGCAGCAGTATCATAAAAAAAAAATTGCCCCCCCCCTAGGGGTTCCAGAGTGTTAAATGTACACCTATTGTGTATGGTTTAACTTTCCAACAACGAATATTGACAAAAAATAACAGTTTAAAAAAATACCCCTCTTATAGGTATTATATATATATACACAAGGTATGAAACGCACTATATGCCTATGGCTGAAAGATTGTGGAACACTGGACGTGACCTTTTTCATCGAAAATACACATGTTCCCATGCAGTTGCCGACAAAAAGCAACTGGATTCGTTTTAAGACAGTAAAAGCAACGAGATTACACTACTAACCGATCTCCTGCACGGCTAATAACTTTAATATTCATTAAATTCGACTTCATGTCTGTGTTTTGCTGTCATATTTTGTCGATTGAATGCTCGGTTCTAAAACACCATATCATTGGCCAACACAATGAGAACAACCAACCAGATGACGCGTTATAAAATTAAAATGGTGTACATGTGTAGAAACACCGAGTGACATATAGCATGAAAGTCAAAGGGGGGGTGGGGGTATGGTCCCGGGGGGGGGGGGGGGGGGGGGGGGGGGGGGGGGGGGGGGGAGGGGGCGGGTGGTGATCTTACGCACTTGGTGTAATGACCTCATTCAGGCAAAATGGTAGACATATGGTGTCAAGTTAGTGACAAAATACATTCCAGAAAAGTTATTTAAAAAATCATTTTGTAAAACCATTCAAATTTAATGTTGATTAACACTTTCCCCCATAAGAAGCCAAGTGAAAATGGCTTTTCAACCGACATCAAACCAGAACAGCCTGCAAGTAACTCACAGTCTGTTCAGGTTTTATGCTGTTTGCTGCTCATCAGTATCGAAGGGTTAGAAATGAAGCCTTTCAAACTTGTATTTAGTAATAAAGGTATTTAATGAAATTAAACTTACTATGGAATTACAAATGCGTCAAAATACGTATCTAAGTGTAGGGTTAATAGCTGTACTTCGGTTTCTTTGATGATGGTGGTGGTATTCTGTTGACTGTAGCAAAATAAACATGAAAATTTTAAATTAATTGATTTCTAGAGTGAAAAAAAATGTTTATGCATATTAGGTCTAATTTTGCCACGATAATGCTTCCATAGTTTACAGAAAATATCAAAACTATGCCATTGCGCATGCGGAGATCATACCAAATGTGGTTTGACAGAATGGTGGGAAATAATGACAATGTCCTCTGATGCGATATATTTTCAATGGCCAATAAAACCATAACTAATCGGACATTGTGCAATGGAATGCTAAATTACACGCTGGATTTATGAATTCTTAATTTAAAGTATGAAAACGCAAATGACTGCATGGAATTTGTGATTCATGTCGAATTTATCGTAAGTAGGTCAGTGTTTACGATACATGTACAATGTATAGGGATAACACAACCGGTGTTAAAATGTAATGATCAAATTTTATTTTGCATGGAATACGTACCTTTTAAATCCGTTAATTCTTAAAAATGTGAAATTCCATCTTTCATCACTAAAGCAAATCATGATTCGTCGTCTGCGAAATTCGCAAACTGCTAAATGCGCAAGATTACCGGACGCGCAAGATTACAGGATTTAACTGTACATGTACACGTACCCGGTCGATATAAGACTGTACCTGAGTTGTATTTCTGCCTAAAATCCGATGTCGTTAAACACGCTACTGATTACCTAAAATGATTTTGTTTATCTTAAACAAACTTCTCTTCAAACAAAAACTGGATCAACTTGCTTTTTATGCTCCCCCAAAATTTATTTTGGGGGGAGCATATAGTTGCGGTCTGTCCGTCCGTGCACAATTTTTGTCTGTGCTATTTCTCAGCAACTAATGACCGGAATTCAATGAAACTTTATGGGAAGCTTCACTACCAAGAGGAGATGTGCATAATATCAGCGGGTTCTGGTCGGATGATTTTTTAACAGAGTTATGGCCCTTTGAAATTTTCTACAAAAATTTTCTTGTACCCCCAACTTCTGTGCCCTCAAGACGTTTCTTTTTATCTGAATATATAGTGCTATATTTTGACCAAAAGAACCTTTGGGGAGCATCGACCGTCTCCGACAGTTTCTTGTTTAGTATGAGTTTCAATAATATAGAGACCATTTAACAGACAATTGGCATAAATGTGAAAGTAATTAATTTAAAAAAAAAAGCTTACAACAAGCCATTTTGCGTGAAAATTTCCCGTGTACGTTTTAGTATATTTACCGTACCCGGGGTACAAGTAAGTGTACTTAAGAGTACCCATGGTACATGTAAGTAGTACTCTAGCCGACAATGACCAATCGTGCATTAGTAGACTGATAAAAATATTCTCTGACTTCAGTGTGGTTCCAAAGTCATTCCGTAGTTTTGGCATAGCTCTTCTGGTTGAGGACTACAGTTTGTCAACCAGTTCCAGATAATCAGCAATTCCGTTTAATTTGTATTTAATTTTCCATAATGTCTCAAAAACAACAAAATGATAAGTGTCTATGGTAAACATTATTAGGTAAAGGAATAAATAAAGTTTTGGAAAGAAAGCTTTTATATTATGCTTACAGGGGGGATAAATGCAGCAAAAAGTTAACCAGAACTGATTGAATGAGTTGTGTTTTGAAATGTGTATATGGATACAGTGTTTTTAGCTCACCTGATTGCTCAGGTGAGCTTTTGTGACTGTTCTTTGTCTGTCTTCCGTCCGTCCGTCGTCCACATTTGGTTTGTTAACACTCTAGGGCCACATTTCATGTCCGATCTTCATGAAACTTGGTCAGAAGATTTGTCCCAATGATATCTCGATCAAGTTCAAATTTGGGTCATGCTGGATCAAAAACTAGGTCACTAGGTAAAAAAAACCAACCTTGTAAACACTGTAGAAGTCACATTTCATGCCCAATCTTTATGTAACTTTGTCAAAATGTTTCCTAAATGATATGTTGATCGAGATCAAAAGTGGTTCCGGTCTGTTGAAAAACATGGCCGCCGTTGGGGGGGGGGGGCAGTTTTCCTTATTTGGCTATAGAGAAACCTTGTAAACACACTAGAAGTCACAATTTTTGCCCAATCATCATGAAAGTTGGTCAAAACATTGGTTTTATTGATATCTCGGATAAGTTCGAAAATGGTCCAGAGCGGTGAAAACACATGGCCTCCAGTGGGCAGGGCATTTTTCTGTATATCGTCGCTGTCGTTCTCAAACCTCGTAGCTCCAAAATTTTCAAAATATTTTTTCGTCTTTCCGAATATATGAAGTCTGGCGCGTGTTTTGTGCTATATCTTGTAGCTCTACGCCAATCAGAGCCCTTGAAAAAGCCATGTGACAAAATGTTGTAGAATGATTGTTGGCTTTTTTCCCGGCAGAAATCGTAGCGACGCCATTTCACCTATAGGTACGTCATTTCGTTTGGACAAATTTGATAAAAACGTGTTTATCAAAAAAATTATTTGCAAATACGAGGTTTCCTATCAGGACGAATTGTGGTGACAAAATATTGTAGCTACCATGTCTGACTGTCAGTATGACTTATCAGTATGACTTATGCGTCTACGGCTTATACCGTATTTTGCAGCTTCATTTGTTTGGTATATTTACAGGATTTCAATTTCTAAAACATCGTTATAAAAAAATGAGACGTTTTTTTCTCTCTCCTGAAAAGTTGGCATTTTGTAGCTACGAGGTTTGAGAACGACAGCGACGATATGTATACAGTCCAACCTGCCCGAGCGACCGCCTGTTAATAGCGACCAACAGTCAATAACGACCACACCGATTTCCTCCCGAACGATTTCACTATTGAACCTGCGAATAAAGCCCACCTGTGAACAAAGACCAACGACCACCCTTTTACATTCCCAAATCTCCATTTTGATAGCTTACAACGACCACTGCAATCATAAAAATCAAGGATTTTGCAACTTTCAAATAACAAAATGGCCGCCAGGACGCTGCGTAGTCACGTGATACACATCTTACCAGTGGACTCGTCGGTCGCTATGGAAATATTGGCAAGTGACAGTTTATTGCACTCGATAGCAGTTGTTTGTTTATTTAACATGCATTGCTAATTGGTAGTCGCCTGCTTCTTTTATGCATTTGACAGTTTGTCAAAAGTGTAAAAATTTGCCTTTGTATTTAAGTGACTCGCGATTAACGTACTAATTGTCGAAAATATCAAAGACAAATTTGGGGCTTTCATAAACTTATTTAGAAAATTAACGGTTTCATATCATTTACGATGCCTATTAAAGACAAATATTTTATAGTCATTCTTTTCTTAAATTTCTCCTTAATAAGACGTTCATAGATTATAGAAAAGTAAATTGTCAGTTCAAGTTAACCATCATGGCTTCCAAGTGTAAGTTCTTGACGTTGGAAGAACGCGTTAAGGTCATAAGTTTGTTAGGTAAAGGACACATTTGTAGACAAGTGGCTAGTGATCTTGGTGTAGGAAAAACTCAAATTCAGAGCATTTTAAAGCGTAAACATGTTGGTTTGTATTGTGCTGTATTGTGCTGTTTTGTACTGTTTGGGCAATCGGTCACTTGCCTTAAATAAAGGACCAACTAATTGTTTTTAATGAAAATTCAATACTGCTCCAGCAGCTGGAGTTTCACTTCTTTATATGAGATTATGGACGAATTCGTGTAGAACGTAAACTGTGAAAATAAACGCCCTAAGCGTGAGTCGGAATTCGCGTCAGTGAATGACTTAGTGCATAAGTGTAGAAAGTGTTGTAACATGTAATAAATATACAAATGTAAAACAAAACTGTGTTTTCAATCCTTTATTTCATTATACATGCATAAGTATTCAAACATTTAAACAATAGAGCACATACATAGATAAGGTACCTGTTAAAAAACTACTAGCATATTTTGCAAAGTTTCGATCGACCCTGCGAATAAAGACCACCTGTGAACAAAGACCACAACGACCAAATCCCTTGAGTGGTCTTTATTGACAGGTTGGACTGTATAGTGAAAACATGCGAACACTCTAGAAGTCACATTTTTGGCCCAATTTTCATGAAATTCGGTCAGAACATTTGTTTCCTTGATATGAGAGTTGATTTCGAAAATGGTTCCGGTCAGTTGAATAACATGGCTGCCGGGGGGGGGGCAGTTTTCTTATATTTGTATTGTAAAAAAATCTTGTGAACACTCTAGAAATCACTTTTTTTGCCCAATCATCATGAAACTTGGTAAAAAGATTGGTTTTATATATATCACATAATTATTGCCCTTAGATTGTCCAAATTTTCATTATATTATACAAAATCCTTGTAAACACTCTAGAGGTCACAATTTTGTTTCAGATTTTATGAATCTTGGTCATAATATTTATTTTTTTAAGCAAAGTTTGATGTTTGGTAAGGGGGGGTCAACTCAAAATATAGGTCACCAGGTCAAATCTTAAAAAAACAAAAACACTCCACATGCAAGAGTTTTGGTTCAATAATAATGAAACTTGACCAGTTTGTCTGGACAATATCTAGGTCAAGTTGGACGTTTGGTAAAGATTGAATGAACCGACTCCTGTCAAGAGAGCGAACTAGGGCCATCTTGGCCCTCTTGTTTTTCACCGTTTTGGGAATGGGGCCGGGTCCCTTTGAATTGGGAAAATTTGCGTTGTTTTGACTAAAATTGGGAAATTAGTGTTGTTGTTGTTTGCTAAAAAATGCTTCAAAATTGAGGATACAAGTGTGTCCAGTATTATATTTACTAAGGTTGAACTTAATATATGGATGGGAGATGTACACAATTTTTTTTTTTTGTAAACCTTTCATTGGGAATTTTTAGCCTCCCTTTGGGAAAAATATATACTTTCCTTTGGGAATGGGTCCGGTTACCGGACCTGATTTTGAATGAAAAAAAACACTGGGATATGGAAGTCTTTTTTATTTTCAAATACATTTTTTGCTGATTGAAAACAAATGCCATGACAATGTTTTTAAATACTTATTCTGTAAGTTGAATGATTTTTAATAATTTTCCGAATGGTGAACTTTTATTGGCTATTTTTGACAAAAAACTGCATAATGCCATCTGAGCTAAGGCCAAAATAAAAATTGGTCCGTTTCTGGTCTCCTTGGAAAAAAAACCAGGGTCGGTACATAGGGATTTTATTTATTTATTAATTTTTTGTGGGACGGGGGGTACTTAAATGGAAGGCTACTTAAGCTTTTAATAAGAAATAAATGTATATATATGCTTTGTTTGCTTGATATTACATCTTATATGAACGAAAATGACAACTTTTTTTTTCTGGCGACCCCAATAAAATGTTGAGGGTCGGCGCCGATTCATGAGACACAGTCAGGCCACCGGAAACGGACCTATTTGTTATTTTGCCTAACCTGTCATCATACAAAATAAATTTTACCCTAATTTTTACATCTTCTCACATTGACACTTAATCAGGAAAGAAATTATAGTAGTCAAAAGAATTAACGTTTTTTGCCGGGTGATTCTAAACTTGTTGACTGACTGTACTGGTTAGCAAGTATTTGTCAGACAGCAGTATGAACTCGACATTTAATTTATTTCATGTATTCTAACGTTTAAACACAATTTTCTTTATCACATGCTTGCAGAAGCTTTTTTTCTTGAACTTGACATCAGCAAATCCTTAAGAGGCAAGTATTATGGTTAAGCCTTTGCATGCTGGGAAATTTGTCGTCTGCTGAATTTGTAAAATTAGCATTTTCTTTGATTTTTTTCAAAGAATACTATCAGAATAGCAAACAGTTTGGATCCTGATGAGACGCCACATTCTGTGGCGTCTCATCTGGATCCAAACTGTTTGCAAAGGCCTTCACAATTCGGTTCCCGCACTCAAATGGTTAAGCAATTGCACTGTTTACAAATTTTGTGGCAATGAAAAGTCTCCTCCGCGCAGGGATATTTATAGCCTGGGTATGCACAAAAGAAGTCCCCTAAATGAAACACGACTTGTGTGCTTGTGACTTTCCTTCGTCTAGACTACTACATTAGATCAGATCTCAATTATTTTACTTACAACCATTTATTTAACCAGAAACTGATGTGAGAAACAGGCATACACTTTTTAAATTATTGATTTTGAACATTAAAACTCAGCACACTTTGTTGTATGAATAAACATGTTTCTTTACAGATCTTTGGTGTAAACAAGAATATCTTTTTCAAGGGAGAACCCAAACAGTGAATTTATAAGGTAAAATGAGATTTGTTTCAATTTCATTAAAATTATAGCTAGGTACATAATGCAAGCAATTCAGATAACAGTATTCAACAAAGTGTGTTTTAAATGTCAATTAATCAATAATTTAAATAATGTGTGTGTGTTGACCACATCAGTTGTTGGTTATGTCAAAGGTTTAAAGAAAATTAATTCAGATCTGCTCTATTGAGGCAATAAAAATAAAACCTGAAGCACACATGTTGGGTTTCATTAAAGGATTTCTTTTTTGTATGCGCATGGTATCAATATCCCTGAGTATAAGTCACTAGGATGAAATTTATAAATATTTCAATCTTAAACAAGTATCCTTGCCTTTATACAAATTGCTGATGTCAACTTGAAGAATACAAGTGTCTGTTTTGATGCAACAAAACATTTTGTGTTTAAGGGTTTCAATAAAATAAATAGAGCGTTTAACAAAAACTGCTGTCCAAGAAATACTTGCTAACCAATAGAGGCCCTATAAAAACTACCTTATTGATTTTATATGATTTAATCTTGCCAGCATACTCTGTGTTGCAGAAAACTGTCTCGGTGATGTTGAATAATACTTTCAAATTCAACTTGTTATAACATGTATTTATAAAAATTGAGCAGTTGACAGCTTTTGCCTATACCGTAGGTTTCCACATATAGCGTGCTCCCGTGTATAGTGCGCAGGCTGTTTTTTTAATGCAAAAATGGAGAAAAAAATATTTAAAGACAATAAAGCCACCAAATCGGACCGAAAATGGCCGCCATTTTACTATTGCACAATCCAATTATCCGGGGCATTGGAAAGCTTAATTAAGCATTTAAAATAGGAAGTGTCATTATGATTAGGAGCATGGGTTGCATAGCACTATACTTTTCTAACAATTTTGTAATTTTCTAGCAAAAGATTAACAGTCCACGTGCATTTCGTGAACAACGTGAGAAAATAAAAATTAGTGAACATCGTGTGATTTGCCTCGGGGAAAGCATGGGCATTACCAGTAAGTTTGAATGTCGCATGGGAGACAGGGATACAGTTGTTGAGGTTCACCACTGTTGAATGTTCAATATTTATACACACGAAATGCAATTGCATATCTTCACGTTCTCAAGTGTCAATTAGTGTCTCTAATGTCAATTAGCGTCTTAACAAGTCGTGGCACATATTACTCAATAACATCTGCCAATTACAGTACAGGCAACGTGTACTTTGACAAACGCCACTCGTTGCGGTGTTCATTTTACAGTGTTCGCTTACCAAACGACCCCCGCGATGGGAGTTCAGATCAAATATTTGCGGGAGCCGTTTTCCATAAGGTGGACACCGCGAATCACCGCAGACCCATAATATCTACCGCAGTGTTCATCGTGTTCGCTAGAAATAAAATAATTGAACATAAACATAGGTCGGTACCAATTTGCAGAAAGAATCTACCATGCGTTTGAATGTTATCGGTGTCATTTGGTGTCTAAAAAATTAACAACGATTACGAACAATCACAATCGATTACCGCATACAGGCAAAAATTTCCGTCTCCGTCCATTACCCGATAATCCCGAGATTTCCGATTTCATGCAAATTCTGGTCAATGTTGACGATAAAAGTGTGATAGAAATGCAAAAATCACAAACGTTCGCCATATCTC
The DNA here is from genome assembly GCF_020536995.1 of Dreissena polymorpha. Taxonomy (NCBI): domain Eukaryota; kingdom Metazoa; phylum Mollusca; class Bivalvia; order Myida; family Dreissenidae; genus Dreissena; species Dreissena polymorpha. Next base: position 17,089,343 of record NC_068363.1, on the reverse strand, counting down.
TAAACTATCAAATGAATTTCTGCATATGTTTCTATTTAAAGATTTGATGAAATAAGCGCCCAATCAGAACAGGTGTATTCCAACATTCGTAAATCACCTGACGCCTAGTGTGCGCGTTGAGTAGAGTTCATGCTCTGTTACAAATTGTAGCCACAAATAAATACATGTATATATGCCCATGATATTTTCATTTTCTTTGTTCTGAACCATAAAAAGCGCGCGAAAATTGGTGTGGGTGTATTTATTTTTGACACAAAATCTTAGTAGCGCAGTCAACATTGGGATCTTTTAATTTCGATTTAAAGTTTCGTAGTGAATTTCTTCTCAAGTACTGGGGTAGCTCGCGAATGATTTGGAATTGACATTTCATCTGAATAAAATAAAAATCAAACACGCTGTAACACGCTATATTTAGATTTCATGCAACATGTACAAGTCATTTTCTGGAAATCGGGAAAAATGAAACCCAATTTTGTGAAAACATAAAGGGCAATTGCATTGATTAACACCATAAAAGTTAATCGTATTGATCATCTAAACGCTTAGTTTTAGTTTCCGACTTAATGTACTGCCCGAGTTTAAGTACACATAAAAAATGTGCACATAATATCTACATGTACATGAAGTATATGATTTTATTTTGTACATGTACATGTACATTTAAAACAAGTGAATGACCCTCGCAGACAGGTGTTTACGGTGGCTGCGCAGCATCGCGATGATCACGGGTGTTCCCGTTAACGATAGCGTGCAATCGCGGCAATTTCGGGTGTTTGCCGAACACCGCAGTCAGTAGCGTGTCCGGCCCCTGCGAAATGTCACCCATCGGGAAAATTGAACACCGCGGACACGCGTTTTTGTCAAAGTACACATTGCCTGTACTGTACGAAGTGCAAAATGCCCCCCTTTCACACCTGCAGTTACCCGCAAAAAGACCCCGTTCGCACCTACCCTTGCCTGCTCTCCGGACTGTCGACAACAATCCCCATCGGAATTCATCAATAAAGAAGTGTAAAAACAAAGAAATGTCCGCAAGTTTATTCAAACAAATTTATTTTTGACCAAAACTTCTTCTACCGCATTCATATCTACCAGTAGCGACTTCTTGTTGTTTCGACAATGGCCCATCAGTCTGTACGATTATAGGGTGGTAGTTTTCTGGAAAAAAACATGGCGGCCATTTTTTATTTACGATTACACAACATATTTTTTTACCAATTTAGCAGCCAGGATAGCGTTGTACCAATGTAAAGCGCGCACCAGCTTTTTAATATGAAATTTAGAGGTAAAACACTGCGCGCTATACGTGGAAACCCACAGTATTTTTCATGCCATTTTTAGCTCGGCTGTTTTCGGAGAAAACCCGAGGTATTGTCATAGCCAGCTCGTCCTGTCGCGTCCGTCCACGTGTCTTCCGCGTCGTGCTAAAACCTTAACATTTTTTAAGGTTTTGAACATTGGCTCTAAAATCAAAGTGCTTCAACCTACAGCTTTGAAACTTCATAATTTATGTAGCTGCACCTTGATAAATTCTACATGCCACACCCATTTTTGGGTCACTAGGTCAAAGGTCAAGGTCACTGTGACAATTTAAAAAAAAAGAAAAAAAAAAATCTGACAAGCTTTTATTTATTAAAAACTGCACCCGCAGCTGAGCTTGGCACCTGTTATTCGGTGCTCTTGTTTAACTGGGTACATGATGTATTTTGATTTACCAGCATCAGCACTGTTGGGTTTAAGCATTTGTTTTTAATGAATTAAACTGATAATACATGATTTTTCTGCATAATAATCAGTTAGTTAAACTTAAAATATTGTTTCAATGCACAAGTCAAGTGAAACTATATTCAAAATCAGTGTGTATGGTACAAACGTTAGCCTGTTTTCCTGCATACATTGTATTCAGCCACTAAGGGGTCACTTTGACTTTTTCTACTGAATAAAAAGATTTTCAATACAAGCAGGACATAAGCCTGGACATTTTATTATTTATGTAAATTCCTAAGAAGAAAATATATGCACCATATCAGTTATTTCCTTAGTGATAGGCTTATTCCAGGAAGACACCCTGGCAACCCTGAGTTTTTATACCTTTCCTAACATTCCGTTGACGATTCAGTCCTCTTTTTTAAGCTTTAAACTTTTAAGTAATTTTGATATGAATGATGGAATAAATATTCTTATAGACTTATAAACACTGATAAACTTTGTAAAAAGGAATGTATTCAGAATTATCGGTTGTATGTTTCACATGTAGCAAAGTTTTGCAAACGTTTACCTTTATTCAATTTTTCTTAACAAACTCTAAAATGGATATGTTTTGAACCAAAAACAACATTCTATTTGATAGATTGTGTATGCCACCAGATTGAATGAGGGGGAGTATATATATTGCTTTTGGCTTGTCTGTCTGTCTGTCATTCTGTGGAAAATATTATAGCAATTTGCTATTTGGCATGCATGTGTATCTCATGGAGGTCATCCGTCAACGTCAAAGGTCAAATATATGGCTTCAAAGCAGCACAATGAGGGGCATTGTGTTTCTGACAAACACATCTCTTGTTTAAAATAAAGACAAACTTATTAAAATCAGAAATGTGACATATTTCTCAAAATGTATGTTTATTTGGACAAAAGATGGAGATGAATTTGCATTAGAAAAACCTTATAGTACAGTATTATTATTATAAAATTATATACATATTGTATTATATAAGATAGATGTTTTTGGTATTTTACTATGGCTATGGTTAAAGACCTTAACCAGTAAGTTCACAGACAGTAGCTCATTACCCCTTTTTTTAAAGGTCAAGTATGTTGTGAAAGTGTGACTGGCTATCTGTTAATTTAAAGGGGCCTTTTCACAGATTTTGGCATTTTTTTAACTTATTCATTAAATGCTTTATATCGATAAATGTAAACATTGGATCGTAAAAGCTCCAGTAAAAAGTCAAGAATAAAATTTAAAAAAGGAAACAAACATTGCCCAGACCAGGTTTCGAACCAGTGACCCCTGGAGTCCTGCCAGAGTCCTGAAGTAAAAACGCTTTAGCCTACTGAGCTATTCCGCCGAGTACATATACTTGAAGTATTTTATACCTGATATAAGCAATCTTCGTAGTTTCACAAAATTTAACGACAAAAACAGAACTCTCCAAATTATTCAATCGTTTCGCGTTGCAACGCTTTATAATTTTAAGGTTTTAAAATCGTCAAAAGATGCATATAATGGCTATATTAGACAATGGTAAATGTTCAGCATTACTGTTTCCTCACAAATATCATAACTAAAACGAAAATTTGCGAATCGGAAACAACTTTTTTCAATTTTGTCAATTTACCAAAGCGTGAAAAGATCCCTTTAAACCCGGCCCGGAATTACTACTGGAATTTAAAATCTTAGAACCATATTTTTAAAATCGACAATACAAACAAATGCCCCGTAAATGATTTGTTGCCAAGAATACGCAATGTTGGGTCCAAGCAGCTAGCTAGTAAATGCTCAGTGACTGGTCCTTAATTCAACTTCCTTAGCTTTCGAAAACATGACATGAATTAACTTTTTTATAAATTTGTAATGTATATTAAATATATTTATCTAGTTTTGTCACGGTTTTATGAGACATTTAAACTTAATAATTTTAACATGTGAAGACAATGACCCACAGAACATTATGTACCATGAGACTTGTCACTGTGAAAATTTTTTGCATTGCAACTGAAACTCTTTCCTGTGTTTTGAATGAATTATATAATTTTTTTTGATATATGTTGTGCATCATGGGATCAACTTAAAGGAGAAGTTGTTTCTGTTTAGCATTTATAAATCATCTCTTCGCTTATTTTATACCCCGCATTACACCTTGCCCTTATCATTAATCAGAACACCTCATATTTGGCAATTTTGCCAACACATGACCAAATATAAACAAGCAAACTTAAGTGTTAGTGATGTGTTATGGATGTATATATAACTGAGTTTAAATAATATATTTAAAAGAATTGGTATACATTACTATACACGCAAATCAGGAAGTTAATGTAAAATTAAATTCCATAAGGAACTATAAAAATCACTTCTTCGACAACAATCATGTTTGCTTTGTGCAGTTATCACTTAAAAGCCTAGGGCTCTGTTAACCCATTTATGCTTAGCGTCTAGAAACAAGAGGGCCTGAAAGGCCCTAAGTTGCTCACCTGAGATAACAAGATATTATTGGGACAAATCTTCTGATCAAGTTTCACAAAGATCGGAAAATAAATATGGCCTCTAGAGTGTTAACAAGGTTTTACTATAGCCATATAAGGAAAAATGCCCCACCACCTGGTAGCCAGGTTTGTCAACCAACCGGCATCATTTTTGAACTCATCCAAGATATTATTGGGACGAATCTTCTGACCAAGTTTCATGAAGATCGGACAGTAGTGGCCTCTAGAGTGTTAACAAGATTTTACTATAGCCATAAGGAAAAATGCCCCGCCCCTTGGAAGCCATTTTTTTCAAGCAAACATAATTATTTTCGAACTCATCCAAGATATTATTGAGAACAATCTTCTGACCAAATTTCATGAAGATTGGACAATAAATGTGGCCTCTAGAGTGTTAACAAGGTTTTACTATAGCCATCATAGCTATATAAGGAAAAATGCCCCACCCCTTGCGGCCATGTTTTTAAAGCAACCAAAACCATTTTCGAACTCATCCAAGATATCATTGGGACAAATCTTCTGACTAAGTTTCATGATGATCGGAAAATAAATGTGACCTCTAGAGTGTTAACAAGGTTTTACTATAGCCATATTAGGAAAATAGCCCCGCCCACAGTGGTGGCCATGTTTTTCAATCAACCGGAATCATTTTTGAAATAGTTCAAGATATCATTGGGATGAATCTTCTGACCCAGTTTCATGAAGATCAGACTATAAATGTGACCTCTAGAGTGTTAACACGATTTTACTATAGCCTTATATAGCCATATAAGGAAAAATGCCCCGCCCTTTGGCGGCAATGTTTTTCAAGCAAACGTAACCATTTTCAAACTCATCCAAGATATCATTAAGACAAATCTTCTGACCATATTTCATCAAGATTGGACAATAAATGTGGCCTCTAGAGTGTTAACAAGGTTTTACTAAAGCCATATAAGGAAAAATGCCCCGCCCCCTGGCGGCCATGTTTTTCAACCAACCGGCATCATTTTCGAACTAGTCCAAGATATTATTGGGATGAATTTTCTGATTAAGTTTCATGAAGATTGGACAATAAATGTGGCCTCTAGAGTGTTAACAAGATTTTACTATAGCCATATATAGCCATATAAGGAAAATGCCCCGCCCCTTGGCAGCCATGTTTTTCAAGCAAAGGTTACCATTTTTGAACTCATTCAAGATTACAGTGGGACAAATCTACTGAGCAAGTTTCATGAAGATCGGAAAACAAATGTGGCCTCTAGAGTGTTAACAAGGTTTTACTAAAGCCATATAAGGAAAAATGCCCCGCCCCCTGGCGGCCATGTTTTTCAACCAACCTGCATCATTTTCGAACTCGTCTAAGATATTATTGGGATGAATCTTCTGACCAAGTTTCATGAAGATCAGACAATAAATGTGGCCTCTAGAGTGTTAACAAGATTGTACGTTAGCCATTATAAAATAATATAGCCATATAAGGAAAAATCCCCCGCCCCTTGGCAGCCATGTTTTTCAAGCAAACGTAACCATTTTCGAATTCATCCAAGATATCGTTGAAACCAATCTTCTGACCAAAGTTCATGAAGATTGGACAATAAATGTGGCCTCTAGAGAGTTAACAAGGCAAAGGTTGACGCCGGACAATGGACGACGGACAACAGACAAAAAGCGATCACAAAAGCTCACCATGAGCATGTTGTGCTCAGGTGAGCTAAAAAGGCATGTGCAAACAGGTAGACCCAGATGAAACGCTGAATGATGCGGCATTTCATCTGGGTCTGCGCTGTTTACTTAAAGGAATTTCTGTAAGAAATATTCTTAATACAGAAATAAATATACTAGACATCCCTAACTTTCGGAATAAATTGATCCAATTTAGAAGGATGGAAGAGTCCACTAGGCATAAATGGGTTAATTAAGGTTGCTGTGTGGTCGACCTGTACATGAATGTACACGTGTATTTAATGATATTGTTCACTCAATTTAGAATGATCAATCAGCAATGGATTTCAACTGATAATTTATGATTGCCTGGTTAAATATGTTGTAGAATAGCTTGCAGTTTGTCATACATATGCAAACACTGTTGATAAACAACTTAAATGTCAGTTATGATTAATTTAAAATTATTGGCACATTTCTTATTAATTTATATGATTGTGAACTTTAGACTTGATTAAGTATTTGGAACAGTTAAAATTCTGGTTCAGGTTATCTGTAATTGCTTACCATAATTCTACCAATAAATGTTGTTCCCAAAAAAGTCCATGCAAATGTTATGACAAAGTTAAAAAATTAGAACAAGAACACAATGCTGCATTATTGTCAGAAATTTTATGAAGTTAAATGCAAGCAGTCTGCATGATTTTATTCATCATGTATTGAAGTATGCTTTGTACAGTTATATTATTGTTGAGTGCTTGATCTGAAAATAATTCAATTGGGTATTTTTTTATTGCTGAGAATGTTGACATGGAACAGTACTATTTAAAATGTATTAATCTAGAACATGTAATCTAGATCCAGATATTGGACTGCAGTAGGATATTGGCTGGGTTAGCTGTCAAGGAGGTTTTATTTCATGGTGAATACCAGTTCAAGAGCATGTTACTTATTTTGGTTAAAGCTGTCATGGATGGCACATGAAAGTTAATAGCGTGTAAAGTGATAGTAAGCAAACAAATATTACATGTACACTAAATTGACGGAAAGGCAACACTGTTATTTCAACTTATGTGTGATCTGCATATTTGGATTATTAATTTTAAATTGCCTTTTTTGAAATGGATTCAGGATTATACTTGATAACTGTTGTATTGATGTATTAAGGTAAATTTTTATTTTGTATCACCGTTACTAAAGAATTGTTTAATACATTGTTACTAACCACTTACCTTTTTTAAGCAAGTCCTACATGTACATTTTGTGTGTGTGTGAAGAAATAGTACCTCAATCTTGTAATAAATGGTGTTTGTTTAACAATGTTTTAATTTCAAGTTTTCATGATGTATTAGTTAAATTTGAATTATAGAAACCTTAATATATAATTGCATCATAAAAATTGAATATATCTCAATACTGTATGCATGTATGAATAAAAAAAGAAACTGTATGCACACTTGCATGCACACAGTTTACAATTTTATGAACCATTAAAACATCAATAAATTCAATAAAATGTCATGGAAAAATGCTTTTAGGCTCAAAGTAAAGACCGAATATAATTAAAATACACAATGAATAAAATTCACATTCATTAAGTTATTAGAAAATCACAAAAATGATGTCCACTCTAAGTTTGATGTCTTTTTTCAACTTCAAATAATACAATGTTTGTTAGTTTTATTTAAAATCAATAAAGATAAGGTCTTGGTTGCTAATTTTTTTTACTGCCATTGAAGATAGCAACCTGTTAACTATAGACATAAATAAAATCAAAACAAGAAGGCAAAACCTTATCAATATGTACATATGGGCTGCGCTCTGTGAAAAGGGGGTTAAATTCCTGTGCAGTTACCACGGACTAATCAGGGACGACACTTTCCGCCTTAATTGTATTTTTCTTTAAAGGAAGACTGTTCTTGAAGAAAATCCAGTTTAGGCAGAAAGTGTTGTCCCTGATTAGCCTGTGCTCACTGCACAGGCTAATCTGGGACAACAATTTACACACGCGCATCAAACTCCCTCTTCACAAAGGGTTGCCCGTATTTAATCATAACTTCATGTTAACAATGACTGCAATTTTTCTACTGTGCTGATGTAAAATTCATATGGTTTTTTCAAATATGTTCTAACTACCAATTGTTCATTTATACCAAAGTGGTTCTCTGTCCCAACAAGTATTTACACACTTATTTTATCTTTTGTATCTCTAAGTGGTGACAGCATGTTTTTGTTTTTACATAGCCACAATATATGTGTTCCATATAATTAACCCTTTGCATGCTGGGAAATTTGTTGTCTGCTAAAGTGTCGTCTGCTGAATTTCTTAAATTAGCATTTTCTTCAAATTTTTCAAAGCAAACTATCAGAATAACAAACAGTTTGGATCCTGATGAGACACCACGTTCTGTGGCGTCTCATCTGAATCCAAACTGTTTGCAAAGTCCTTCAAAATTCGGTTCCAGCACTGAAAGAGTTAAATTTGTATGTGTGACATGTCATCCAGCCTTTATCATCAATGATCAGGTTATAGATGTACAATAATACAGAAGACATTTTTGGATAATAGCATATGAAGTGTGCTTGTGCATTCACTGACAATATTTCAAGTGTTTGGATTATCAGTCATTCAGTGGTTGTGCAATGTATCAAGTTTTTGTTAAAGTGAGAGCCAGTGAAAGATGAACAGATGAAAGATGACAATCGGAAAAGGATTAACCCTTTCCCACTTACATACGTATTTTGACGTATTTGTAGTCCATTAGAAAAATTTATTAAATGGAAGACCTTTCTTACTAGATTCAAGTTTTAAACGCTTCATTTCCTGTTCTGGTTTAATGCTGTTTGCACATAGCAATTTGCACTGTGCCTCTGAGTGGTAAAAGGTTTAATTGGTGCTGGTTTTATTGGTGCTAACGTGACTCAACATTCTGTCCATCTACCTGTACAAATCTTCTGGACTGACTGAAAAGTAGCCAGTTTGATATTTCTGTCCATAATTGTCAAAATGCCTGGTTCATGTATTCTGTGGAGCAGGTTGGATTCCATTAATACCTTTTTTATGCCTTGGATATATTTAATTTCATAGACTTTACATTTTGTGGATTAGTTATGCAGAATTGGGCATATGTGTTGCAGCTTATATTTGTGGACTTTTTATGTCCTCCACTATAGTAGTGGGGGACATATTGTTTTTGCCCTGTCTGTTGGTCCGTTGGTCTGTTGGTCTGTTTGCGCCAACTTTAACATTTTGCAATAGCTTTTGCTATATTGAAGATAGCAACTTCATATTTGGCATGCATGTGTATCTCATGAAGCCGCACATTTTGAATGGTGAAAGGTCAAGGTCAGAGGTCAAATATATGTGGCCAAAATCACTCATTTTATGAATACTTTTGCAATATTGAAGATAGCAACTTGATATGTGGCATGCATGTGTATCTCATGGAGCTGCACATTTTGAGTGGTGAAAGGTCAAGGTCAAGGTCATCCTTCAAGGTCAGAGGTCAAATATATGTGGCCCAAATCGCTTATTTTATAAATACTTTTGCAATATTGAAGATAGCAACTTGAATTTTGGCATGCATGTGCATCTCATGGAGCTGCACATTTTGAGTGGTGAAAGGTCAAGGTCAAGGTCATCCTTCAAGGTCAGAGGTCAAATATATGTGGCCCAAATCGTTTTTTTTTATGAATACTTTTGCAATATTGAAGATAGCAACTTGATATTTTGCATTTTGAGTGGTGAAAGGTCAAGGTCAAGGTCATTCTTCACAAAGTCAAGGTCATTCTTCAAGGTCAAACGTCATATAGGGGAACATTGTGTTTCACAAACACATCTTGTTATGTTTTATAAAGACTTATAATGTACTGGTAACTGTTAGTTGAACATTTGATTTCAAGTTTGAGTAGATCAACAAAATTCCTCGAAAATAAGTCTCCAACAAATAATATTGATTACACAGTATACTAATACATGTAATTAATCATTTTGTGTTCAACAACATGTTATCCGATTTATCATGTCTATTTTTGTCAATTTCCAGGTGACATTGTAACTTTTCTACTCAATAAGTGTAACCTCAAAATGATTGCTTCATGGGGTCGATCAATTCCTCCAATCGACGCAGGAGAATGAGTGGATCGCTGGACTTGAGTTTACCACAACGAGAGGAGCTTTCAGTCGGGAACCAATCTACTGGTTCAGCAGGGGATGAGAGGGAGGGACAGGAAACAGTAGAGGTCACAGCACACGATAGCGACAGCAGCACAGATCTCTCTGCAATATTGGCGTACTTAATACGAAGGTAATTAACTATTTTAGCCCTGTTCTGGGAAAACTTAACCCTTTGCATGCTGGGAAATTTGTCGTCTGCTAAAATGTCGTCTGCTGTATTTGTAAAATAAGCATTTTCTTCATTTTTTTTCAAAGAATACTATCAGAATAGCAAACAGTTTGGATCCAGATGAGACGATGTGGCGTCTCATCTGGATCCAAACTGTTTGCACAGGCCTTCGAAATTCGGTTCCCGCACTGAAAGGGTTAATGCATGTGTCAACATTGTTGCCCAGTTTAGCCTGTTCAGTCTGTGCAGGCTAATAAGGGATGATACTTTCAGCTTTTATGTAATTTATCACTTTGATGAAATGTCTTCTAAATGAAAATCCAGTATATCCAAAAAGTGATGCCCTGATTAGCCTGTGCTTATCTGGGACAACACTTTACGCACGTGCATTTAGCCCAGTTGTGCGAGAACGCATCTCATTCAATTATGTTATATGAACTTTTGTCTCTCAGAAATACTGGCATATTTGTCACAAAGTAAATCACTTTTCACTGCTTTATAATCGACTTTTTTGCAGTTTATAATTTGTAATGGTACATCAGGTTTTTTTTCCTACTTTTTGGGAAGATAGCCCATGGCTTTGGAATTGGGAATTTTATCGGCATTTTCATGAAATTGGGAAAATAAATTCATTAGCCATTTTTCCACATGAAAAGTCCACTGATTAGGGAAATACTAAATTTGATATTACTCTTTATAATCATTCAAATTAAAAGAACAAAATCATATAATACTTTGTTAGATGAAATTAAATTGAAATTGAGATAAAATACGGCTTAGACTTCTTTCTAAAAAAAAAAAATAATAATTTTTTTTTGTAAATTGGGAATTTTTTTGCCACATTTTGGGAAAAAAGTATACTTTTTGGGATTGGGAACATAGCCAAATTTCGGCTTTAAAATCGGGCCAAAAAAAACCCTGTACATGCTAGAATTTTGTGCCGGAGTAAAGCATAATGATATGCCATATTTTACATGGTAAAACAATTATCTTTATCTATAGAAATTATATACATTAGTTGTTGGTTAAAAAAGATCTACATTACCACGAAAAAAAGAGTTTTAAGTGGGATTTGAACTAAAACCTACAAAAATGCACACTTCAAATATAATTTTACAACACTTCACGAGGGCACAGCGATACTTGATGTACATTTGGTACATAACAATCTTACTCATACTATTGCTTCTAAAACTCCCTCCACTTCAAAAAGTTCCCAGGGGACAACTGTTTATAACTACCAAATAATATAACTGAGCATCTAATATGAACATGTGACTTGTTTGCTCAATAATAATGTAAATAGCACTTATATTCAATATTCTTAATTTTGAAAATAGTATGTTGTATTGCCTTGCCTCTTTAAAAATACTAAGCAACACAAAAGAATGCTAGTACATGTTTCATAACTGTGCATTTACAAACTCATTAATGTTTATGTTCACATATTTTCTTGTTTATGCCCCGAAGGAGGGAATATAGTGATTGCACTGTCTGTCCGTCTGTCTTTACGTCACACTTTGCGTTTAGGTTTCGAAAAATGCTTGTAAATTCTATGTCGCTTCAGATGTAACCGTCATGTTTCGCATGTGTGTGTTTATCATGGACAAGGCCTTTCCATATGCACACATTTTGACCCCTGTGACCTTGAAATTAGGGTCCGCGTTTAGGTTTTGAAATCTGAGTTTAGGTTTCAAAAAATGCTCATAACTTATATCAAAGCGTTTTTGGGTCGCATATGTCATCCTATGGAGACAGCTCTTGTTTTAAGTATAGAACCTAACTACCATTACTAGATTTTATTTGTTCATTAACCATCTAAGGAATGTAAAGACTAAGACTTTGACAGACTAAATCGGGATTATACACATTATTATGTGAAGGTAAAATAAGACATTATTATTGGATTAAACTGTGTAATTTTAACTACATGTATGCTTATTCAACCAGTTACCTGTTGTATTTATGAATTAATAATTTTATATAATAGATGAATTTTTATATAATTGCAACATTAACATTGATTTTTCAACAACATCAAATATTTGTATGGATTTTTAAATAAAATATCCCATACTGTGTCCATGTGTGCATAAACACTCTTTTAAAATATGCTTATAATGATCAAAAACACAATCACTTTTCATGCTTGGGAAAAGTGCTATAGTTATGCAAAATATTTAGACCAAATCTAACAAACAAAAAGCAAATGCACAGTTTTGTGTGAGAAAATTACTTAAATGATGACCATTTTAAGTAGAATATTTTATTCCAACTTCACATAATAAAAGTCTAAGCAGTAAATACAAAGCCAAAATATAAGATATACATCCAGTTATACAGGTTTAAGTCAATTCTGCCTGATATTGTATTGTGACTTTAATTATTGTCATTTATTGTGAATGGTACAGAATGTTTAGTGAACTTTTATGTGAACTGTCCAAGTTATCATGACATTTATATAAATGGTTGCTAAAAGTGTCAAAAAGGCACGTCATATATAAACATTCTTCAGAGATGAACTTATTTTCTACCTTGTGCAATCGGTTACCTGTTCATAAAATATTACAGAATATGGAACATTGGTGGGAAGATAGTAAACTGACCACACAATGTTACATAATGTCCATAGTTATGTAAAAATTGGTGGCAAAATGAGGTCAAAATAGTTTTTATACAATGTAGGGCTTTTTATTTTGCGACCTATTAAAGGCTGCTATTTAAGTATGCTGTAGGATTTCTCCAATTTGCAAAATCAGTTTATAGTATTTTTTAAATCATTATTAATCAAAACAACAATAAATAACAACAGCACATGCTTGTATTTAGCCAATCAATACAAACTTTTGTGCAACATTTCAAATATTATTTCTTTAAAAGGACTTAATTCCTAATTTTAATATTGTATGCATATATTTTTCCCAATTTCATTATTTCACATGATAGTTTTTCCCAAAATGGCCAGGCAAAGTAGACATCCTGATTCTTGCTAAAAATGCCCTAAATGAATAAAATAAAGCAAATAAAATGCTTATTAAACTTAATTTTAAAGGGGAGGTGTAGATAAAACTTATAAACAATTTAAATACTTTTTTATGAAAAAATCATAATTATAATGAAGCGATGTTTTGATGGAAAGTTTCAATAATCTTCAGCTTGTAAAAGATATGTGATCAAAGTTGTTTTGTTATGCAGACAAACAGGTGCTCTATAAAGATAGGTTGTTAATGTCAAGTTTATGATGCATAACTGTTTTCTGTATGCATTTCTGAAAGAATGGATATCACTTGGTGTGTGTGTGTGTGTGTTTCTTTACTCTAAGTCCCTCTTTGTCTTCATGATATATTCTTAGGGGACTTAGGAATTTTTTTATATAGTTTTGTGATTTCACCAGAGCACAATTAAATGGAGTTGTTCACAGATTTTTGTGGGTTTTTTTGTATTTTTTTTTTTGCAAAATGTGTTTATCTGAAATCTGTGAAATCTGTGACGTTTTACATAGTCTTTACCTATAATAATAGGGAGATAAAAAGTTTAATACAAGTTTTTTCTTCCTGGGCATTGGAATCTGGGACCTCTGCTCTCAGTACTACTCCATATATCTGTATCTATAAAGATATTTATATAAAACTTAATAAATGTGTTCTGAGTTTATATAAAAAGTCAATGACCAAGAGCTGTACATTTGACCAGCAGTTCAGCAGGACTTTGCCCTCTTTTGTAATTAGGAAAGTAAGGTAAAGTTTGAGTGCAATGCAATACTTAGGATTAGATTTGTGTGCAACATGTACATAAAGAGTAAAACAGATTAGTCTGCCCTTATAATAATGTGAGGCTCAGACTACATGAATAACCAGACTTTCTGAGCCGTTGTTTTATTCGTGCCTAGCCTGATACATTACACAACAATTGTTCAGTTACCTGTTGTTTTTTATGCCGCCGGATCGAAAGATCGGGGGTATATTGTTTTTTGGCCTGTCTGTCTGTCATTCATTGTATGTGTGTGTCCCAAAACTTTAACCAAAACTTTAACCTTCGTTAAAGTTTGGTCATAACTTTTTGAATATTGAAGATAGCAACTTGATATTTGGCAAGCATGTGTATCTCATGAAGCTGCACATTTTGAGTGGTGAAAGGTCAAGGTCAAAAGTCAAAAATACAATTCAAGGGACAGGGGTTTTTCAGCACAGTCTGCGCCTCCGGAAAACGGAGGCACTCTCAAAGCAAACGGACCCGTTCCCAAACCGAAATTATAATTAAAATTACCAATTCCAAAAAAAAAAAAAAAAAAAATTTTTTTTTTAAGAATGAAGTGTCTTATAACTTGTGTGACTAACCAATGTTTGTTTTGGTAAAAAATATCTGCTATAAGGTTTTGACTGTTCAGTTCTTATCTCAGAGTGTAACTGTACCTGAAAAACAAAACTGCAGTACTTGAATTAACATTGAACATGCCCAATATTGCATCTGTTTATATAAAGAAGACAAAATAACAAATAAAAACAAATTTATTTGTTTAAACCACTGAATTATTTAAGCATGATTAATTCACAATTTTTTCCCAAATGAGCCGTTTCATCGAAGCAAAAATTCCCAAAATGACCAATTTTGCCGATAAAAAATTCCCAATTTGGTCAGACTCCTCTTCCTAACATATGCAGAAAAACCCCTGAGGGCAGTAATAAGCTTTAAAAGGGAGATAATTTTTAAACCTGCCAAATGATATATTGAAATTTTATTTTAAAGCAGCACAAATAGGGGGCATTGTGTTTCTGACAAACACATCTCTTGTTTTAACATATCTCTATGTCGCCATTTTAAAAGAAACAATGAAATATAATGGCTACAACGCTGCATTATAAGCGGGGATGAATATGATAATTGAAGTTTGACAAGTTAATCATGACGCCATGAGCTGTTGTTCTTAATATTTCTTCAATGTGTTTTTTTTCTAGTTTTGTTGCTTTTTGTGTCTTCAATATTTGACATTTTGGTTAAAAATGTTTTTTTGTTGAATCTGATTCTATTTACCAAAAATGATGACTTAATAGTTGATTCAGAGTACTATAATCTACCTTAAAATATTAACTTCCTGTTGACATGATATAAAAACATATCAGGCAGTGTTGTATCAGATTAAGATCAATGTTGTGGTATTGTAAATCTGTGTAACTACTACCGATGTTCAATTTAAACTCCAAACAAGCCTTATGGATCATTGTGCTTGGTCACTGATCAAGGCATATAACTCTTACCTGCAATTTAGCAGAATTATGCTGCTTTTTGTACTTTCTATGTAGCCTTTGCATGCAGCAATTCAACTTAACTACAACTATTCAATTAAATTTCAATGTATGCCGTAATGGTCAATATAAATTGATATTGACCAAAGGCCACAACTCTGACCTGGAATTTAGGGGGATAATCCCCCTTTGTACATATAAAATTTATGTTTAGGTTTGTGTTTCTCAGTCAATAGTTTTAGATTTGCTTTGATGTGTGTGGTTTGTTAGGACGCAGACCATTTATGGGTTAAGTTGAAATAAATTATTCAGTATAACAAAGAAGATCTTGTTGTGTTGCATATAATTGACAATGTATCCATTGCGGATATTCACAACATTTATTACAGATATTCCTTATATGTTTTACAGATATTCATCGTCAAATATTCACTGTCATTATTTTAGGTGATTGATCAAAAGGGAGTTGTCTTGTTTAGACTCATATTAACCCTTTGCATGCTGGGAAATTTGTCGTCTGCTAAAATGTCGTCTGCTGAATTTATTAAATTCGCATTTTATTCGATTTTTTTCAAAGAATACTATCAGAATAGCAAACAGTTTGGATCCTGATGAGACGCCACGTTCTGTGGCGTCTCATCTGGATCCAAACTGTTTGCAAAGGCCTTAAAAATTCGGTTCCCGCATTGTAAGGGTTAAGGTTGGCACTATTTGTTATGATGGGCCTGATTATCAGATTGTGTAGTGTTGGTGTTTCCAGCGGGCAGGTTCGGCTCCTGTCGACGGACCCTGATGATGACGAGTACGCCTCGGAAGAAGAATGTTTTGACAAATCTCAGAAGCCAGTGGGTGGGTAATACTGGATGTTTGTTTGTTTCTGTTCTACTAACAGGCTAGTATTAAACATCTGCATTATTTTTTTCAGTCTTTGAAGCATGTCGCTCAATTCCCTTTACGCTGCAATAAAATCAAAAGTTTGTCGTAAATGTGAGTACCCAATGATTCTGATTCTTGTTCCATGCATGCAGTCACTTAAAGCGCCGTAAACACTCAAAATCAACACATATTTTGTTCAATATATCAAAAAATAAAGTTTACACATAAAAAATCAGTGTTTCTTATAGCAATAGCCAAAATTTCAACGCTAGATGTGGTCTGGTAACATAGATTTAACAAGATACAAAATGAACACTTATTTTGTAAGTGTTAACTTAATTTTACAAAATATTTTGCGACATATTTGTTGATTTTGAGCGTTTATGGGGCTTAAAAATTGCTGTATCAAAATGGCTTCCTAAAAAGATGTACTCACAGTAATTTCTGTTTAATAGAATATAAATGCCTATTGGATGAAATGTTTAATTTCTTGTAAAAGTAATACAAAATCCTTAATGTATAGTAACCAAAATTTATTACAATCTCTAAAACTTAACACACTGTTAAATCTTTGCACATTGCAGAAAGAGGGCAGTAAATTATGCATGTGTATGAACCTATTGCCAGACGAAAAACAAGATGCAAAGTCATTGTGATACTGGCACATTTTCATTTGTGACCTTGTCAACTAACAATTAAACAACTAACTGTGTTTACTATAGCATTTGCTTCTGTATTGAACAAATTGAACCAAGCAATACTATTACCCTACCTTTTGAGCAAAACAATGTATTTATTTTCAAATCGGCTTGCCATTTGATTGACTGAACTTACATTAAGATTCTATTGAAATGAATTATATTTATAGTCAACTTGACATACAGCAAATTGTATAATGTTTTGTATGCATTTTCAGCGGATTCAAATCCAGATACATCTAGAATCAAGGTACATTTTTAATCAAGTGTCCTCTTTTGTTAAGCATGATATCAAGATCATAATTTGATTTATTCTTCACTCGTATATTTTCGTCTTT
Source organism: Dreissena polymorpha (assembly GCF_020536995.1). Taxonomy (NCBI): domain Eukaryota; kingdom Metazoa; phylum Mollusca; class Bivalvia; order Myida; family Dreissenidae; genus Dreissena; species Dreissena polymorpha. The sequence continues at coordinate 17,071,989 of NC_068363.1, read as the reverse complement.
GTGATAACAACACACCGTAATTTATTTAATTTTATTTTTAAAGTTCCAAATGAAATATGTTTCATTTACAAATGTTATTTGTCCAAAAAAAGGCAAAATAAGGAATGCACATGTCTTTTTATCTTGGCAGAACAATCACATTCTATAGATCACTCATTCAACGTTCATCTGAAATACAGACTACTGTAACCACTTTCTCTTGATAGAACATCTACAATCATTATCAATAGATTTTCTCTGAAAATTTGGTTATAGTGCAGTTAGAACTTTTGCTTGTTGATTGTAATTAAGTCATCCCTGTCTCAATGCAGAACAATGACATCTATGAGGAGATTATGCTGCGGTCAGGTCGCAGTAGTGCCCTGGACAAGAGCCACTCCACTGTCACACATATGATCTACAAGGTACACTGAACATTATATCAATCCTTTGCTACTCAGAATGATACAAATATGGACGTGATTGTAGTCCTTTCAAAAATCTAATTAAATTAAAACCCTTTCTGTCTAGATTCAAGTTTTTAAGGCTGTATTTTAAATCATAAGATACTGGTGAGCAGCAAAATGCATACAATCTATACATCTTACCAATCACTTGGCTATTCTTGTTTTATGCTGGTTGCATCATGCCATTTTCACTTTGCTTTTGTTTCTGAAAGGGTTAAGCTGTGGTCGTTTGTAGTTTACTAAAAAATAGATCTAGTGTCAGTGACTGAAATTAGCACAAGCTTGAAAGCAATTTTGATCAGACCTATCCCCCTTTTTGTACTAAATAAAAATCAGCATAAGGTTGGTTTACAATTAGAGATTTACATATATTGAATTGATGATTACTTGAAAGTATCTAAAGATCATTATAAATTCGTTTGTGCTAAAAACAAATTATAGTACTAGTCTTGTTTCAAGTTTTGATAACCTATTACAGAGGCAGATTGGGATGAAAAATCATGGAAATTTCACACCCAGTGACAGAAGAGTTATCTGTAAACCGTAAGTTCATGGTTGAGACACACTAAACAATTGGGATACCTCTTATTATTCTTCAATTCAGTAGCAGTATTGATTACACTTAAGTGTCAAACATGGAAATCATTATTTATTGTAATGAGACGCACTTTGGGAAAACGAAGCTTAAAGCATGTGCTTTAAGTGTTTTTCCCAGATTAAGTGTTTTTCCCAGATTAAGTGTTTTCCCAGATTAAGTGTTTATCCCAGATTAAGTGGTTTCCCAGATTAAGTGGTTTCCCAGATTAAGTGGTTTCCCAGATTAAGTGGTTTCCCCAGATTAAGTGTTTTCCCCAGATTTAGTGGTTTCCCAGATTAAGTGTTTTCCCAGATTAAGTGTTTTCCCAGATTATTGTGTGTAGTCTGCACAGGCTAATCAGGATTGTTATTAAGAAGAAACATCCTTCAAACCAAAAAATACCCTAATTGTGGAAAGTGTTGTCCCTAATTAGCCTGTGCACACTGTACAGGCTTATTTGGGACAACACTTAACACACATACACCACGCCCGGTGTCCCAGAACATGACTCATATATTGCAAATACTGACAATGCTCTTACTGTCATACTTTAATGCAGGCAAATAAATCTTTCTCAAAAATGAAATCTTTTCCGAGAGATGTGTAGATCAGTCAAGAATGAAGATTTCTAAACTTCAACATTTCAAACTGTTTCTGCACTTTGTTTTAATGAAGGTAATGTAGTTAAAAAAAATCTGCATCATTGAAGTGCAGGCTGCAAGGTCTCCATCCTCTTGAATCGTTGTTATTTTCTTTGTGTGTGTTTAAAAATACTTCATTACAGGTTTTTGCGCTCTTAAATATTGCAAATGTAGATTCAGTCAATTTGTTATCTGCCATCAATCCTGTTCACATTATGATTGAGTTTGAAGAGCAAAAACAAAAATATTAACATATTTCAGCATAGAAGCAAGCTCACATAGCATGTATTCAGCATAGTTTTGCTGCAATACATTCAATAGCTTTGATTTAGTAACAATAGATAAAAGAAAGTGAACACTATTTTCACCCAAGGTCTGTCACGGACTGTTTATTCAAGTGATGATGCATTTTAAATGTAGGCTAAAGTCTATCGCAATGTTCCAGATTTTGTTACTGATTTACCGTTGCTAGGTGATATGAATGACTGCATGTACCTCAATCTTGCTTGATCTCTTCTGTGCCAGTAAGTACTTGCCTGGCTTTATATGTTGTTGGTTAATTGCAAAAAATCTGTGAAGTCATTTAAAGTTGGTTGATCTATACAGACTTGTTTGTTTTTGTCGTAAACAAAATTTAAAGGGTACATATAATGCATCATTTAAAGAATTAATGTAGCAAAGAAATATAATGTCTCATTATATGTTTAAACTTAATGAAAAATATCATTTATATTGGTTAATTACCATTAAGTAAATAATGCATTTGCTTAAAAAAAAAACGTTTGCTGAAAGTATAAATATGCAACTCCTAAATAGTGAAATCTAGGAGGAATATGCAGAAATACAGGTTTATGTATTAGTAAAATTATAAAACCCTCTCATCACCCCCATCCTCCATACACACACTCACCCCCCCCCCCACCCCCTTCTCTTCTCTCCACACACATACAATATCATCATTTGTGTCCCCCCCCCCCCTCCACACACACACCGCCACACACATGCTCATTTCCTATGACCTGGTCTCCATACAACTACAATCACGTTCATAAATTATTATAAAATAAAGAAAAATAAAATTAATGGTCAACAACGACAACAAAAATAATTATCAAAGATAATTTATAAGCAAAGATTTTAGAAGAATATATATTTCTATCTATAAACAAAGAAAGGAATATTTTCAATTGACATTTTCACAATGAATTCCATGTAAAGTGAATGATTCCGCATTTAGTTGGTCTTTCATTGAAAGGTTAAACGTTAAGTATGCAGTGGGTGTATCCAAATACTCAACTACATAACTGACATTCTATATTATTAAAGATAAACACTAGGGGATTTAATTCAGAACTTCCTACATATGTTCTAGATTGTCAACTTGTGCTTTTGGTTTGAACTTTTGTCACTGTATTGTGTCATTTTCATTACATAAGATTTCGGTCACAATACAAAAAAAATACTGATACTCACACTACTCAATAGTGGCTATGTATTGTCATTAGCAATTAGTTTATCAGAGCTAAAAGTGCACATGTTAAATATTTGTAGTTATTTGTTATCTATGATGTTGAGCATTTTGATGTTTGTAAATTATTGCATAAACTCTATCTATAATGCCCTCTGGGGGGGGGATGCAGAAACTTGGCAAAAGGAGGGCTTGAACGGGAGAAATTGTGTATTAACAATGCGATTCACGTGCCGTTCAAGCCCTGTTATGTGTTTTTCATATCCATAATCTGGTCCACTCGCAGTTACTTCCCTTCTCCAGCCTTCGACGACTTTCCAAGTATAAATAGGGAACTGAATAAGCACCAGTTTCCTCATGCATGCAGGGATAATGACTATTTCAATCCACTTTTCAAGTTATACCATCTGCACTCTCTTGACAACAGCTATATTTTATCGGCAACGTCAATGAAGTTAAGGTTATTTGTTAACACTTTCAAAAGACTATGCTGTAAATGTAAGTGTTTATGTACCTTCAATGTTCCTGCTGTAAATTCCAAAATAATTCCTCATTTCTAACTTTGCGCGGCTGCATTTCAACTTGCATTAATCCACTGTTAAAACACATTTTAAATCGAAAACTGCCTATCCGAAGGTAAAGCCTCGTCATTTCGGATGATGACCGAGTGAGGCATATGTAAAACACAACCTTGAACTGTATTGAAATAATCAAATTATTTTGTGGATGTTGAATGAACAAAACATATTGTTTTTAATGTTATTTAAAATTATTTTGGTATGTGTGATTTGTTTATTCAATAATAGCGAAAATACACATTTTCACGGACATGATCATCTGCGGGCGCTCTCAAAATCCGTTCCTGCCCGAGTGCGCAAGAACGGATTTTTCAAGCGCCCGCAGATGATCATGCCCTCGAAAACGTGTATTATCCCTATATTGATTCTAATTTCAACTGCATATTATTACACTTTTGGTATGACTAATTGCTAGAAAGTATAATTATTATATCCTTGAAAATGGTACAATTAAGTCATAATAATTATAGCTGTAAGTAAAAATTTAACACAAATTATTTAGATAAATTAACTTAAAGTTTGTCTGACAGATCTGCTCATTGTTATTTAATAGAAAATATCATTGACAAATGTAATCTAAAAAAAAATCCTAAGTAATCCACTTTAATGGATATATCTATTTTTGGAGTCCAATAATATTCAAAATGACAAATGAATGATGCATCATTTTGTGGAAGAAGAGAGCTCAGTAAATATAATAAATAACCACATGGAGGGTTGTGCACATATTTTATAGTACATTGGATTGCTATGTTGAAAAAAAATACAAAGGTTTCACAATAATGACATGTGCATTCTCAACAATGATTTTAAACTCAAATTTAGACACTGATAAAGGGCAAACAAAGATGAGATGCACTTGGTAACGTTCTCATACCATTTGGAAATTTTCTAAAAAAATGATTATAGACTCACAATTGTATTGAAAAATTAAAACTGTGGTGGAAGTAGATTGATAGCACAGCCAGGTGTGTTTATCAAACTCATTTATTTTTAATTAGAATAACCCAATACATGAATTCAGTATTTATTGCCTATTGTACTTATAGACCAGACGGTCTGAGTACCCTACTATAGATATAGATCAGACCATAAAAAACATTATTTTTTCCTTGTACTTTTAATGTAACAATAATTTTATGTCCCGTGTGAAAGAATCATTTTCTCACTTCACCTAGCTTTTTGTAACATGCAGCAGTTAGACCAGATTGACCGTCTTATGATAATTGACATAATGTTCTAGTACAAGTGAGGTGGTGTACAAACTAGTTCATACGGTCATGTGAAGTAAATAGCATATTTCAGACAAGAGAGCTTCTTGTCAGTGTAACACTTTCTTGTACTTAATCAAAGGTAAAAATATATAATATATCTTTCTAGCAAACCGTATCTTTTTGTTGTTCCAAATCTTACCTCATCAACTTCAATTAAGAGCATTAATTTATGTTAAGTTCTGGGGAATATAGGCCTATTCAATTTAGCAAGAATGCATAGTAAGCCTGTATCTTATTGGAACACTCTTTAGTGCATTTTCTGGGCAGAACCAGGGCATGTATTTATAAACCAATTCTAAAACTTAAGTATTAGAATAAAGAATATTCTTAGTATAAGAATAAATAACATTCTTAAAACCATAATGTTCCTAATTTTCTATATTGTTGAGTCTAAATTGACATGTGACAACTCAAATTACGTTGTTCTTGATACATAATAGTGTGCTTACGACATAGTCTCCTTTGATATACGTGTAGTGAAGTTAGATTTATTTATTCTAAGATTAATCTTTGATCGAACCTCATGTTCACTTTTAGGGCTTCAAAGAAAACATCTTTCAAGAAATGTTGTACTAAGCATTATTAACCTGTTACCACTTAGATACGTATTTTTACGCATTTGTAGTCCCTTAGAAAGTTAAATTTAATTAAAGACCTTTCTTACTACATGTAGATTCAAGTTTTAAAGGCTTCATTACCCCTAGACATGGATCAGCAGCAAACAGCATAAAACCTGAACAGACTGCATGTAATTCTCTGGTTTTATGCTGTTTGCACTTTGCTTCTGAGTGGGAAAGGGTTTAGTTATTAAATGTCATGAAATTAACTCTTTCTCTCTTAGTATAATATTTTGATTTAGTGTAAGGTCAGACATTTTGTGTCTTCTATTGAAATATTGTTCAGATTGACAAACATTTTTAATTGGTCTCAATATCTTGTTGCAGTTTTCTTCCCAACTTTTGTGAGACAATTGGCTGCTACAGACAGAAGGTGTTCTGTGGTACTTACTCGGTCGATGGCAACATATTTTTGGCTGCCTCACAAGGTTTGTAGCTCAAAGTTTTAGAGTTGCTATAGTGATGAATTTTAACAAACATATTAATCAGTATATGAACATTGCATATTCATATTTTGGTTTATTTGTTCTAAACATAAGCAGGAAAAGGGTCATATTTTAGCACCCCCAAAAAGCAACAATTCTTTATCTCAAGTCCCTCCTCACTTTTACACAATTTCTTTTAAAGTGATAAAACTGTACAGACATTTTAACTGGCATATGAATTTTCACACCATAGTGTATTGGTTATTTTTTTTATTATAGAGATTAGTAGAATTTGAGACAAAGCTGAATGTGAGGCATTTGTATTCTGGAGACAAGTGTCTAGATTGGTTTAAAAATCTTATTACGGGTAGTTGCTAGCAAGGGAATATTTTGGTAAACTTAAATTGAAAGAGGTTTTATTTTGCTCAATTCTCTGCAATTTCAGATCACAACATACGTGTGTATGACACTCGAGACGATGAGTTCAATCTTATGAAGGTCATAAGAGCCAGGGACGTAGGCTGGAGTGTCCTTGACACTGCCTTTAGGTACACAACTAGCGATGGACCTTCAACTTTTTACAGCTTAGATACGCATTGTGTCGAGTTTATAGTTCGTTAATTAAGAAAATAAAATACAATTTTAGCTCTTTTTTTTTTATTGAAGTTTTGAAGCCTTTATTTCCAGCCTTTAGACACCGATGAGCAGCAAACAGCATAAAACCTGAACAGACTGTGAGTTACTCACAGTTTGTTCTGGTTTTATGCTGGTTGCATATAGCAATTTTCATTTTTGCTTCTGAGTGGGAAAGGGTTAAACCATCATATACTTGGCAATCAGTGATTAAGTTGACCAGTTGTGAAGCAAATTTCATTGGTTGAAAATTAATAATAGCCTATGGTTGCTCAATTTACTTAATATCTTTGGACAGGTGAAAAAGACAGGTAAAGGTTATACAGGTTCAAAATGAAGAAAAATGTATAATTACACAATTAAATTATTTTTTCAGAGACTTTATTCCAATGAATGTAAATTTTGTGTTAACAATAGGTCTAAACATGTTTCTATTTAATAGTAGAAATAGGAACTTGACTTAAAAATGAAGAAAAAAATCATAAAAAATGAAAACAATTAAGATATTTATCATATATCGAGGGCTGCCTGCAAGACTGTCTTAACTGCCTTTTTTGAAATTTTACAGGAGAAGCAAAAAACAGCACATTTTCTCCATTCTTATTGTTAACAACAAAATACTTCACATTTTATTAAAGAATGGAGAAACAAACATATTTCATTTAATCAAGAAAATATATCTTAATAAAAATAATATCTTTGTACATTTAATTGACTTACTACTCTCTTGCGCTGAAATTGGACATGTTCGGGATTTTGAATTCCCTGCAATACTGTTGTAAGTCAACTTACTACAGTATTGCAGGAAATATTAATGGTAAGCAATACTTTTTTTTCTCTGCAATACAAAAGTAATGGTTATAGAAATAACATTAACATTCTTAAAAAGGGAAATTTTTTATTTTTTTACTTTTTCAACACATGTTACACTAGAAATTTGCATATTTGCATATATTTGGCATTTGGTGTGAACAATTTAACAAAGTTGAATGGTATTGTCAATATTTTTGTATACATTCCCTGATCAAAGAGTACATAAACATGGAAAATACTGCAAATTGATTATCATTAACCTTATTTTGTTTATAGATAGGCAAAACATTACATTTCTTAAATATTTCATGATTTGCTCCATTTTGTATTATAAAATCATAAGTTTGCAGTAATTTCAATAATTCAGTGCACACATAAGATAGAACTTAAACCAATAAAATAACAATCGTAACTGACAGCAGGCAAATTGTTTTGTATAATAATCTTTATGCCCTCAGAAGGAGGGCATATAGTGATCGGACTGTCTGTCCGTCCGTCTGTCGTCACACTTTGTGTTTAGGTTTTGAAAAATGCTCATAACTTCTATGTCGCTTCAGATAGCAATTTCATATTTGGCATGCATGTGTATAATGGACAAGGCCTTTCCACATGCACACAAATTTTGACCCCTGGGACCTTGACCTTGAACTTAGGGTCTGCGTTTAGGTTTCGAAATCTGTGTGTAGGTTTTGAAAAAACTTCTATCAAGCGTTTATAAGGGGCATAAGTCATCCTTTGGTGACAGCTCTTGTTCATTTTATGTTAATGTTAGAAAATGTAACATTTATTACTCCATTTTAATGTTATATAATTATTAATTGATAAAGTTTTCAGTAAGAACTACCTCTATTTTTTACTGTGTCAGACATACCTTATCAAGTTAAACAATAATTAAGAAATAACAATAAAACAAATTTCTGAACAAAGTTTAAAGTATCATTCAAATTAGAATAATAATGTCTAATGTATGTAGCATTTATAAACCAAGACATTGTTCTTGTCCATTTTAACAACTTAACAGCAAGTATAGTTGTAAGGTCTGTTGATACAAATAAACAGCACTTATGCAAATTCATGATGGCATTCTAGTTTATTGTTGTGCATTAGAACATACTGGTGAATAAAAATAAGTATTATTACCAGCCATGATAACACCGCTGTAACCAACAGTGAGGTGTCTTTTTATTGGAATCCCTCTGGTAACAGACAGCAGGAGTTGTCCAGGTATGATAGAAGCGCTGTAACCAACTGTGAGGTGTCTAGTTATCGGAATCCCACTGGTAACAGCCAGCAGGAGTTGCCCAGCCATGATAGCACCGCAGTAACCAACAGTGAGGTGTCTAGTTATCAGAGTCCCACTGGTAACAGCCAGCAGGATTTGTCCAGCTATAATAGCACTGCGGTAAAAAGCCGTGAGGTGTCTAGTGATCGGAATCCTTCTGGTAACAGCCAGCAGGAGATGTCTAGCTAAATTAGCATCGAGGTAACAAGTAGTGAGGTGTCTTTTTTTATCTGAATTCCGCTGGTAGCAGCCAGCAGGAGTTTTCCAGCTATGATATTACCACGGTAATCAACCTTAATGTGCCTAGTTATCGGTATCCCACTGGTAACAGCCAGCAGGAGTTGTCCAGCCATGATAACACCGCTGTAACCAACAGTGAGGTGTCTATTTATTGGAATCCCTCTGGTAACAGACAGCAGGAGTTGTCCAGGTATGATAGAAGCGCTGTAACCAACTGTGAGGTGTCTAGTTATCGGAATCCCACTGGTAACAGCCAGCAGGAGTTGCCCAGCCATGATAGCACCGCAGTAGCCAACAGTGAGGTGTCTAGTTATCAGAATCCCACTGGTAACAGTCAGCAGGAGTTGTCCAGCTATTATAGAATCGAGGTAAACAGCCGTGAGGTGTATCGGTATCCCAATGGTTAAAGCCAGCAGGAGTTGTCCAACTATGATAGCAGTTTGCAAAGCCTTTGTTCCCCAAGCGTCTGTTGTTGCAGCTGGACCATGTGGTGTTGACAGGCATGCTGATACCGTTTGATGTTGCATCAAGGATCTTCGTCCCGCTCAAGTCGCTAGGTTTGCCCCTGGAAAGGCCCGGTAGAGAGCTACTATCTAGTCCATGTAGTGACCTGTTTCTGTTTCCTTACTTAGAGGCCCCTTTAACAGCCCATTTGTCAGGTACGCATCAGAGCGAGGTTGACTGTCACGAAGTGCAGGCGATATCCAGAGAAACTCCCATGGAGGTGGCGCACCCCCACCCTGTCCCCAACAATCTTCCTGTTCTGAGTAACCCCCCGGTCCCAAGTAATCCCCCGACCCACAGGGATCGGGATGTTCTGACCAGGCTGCCAAAGAGCCTGCTATATGATATGGGAGGAGAAATTGGTTTGTATTTAAAGGCAAATTGGAGCAGTACGCAAAGATTAATGGCTGGTTGGAAGTGGCGCCAGGGAGCTACCCGCCACTGTGCAGAGGCGTTTCAATGTTGCCCATCAGGAAGTAGGCTAGTCCCTAGACCATTGGTCAGATCGGGCACTGACACTGGCAACCACTGCGTTTTGTGATCTGCCCTTCGCATACACCGCTGAGCAGGCAGTGACAGAAGTTTTGTCAAGGTTTGCTTGACAAGGAGGTCGGCAAGCATGTAAGCCTGCAGTCACCCACATTGATGGGTGGATGCAATGCACAGAATGAAAATATATAGCCATGTTCAGTCCGCTTGCGCTGCAGCTCCAAGGGATTCCCAAGAGGATTTGCAAGAAGAATCGAGGTGGGTTCATGAGGTGAAATAGGCACCCACTCCAGATGGGTTCAGTGGGCAGTCGGTCGACAAATTGACCCAGGTGGTTGAGCAGCTGCTGGATGCTGTGGTGCAATTGTCCAACTCTTTTGGAAGTTCAGGCGTTGATCACTGTGTCCGACAACCGGGTAAGCTGCTCCGAAATGAAGAAGGCTACGCTGAGTACCCTGTGGAAGGCCCCTACTAAGGGAACTGGTGGTACAACGAACGACACCAGGATAGGTATCCCGTTGGTGGGGGTGGCGGCGGTCCACGTGGATACCGGAAACAGACCGCCCATGAACGTGGTCATGGTCCCAATGCTTACGAAATTGGAGCAGGAAACAGGTGAAACAATGGTTACCATACTGGGTATCAAGGTTCAAATTTCCATCCTGAGGGATCGCAGTGAGGCAGATATAGTTCTAAATGGGGAAAGTTTACTAGGTGGGACATATCGCGCATTACGTGTGGTGGTTTGGGACATTTCCAGCTTACCCGTGTGACCAATTAATATTTTTATATGTGCAAAAGAAAACCGATGCTTTTTTACATGCACATTGAATAATTTACAGATTAAGTAATGCTTAAATCTCATTATCTACTATTATATAAAAGTATTAACTGGGATGCTTAAATTAAAGAAACAACAACTTGATAATTTAATAGTCTTACCTTTGGCATGGTTTTAAAAAGGTGCATCAAAAATCTGATCTTGTATGTATAATATGAGATGTATGAGTTTGAAAATAACTCAAGATGTTGTACAAAACCATTTAAAACCATTTTTCAAGATAAATTGATGATGCCATCAACATTATGACATCACATTGAGTTGACTGAGACTGTATTGCAGGAACAAATACCATGAAGATCAATAAAATGTCTGTGCAATAATGTAGTAAGTTGACTTCCTACTGTATTGCAGGAATTTTTATTTGCAGAATGAGATAAGACAATATTGCATTATACACATATACACTATTTGCTTTAAGAATAAAGCAAAACTTTATTTTGCAGTGATGTAAAACATGCGAACAGGTATAAAAATGCAATAAAGTCAATTTTGTAAAAATATGCAGTTAAGACAGTCTTGCGGGCAGCCCTCGATATTCACTTTGAATCGGTATATTTAACATTGAATTTCCTTTATATATATTTCAGTCCTGATGGCAACTATGTAGCCTATTCAAGTTGGTCAGACTCCAGTAAGTACCCGGTATTAGATCTAGAATTGAGACATGTTTTACCATACTTTTGTGAGCTTCCTTTTACTGGTTACAGAAACTCAATAAACCAAAAGTAAAGGAATGACATTGTCAATAACATAACTGATGTTTTTATGATCACATTGACATTTCTATATATGTTCAATATATAACTAGTGTAGAAATTATGTTTCTTTTTCTCAAAAACTAGTCAGTTCAAGTTTTAGTTAGTTCTGCTGCAATGTGAGATTTCATGGCTGTCTACTTAGAGCAGTAGTTGGTATAACCCTTTGCATGCTGGGAAATTTATCGTCTTCTAAAATGTCGTCTGCTGAATTTCTACAATTAGCATTTCTTCGATTTTTTTTCAAAAAATACTATCAGAATAGCAAAAAGTTTGGATCCAGATGAGACGCCACGGTCTGTGGCATCTCATCTGGATCCAAACTGTTTGCAAAGGCCTTTAAAATCCGGTTCCAGCGCTGAAAGAGATAAGCACTTGTTACCGAAGTAATCTGAGTTAAATCCCTGTTCAATCCCTCGGGACATTTGAGTCTGTTTGATGGTTGCCAAAGCTGAAAAGTAAAAATTCGTCCCAACTTTTGTAAGTTAATAAGGTATGTGTGCTGGGACACAATCCTGGATATAATGCAGCCTCAGATGCACAAGAAACTCATAAATCTCTAAATGCAAAGTGCCTTTTACTTGCACCATTCACTTCAGTCCACTTGTGCATTATGTATCACTTCAGTCCACCTGTGCAATGTGTATCACTCCAGTCCACCTATACAATGTTTACTTCAGTCCACATGTGCAATGTGTATCATTTTAGTCCACCTGTGCAATCTTTATCACTTCAGTCCACCTGTGCAATGTTCACTTCAGTCCACCTGTGCAATATGTATCACCTCAGTCCACCTGTGCAATATGTATCATGTCAGTCTACCTGTTCAATGCATATAACTTCAGTCCACTTGTGCAATGCATATTGGTACTCTGTTCACTTCAGTCCACTTGAGCAATGTGTATCACTTCAGTCCACCCGTTCAATGCATATCTCTTCAGTCCACTTGTGCAATGCGTATTGGTACTCTGTTCACTTCAGTCCACCTGTGCAATGTGTATGGTGAGGAGGAAGTCCATCAGTCCCTGCTGATGATGCCAACTGAGAACAGCTTTTGTATCTTCTCCCTTATGTTCTCATCGGATAACCGGGAGATTCTTGGAGGGTGAGAACACACATGAGCACAATTTTTATGACAAACAAGTTCACTGGATTGATGTATCTAAATACAAATGAGCTTTGTTTGTTGTTGGTTGAAAATCCTTTGATGTATGGTAAAATCATAACAAAATAAGGCATATTTAATCAAAATTAGTTTACCTCAGTTTGTGACCATGACCTTGTCCTTAAATGAGACATGAGTCTTTCATGTGAGTTACATGTATAATAGAATTCCTTTATGCATAGTGAAGAAAGTATATATTATGTGACTAATTCATCAAAGTAACTATTTTTGACCTCAATGTGTGACCTTGGCCTTGCCTCTACAGTCATGGGTCTTGTATGTGACTAAGCCCCAATGACTTAGAACATTGATGTGTTGTAGAATCTTGACAAAATGAGGCATATTGAAGGCAATATTTTGTCTCGTATTATATTACAAACAATAAAATTGTCACACCTATTTATAAATAAAATAAGATGGCAGTGAAAAGGTGAACTTTGTGCGCATGGATGAAAATGGCGGTGTTAATATTGCAATATATCACAATGGCATAATGAGCATTTATGTTGGTAATTACCAGGATATTAAAATTAATTTGTATTGTTACACACAAAAAACATTAAACATATTCTTAAATATTAAATACTACTGTTTTCATGATGTGCATGTAGCTGTGTATGAATATAATTGATTTTAATTTGTATTCCTTTTATTTCAGAGCCAATGATGGTAACCTGTATGTGTATGACAGAGATAATGGACGAAGATCTCTCAAGGTGACACTCTTGCTTCTTAAGACACATAGTAAATACTAGCATAGCATTGAATAAAGGTAATAATACTTGTAATAAAAATAAATTCTAAATGAGTGTGAATTAGAAAAAATGTGTTTGTGCTTAGTCAAAACATGTATTGTAAAAAAAAATGTATTAAAGTGAAATTTCCGAGGTTTCAGAGCAGATTTTTGTGATTTTTTTCAACCAGATCGAAAAATAAATAGTTTGTATATTGGGGTGTTATTTCGTCAATGTCAGCTTCATGATGGAATAAAAAGGTTTTATTTTATGCTTTCCGGTGGTTTATAGAGAAATATCAGTGAAATAACACTGATATTTCACTATTTATGCCCCCCTTCGAAGAAGAGGGGGTATATTGCTTTGCTCATGTCGGTGGGTCGGTCGGTCGGTCCGTCCGTCCACCAGGTGGTTGTCAGACGATAACTCAAGAACGCATACGCCTAGGATCATGAAACTTCATAGGTACATTGATCATGACTTGCAGATGACCCCTATTGATTTTGAGGTCACTAGGTCAAAGGTCAAGGTCACGGTGACCCGAAATAGTAAAATGGTTTCCGGATGATAACTCAAGAACGCATACGCCTAGGATCATGAAACTTCATGGGTAGATTGATCATGACTCGCAGATGACCCCTATTGATTTTGAGGTCACTAGGTCAAAGGTCAAGGTCACGGTGACCCGAAATAGTAAAATTGTTTCCGGATGATAACTCAAGAACGCATACGCCTAGGATCATGAAACTTCATGGGTAGATTGATCATGACTCGCAGATGACCCCTATTGATTTTGAGGTCACTAGGTCAAAGGTCAAGGTCACGGTGACCCGAAATAGTAAAATGATTTCTGGATGATAACTCAAGAACGCATACGCCTAGGATCATGAAACTTCATGGGTAGATTGATCATGACTTGCAGATGACCCCTATTGATTTTGAGGTCACTAGGTCAAAGGTCAAGGTCACGGTGACCCGAAATAGTAAAATGATTTTCGGATGATAATTCAAGAACGCATATGCCTAGGATCATGAAACTTTATAGGTAGATTGATCATGACTCGCAGATGACCCCTATTGATTTTTAGGTCACTAGGTCAAAGGTCAAGGTCACGGTGACCCGAAATAGTAAAATGATTTTCGGATGATAACTCAAGAACGCGTATGCCTAGGGTCATGAAACTTCATAGGTAGATTGATCATGACTCGCAGATGACCCCTATTGATTTTTAGGTCACAAGGTCAAAGGTCAAGGTCACGGTGACCCGAAATAGTAAAATGATTTTCGGATGATAACTCAAGAACGCTTTTGCCTTGGATCATGACACTTCATAGGTACATTGATCGTGACTTGCAGATGACCCCAATTGATTTTCAGGTCACTAGGTCAAAGGTCAAGGTCACAGTGTCAAAAGTCGTATTCACACAATGGCTGCCAGTACAACGGACAGCCCATATGGGGGGCTTGCATGTTTTACAAACAACCCTTGTTTAAACAGTGAAAATAACAGTGAAAAATAACGATATTTTTCAGTTTTACTGGGAAATAATGTCATTTTTTAACGAAATGACGTCATAAATCCAGCAAAATTATCCAGTTAAACTCTTTTGCAATGTAAATAAACAGTGAAAAAAGCATAAAATAAAAAGAAAATTGTTGGATTCCATGGAATATTGATTGTATTTCACTTGTGATCATAAAAAATACATATTTAATATGATCACTCGTGAAATAAAAACGATATTCCATTGAATCCAACAAATATCCTCTATATATTTGGCTGCAGTGTTACATTATCAATAGTGATCTCTCTTAACTTTGTTCAGATCGATGCCCATGATGATGATGTGAATGCAGTGGCCTTTGCTGATGACAACTCCCAGATTCTGTTCAGTGGGGGAGATGATGGGCTCATCAAGGTAACATTTTCATTCTACCGAACGCCTTCGGTTAAGTTATTTACCGCAAAAACAGCTAGGACTTATGATTTTTTGTATATGTTAGATGGATTGGAACTCAAATACGTCTGTCATTGTGCACAATAATTTTTTTGGCAAACATCAGTTATTCAATACCATAATATTTTGCTGCTATATCAAATTATATTACATGCTTTGACCAGATGAACATTCTATTAGTAAAATGTATACGGTAAATTGACTTTCATTTTGACATTGAATCTCTGAAGAAAATCATGTGTTGTTATTAAGCCGATTAACACATTTCCTTCTAGTATTTTAACATGAAGTACATGTATTGTGACAATAATTTACTTGAAATTCTCTGCCACATACCCAGCTTACTAATATGTCTAGAAGTAATTCATTCAAATATGCCATGAACACATTTGTTTCCCCGTCAAATTACAGTTTAAATCATAAAAGCAACAACATCCAATGACAAGCCAGTCTTCTCAGATATTATAATATTATTGCGCTGCTGACTCATTGCCTTACCAATATTTAATGCTCTCTGTGTATTTCTTTTATTGATAGGATGAGACTGTAAATTTAATTATACTGATACATTTCAACACTATCCCAGATTTGCTGTGTTTTGATTGGTCACTATACAATTCTTGTTGTGCTTTGATTGGTCAGGTGTGGGACCGCCGTATGCTCAGGGAGGAGTCACCAGTGCCTGTAGGAGCACTGGCCGGGCACTATGATGGCATTACTTACATTGACTCCAAGGTAGGAGAAACATAATTCTAGCATGTGATCCCAATGGCACATAGGGCAACAGTATTACAGCTGCCATGAAAACTGTTCTGGTGTGCAATTTTTGTTAGCTCTTAATAGGCAAAGTTGAATACGATAATTTCATTTGTTTTGAAACGTATTTGCTTTTTAATTGGTTGCTCTTAGCCTTTATGAGCTGCTGGTCATAACATATACATTATAATTTTTCATTTTTATTAAGCAAATGAATGTTATTTCTTGCTTTTGTGATCAAGACTTATATGAGTCGCTTCCTGAGAAAACTGGGCATAATGCATGTGCTTAAAGTGTCATCCTAAATTAGCCTGTGCAGTCTGCACAGGCTAATCAGGGACGGCATTTTCTGCCTTAATTGAATATTTGCTAAGAAGAAACTTCATTTAAACAAAAACTGTCATTAAAGCGGAAAGTGTCATCCCTGATTAGCCTGTGCGGACTGCACAGGCTAATCTGGGACGAAACTTTACGCCCAGTTTTCTCAGAACACGACTCATAAAAGGTTGTGTGTTAACTGTTTGCAGGGTGATGCCAGGTACCTTCTGTCCAACTCCAAAGACCAGACAATGAAGCTCTGGGACATCCGTAGCCTCTCCTCCAAGAATGCAGTTGAACAAACAAAGAAAGCCGTATCCAAGCAGCGGTGGGACTACAGGTGGCAACAAGTGCCGAAAAAAAGTAAGATGTGCAATATTTACCAGGTCTAGTCTTGATATAGTCATATAAGTTTGATTGTGTCTATTCTCGCCTTACGTCTGGCTATGGTTAAGGGGTTTACTGGAATAGGTGTGAAATTAGTATTGGTTAAGCCTTTACCCCTTATAAACGCACTTTGACGCGTTTGTAGTCTCTTACAAAATTTAATTGTCCCCTACTGGTGAAATTGGAGGGGACTTATGGTTTGCGCTCTGTGTGTCAGTCAGTCTGTCTGTCTGTCAGTCTGTTCGCCACACTTTTCTTGATTCTGTGATAACTTTAAAAGTTCTTCATATTTTTTCATGAAACTTGAAACATGGATACATGTAGATGGCAATATAGATATTATGCATGTCATTTCATTTTGTTCCTACGTCAAGAATTATGGTTGCTATGGCAAAAAAAAAATATTTTTTTTTAATCTGAAAAATGTGGAGTTTTGCTGGTAGGGGACATACATTGTTTGGCAATAGTCTTGTTAAATATAAGATCTTCTTTAACAGAATCAAGTTTTAAAGGCTTCATTTTCAACCTAAAGATACTGATGAGCAGAAAACATCATAAAAACTGAACAGATTGCGAGTTTCTTGCATGGTTTTATGCTGGTTGCAAAAGCAATTTTCACTCTGCTTTTGACAAAGCACTCGCATAGTTTTGCCTCAACAATTTTTAACCCTTTACTGCTAAGAGGCAAAGTGAAAATAGCTATATAAAGCCAGCATAAAACCATATCAGTTACTCCCAGTCAGGTTAAGTGGCCGTTTGCATCTAATAAGTATCTGACAGTTAGACATTAAAATTTTGTATAAGATAGAAAGTCTTTAAGTACTTTATTTAATATTCTATGTACAACAAATACGTTGAAGTGCCTATGTGAGTGGTAAAGCGTTATGTTAAAAACTCCACTACATTTCAGTGCATGTGAAGCCCCGCCTGGAAGGTGATACCTCTCTGATGACCTACAGGGGTCACTCTGTCCTCCACACGCTGATACGGTGTCGCTTCTCTCCCAAGTTCAGCACCGGACAGAGATATGTGTACACAGGATGTGCCCTAGGCAATATAGTCGGTGAGTTGGACAGAGATATGTGTACACAGGATGTGCCCTAGGCAATATAGTCGGTGAGTTGGACAGAGATATGTGTACACAGGATGTGCCCTAGGCAATATAGTCCGTGAGTTGGACAGAGATATGTGTACACAGGATGTGCCCTTGGCAATATAGTCGGTGAGTTGGGCAGAGATATGTGTACACAGGATGTGCCCTAGGCAATATAGTCGGTGAGTTGGACAGAGATATGTGTACACAGGATGTGCTCTAGGCAATATAGTGGGTGAGATGGACAGAGATATGTGTACACAGGATGTGCTCTAGGCAATATAGTCGGTGAGTTGGACAGAGATATGTGTACACAGGATGTGCCCTAGGCAATATAGTCAGTGAGTTGGACAGAGATATGTGTACGCAGGATGTGCTCTAGGCAATACAGTCGGTGAGTTAGACAGAGATATGTGTACACAGGATGTGCTCTAGGCAATATAGTCGGTGAGTTGGACAGAGATATGTGTACACAGGATGTGCCCTAGGCAATATAGTCAGTGAGTTGGACAGAGATATGTGTACGCAGGATGTGCCCTAGGCAATATAGTCGGTGAGTCGGACAGAGATATGTGTACACAGGATGTGCCCTAGGCAATATAGTCGGTGAGTTGGACAGAGATATGTGTACACAGGATATGCTCTAGGCAATATAGTCGGTGAGTTGGACAGAGTTATGTGTATACAGGATGTGCCCTAGGCAATATAGTTGGTGAGTTGGACAGAGATATGTGTACACAGGATGTGCCCTAGGCAATATAGTCGGTGAGTTGGATAGAGATATGTGTACACAGGATGTGCTCTAGGCAATATAGTCGGTGAGTTGGACAGAGATATGTGTACACAGGATGTGCCCTAGGCAATATAGTCGGTGAGTTGGACAGAGATATGTGTACACAGGATGTGCCCTAGGCAATATAGTCGGTGAGTTGGACAGAGATATGTGTACACAGGATGTGCCCTAGGCAATATAGTCGGTGAGTTGGAGGGCCATTTATGTACTTATTATCACAATGGACAAACATTTTTTAATGCAAGTGCGTAAAGTGTCTTTCCATATTAGCCTGTGAAGTCTGCACAGGCTAATCAGGGACAACACTTTTTTGCTTAATGATTTTTTTCATCTAAAGGATGTCTCTTCTTTACAAAAATCTAGTTAAAGTGGAAAGTCTTGGCTCTGCTAAGCCTGTGTTAACTGCGCAAGCTTATTTGGGACAACAATTTATGCACATGTATTAAGCCCTATTTTCCCAAAAGTGTAAGAAGTTGCCTTTTTATTTAAGTGGCTCGCAATTAATGTACTTATTACCAAAAATATTAAAGACAAGTTTAGGGCTTACATCAACTCATTAAGGAAATTTACAATGCCAATAACACACATACATGTTGATACTCAGTCCTTTTATATTTAATTGCTCTGTGAAAAGACATGCATAGATAATAGATAAGCGAATTGTCAGTTAAAGTTAACCATTATTGCTTCCAAGGGTAAGTTCTTGACGTTGGAAGAAAGCGGTAAGGTAATTAGTATGTTAGGCAAGGACACGGTTGTAGAATAGTGGCTAGTGATTTACGTGTAGGCAAAACTCAAATCCAGAATATTCTGAAGTGTAAACATGTATTTGATTGTTGAAATAAATAATAAAAACATAAGGAAATTAAAATGAAAAATATTTAAAACCAAAAATGTCTTTAAATCCTTTATTACACTATACATGCACAAGTATTCAAACATTTAAACAATAGAGCACATACATAGATAAGGTACCTGTTAAAAGCCTACTTGCAAAGTTTTAATCAATTTTGCGAATAAAGACCACCTGTGAACAAAGACCACAACAACCACATCCTTTGAGTGGTCTTTATTGGCAGGTTAGACTGTACATTGACATATGCAGCATACCAAAACATCTTGCAGAAACATATCATTAATGCACAAAGTCATAACTTCATTCACCTTAAGTGATTTCTGTTTGTTATTAAAAAATGCTTTATACTGTTTTTGCTGATTCCAACATATGTTTTCAGTGTATGATACGTTAAGTGGTGACATAGTGCGCAAGCTGGAGGGCCACAGGTCCTGTGTTCGAGACGTCAACTGGCATCCATTTGAGAACAACATTGTATCTGCCTCTGTAAGTAAACAGTCTTTGATGCACAATCAGCACATCTTGATTGAACTGCATCTTGCTGTTGTTTGCTGATTGTGTTGCCATAAACAAGACTTTCAAGAAGCTAGCAAACATTTTTTGTTCTGTCAGAATTTTTTTTAATGATAGCCATCATGCACCATCAACCAATCAATTGATTATTCTTAAGTGTTTTATGAATAACATAATCAATTATATTGCAATTAGTTTCACATACAGATGGTAATTTCATTTGATAAAAGGTTTTCATAAAAACACCATATTCAAATTTATATACTTGTACTTACCATTCCATGAACATGTAAGGTCTCAATATGATGATAAATATTGTATTGTATGTGCAAATACTGATACATTTTGTTTACATTATAAATATGCATTAAGTATATTAAAAACATAATTTTAATTTAAAAAATATCCCGAAAATATACATACAATTTCAGAGATGTGTGAAATATAGTTTTCAAACATGAATAATAATGTATAAAGGTCCTATGAGAGTAAAAGTGTTTCAACACAGTATAATATTACAATGTATGTATAAAAACAACAACAACAATATTGGTTGTTAACACACTTTTTTTCTAAATAATTCACAGTGGGATGGAACCTTACGTAAATGGATGTACGTATCCCCTGACAAATACGAGGATTTACAAGATCCTTGCCTACGACCTTCATCAAGTGAGGATGAGAGCGGTGAAGACGAGGATGGTGGCAGGAGGCAAAGTGTACAACAACGACAACAGAAACGAAAACGATCAATGAGTTCTTCCAGTTGCTATGAACACATTAAACACAAAGGTCTTTTTGATTGAATCGGGATAGGTGTACAGTGAATAAAGAACCTTTTGTTACATAGGATTTGAAGTAGTGGCCAGTGGAAGGTGATAAGTCTGTTTAATAAACTGGAATCCACAGATGTGTTATTTAAATACGCTTCCAAAAGGTTGAAGTGAAAGACGCACCTTCTCTTTGATATTAAATGAAAATGTGTGATACATCAGCCTAACCTTTTCCCTTAATATTGTATGCTCATACTGCTCATAATTATGGTATGTGCTGATATGTAAACATTGCAAGAGAATACAACAGTATTCATTCAGGATATAACAGAACAAATTGAATGTTTGTATGTATTCTAGAGGTCAAGTTAACATGTACATTGTATATTGAAAATGTGATCTAAGGAGAATGAAAATAGTTCGCTCACTGTCATCATGTGACTTAAGCAGGCCTGTGTGTTGAGAGCATGCCGGGCTCAACGACAGGGCACCTTGTATACACTGTATATGGCCAACCAAGGTCATTGTAGAATAGCTGGGATTGATAGATGCTTGGTTGAGGCTATCACTGCGATATGATCCTTTAGAAGGTGAAATAGATCCCATCAACGGAGTTGCAACTATAAAACTAAAACAATTTGTGTGTATCAATTGTTAATGACATATCATATTGTTTGAAAGTAGTGGGTAATATCTATTATAACAAGTTTAAATGGTCTACTATAGATTTAGCTTTTTATTGAATCCATTTTTATGATGGAATGGACCGGACTGGCCATTATAGTTGTCTACTGAATGAACTTTCATTTCCTTACATAACTACTGTTATATGATGGCTGGTCAAGGCAAAGAATAATCATTATAATATACACAAACATAACAATTGTGACTGATCATGATCAGTTTAACGGCTTGGTTATGTTTATTGTTAGATTGTGGCGAGACCATCTATTTAGTATAATTTCTGATATAATTTTTAAAATTTTATCCATAGTTAAAGTATACTAATGTTTTCTATAATAAAAACATGCAAATTAGTTTCTGATAGTGGTTTTGAATTTTATGGGTAATAAAACACAAATGCTGTGTTGATCAAATGTTATTTCGTATATTAGTTAATATTTAACTATTAATGATGCCACTTTATTTTATAAGGCTAAGCATTTTTAGTGTTGTGAAACTGGTCTTGTACACTTATTATTTATGTGTAATTAACTATTTGTTGTGTATGGATCACTGTTTATGGTATGTTGAAAATAAAAAAAATAGTGTCTAGATTTAGCTGGTGTATGAATAATATGTAGCCCTGGCTTTGCAATTGGAGTAGCATAAGATAATTTCATAGAACAGCCTCATGTAGTCAGGCTTTAAGAATCTACATGAACTTGCCGAAACTTGATTATTAATGTTAATTGCTTGTTGAATTTTTCTACCGGTATGTTAGACCAGTACTATTGCTCATTATATAAGCCATGTTATGAGAAACCTGCCCTTAATACAAGCTGCACAGCTATTCAGGGAGGACACATTCCATGAGAAACCCGCCCTTAATACATGTGCACAACCAATCAGGGAGGACACGTTCCATGAGAAACCCGCCCTTTATACATGTGCGCAGCCAATCAGGGAGGACACGTTCCATGAGAAACCTGCCCTTAATACATGTGCATAGCTCATCAGGGAGGACACGTTCCATGAGAAACCCGCCCTTAATACATGTGCGCAGCTATTCAGGGAGGACATTTTCCGCGTGCACCGTATTATCATTAAGGAGTAACTTCTTTATAAGTGAAAAATGCCACGAAAGAGTTTTCCCTGATTAGCCTATGCAGTCTGCACATGCACTTAGGTCTGTTTTTCCTGATTAGCCTGTGCAGTCTGCGCATGCACTTGGGCTTGTTCCCAGTGCAAGGCTCAAATATTTGTCAATGTATGCCAAGCCTTGCCCAATTTGCAATAATGATATGTACATACTTAAGCAAAAATACTTGTGCTCACTTGTATTCTGTTGTTTGGGCCAAGTTGGCCTTGCTGAAATAATGTATTAAATATAAAGTAATTTGTGGAAATAAAAATCCAGTTATTTTGTCAAAATACTTGTTATTGTATACAATATAGTTATTCTACCTAAATCATCAGTGTTTTTGGTGTTGCATAGAGGCTATTAAAGACAAGGTACAAACTTAACCCCAAAATAATATGAGTCGTGCTCTGTGAAAAGGGGGTGTAATGTTTGTGCGTAAAGTGTCGTCCCAGATTAGCCTGTGCAGTCCACACCGGGACGACATTTTCTGTTTTTAAAGAAAGTCTCAACATAACTAAAATCCTTTTAAGGCGGAAAGTGTGGTTCTTGATTAGCCTGTGCAGACTACACAGGCTTATCTGGGACAACACTTTCTGCACATGCATTAAACCAGGGCTCATATTGATTCTCTTCACTGAGTGATAATCAGTTGTTTTATATAATTTTTTGTCCATGTTCTTTTAAAATTCTGTTTTCAGCAAAAACCAGTGGAGAAAAAAAAAACGTTCATTTTTCTTCTATTTTCTGTAAAACAAAATGATTAAGTCTGTATTTGCTTATGTGCAGACATGATTGTATGATATTTCTGTTTTAAAATGTCCATTTCAAACATTAATTCAGATAACTAAGAGTGGTAGAAACTTAATCACAAATGTACTTATAAGCAGAATTTCTTTACTAGTATATTAATAAATGTAATGTTTCAGTGTAACATGTCTTTGTTAAATGACAATTGCAAGCAAAATATTTTTTTATTAACAGTTTCAATTTTCATATCCAATTAAGGGGGTATACCTGAATCAACGCTTGAAACAATTTATTAGTTGTGTGCTTGTTGTATATAATGTTTATAGTTAAATGACAAGTGAATATTTAGTACAGTCATATTCATTATTCCCTATAGAGTGTTTCTTTTTATAGGGAATGATACCTTTAACCCATTTAGTGTATCTTTGTTTTGTTTTTGTTATGTTTTTGGTAATAGTAAAATATAATGATTTGTATGTTTTGTTGTTCTTTACCATTTTACTACAGAATGTGCAACTTGCTTTAGTTTCATTCTCATTATTTCATTGACATTTAAATTCATAGAGATAGTATGTTCTTTAGTTTGTAGCTGTATAATCGTAAAAGAATGCATTCTTACTTCTCATATATGTATGTTTTTTGTAGTAACTGCTAGTATGATATGCTAAATCATGATTGAACTGTGAGGATCTTTTGTATGCAACTGTAATTCATGATGTATGTATATCTAGAGAATTTAACTCCACTCTTCATACTATGTCTCCTTATACTTATCAAGTAAAGGGATAATCATTCCATCAAGTTAAGGGATAATCATTCCTTCTATTAAAAAAAAATCATGTAAAATGGTACGAAATATGCCCCTGAGGAAAAATCTGGCATTATGTCAAATCACTTTGATTTATTTTACTTCTTCTTCATCACTATTAGCAAATGAATCCATAATAGATAACAACTAAGTACTGCTTGTATGTTTCCTAAGAAAACAAAGTTGCATAGTTAATCTTTTCATAGTGCAAAAAAAAGGAATTTTAGTATCATTCTCATGTGATTGTCAAATAAAAAAGAAATCCATTATTATGATGGTTATATCCGATCTATAAGATAATAAGATCAAGATATAACTGAAAGGTACCGTTGAAGCAAATGCTTAATACCTGTAGCACTATGGAGGCAGTCCAGTAAATGGTGTAATAAGTGCAAAATATGCCAGTATAGGCATATAATCTCAGGGTTTCCTTTTTCTGTTGTTTTTTGCCCCACTGGCCAGAGGCCAGCGGGGCTTATGTCATGGTCCTGTGTCTGTCATGCGTGCGTGCGTTTGTGCGTGCGCTAACTTTTCCTTTAAACATCTCCTAAACTACTGGTCCAATTCTGATGAAATTTCTCAGGAATGTTCCAGGGGTGAACCTCTTTCAAATTTGTTCAAATTATGCCCCTGGGGTCAAATTTGACCCTGCCTCGGGGGTTACAAATTTGAAAATTTGCTTATATAAGGCCTATTTTGTGAAAACTTTCAAAATCTTCAGGTCCGTAACCATTGGGCCTAGGGCTATCAAATTTGGTATGTAGAGACATCTAAAAGTCCTCTACCAAATTTATTCAAATTATGCCCCAGGGGTCAAATTTGACCCTGCCCCGGGGGTCATAAAATTCAACATATGCTTATATAGGGTCTATTTTGTGAAAACTTTACAAATCTTCTCGTCCATAACCATTGGGCCTAGGGCTACCAAATTTGGTATGTAGTGGCATCTTGTAGTCCTCTACCAAGTTTGTTCAAATTATACCCTTGGGCTCTAGTTTGACCCTGCCCTGAGGGTCACAAAATTGAACATATGCTTATATAAGGCCTATTGTGGGGAAACTTTAAAAATCTTTTTGTCCATAACCATATGGCATAGGGCTACCAAATTTGGTATGTAGTGACATGTAATAGTTCTCTTCTTAGTTTGTTCAAATTATGCCCCTGGGGTCAAATTTGAAACTACCCCGGGGGTCACAAAATTGAAGATATGCTTATAAAGGGCTTATTTTGTGAAAACTTAAAAAAAAATCTGTCCATAACCATTGGGCCTAGGGCTCCCAAATTTGGGATGTAGTGACATCTTATAGTCCTCTACCAAGTTTGTTCAAATTTTGCCCCTTGGGTCAAGTTTGACCCTGCCCCGAGGGTCACAAAATTAAACATATGCTTATATAAGGCCAATTTTGTGAAATCTTTAAAAATCTTCTTGTCCATAACTGTATGGCATAGGGCTACCACATTTGGTATGAAGTGACATGTAATAGTTCTCTTCTTAGTTTGTTCAAATTATGCCCCTGGGGTCAAATTTGAAACTGCCCCAGGGGTCACAAAATTGAAGATATGCTTATAAAGTGCTTATTTTGTGAAAACTTAAAAAATCTACTTGTCCATAACCATTGGGCCTAGGGCTACCAAATTTGGTATGTAGTGACATCTTATAGTCCTCTACCAAGTTTGTTCAAATTATGCCCCTGGGGTCAAATTTGACCCTGCCCTGGAGGGTCACAAAATTGAATAAACGCTTATAAAGGGCCTATTTTGTGAAATCTTTAAAAAATCTTCTTGTTGATAACCATTCGGACTATGGCTACCAAATTTGGTATGCAGTAACATCTTATAGTCCTCTACCAAGTTTGTTCAAATTTATGCCCTTTGGGTCAAATTTGACCCTGACCCATGGGTCACAAAATTGAACATTATATACGCTTATATCTTGCTTATTTTTTGAAAACTTTTAAACTATTCTTGTCCTTAACTCTAGGACCTAGGGCTACCACATTTCGTATGTAGTGAGATATAGTAGTCCTCTACAAAGTTTGCTCAAATTATGCCCCCTGGTGTTAAATTTGACCCAGCCCAGGAGGTCACAAAAGTGTACATGTGCTTAAATAGGGCCTATATTTAAGTATTTGCACATGCAGAGAAAATTTGTTTCAGCCTTTTTTTCAGCAGTGGAGCGATACAGGGCCATCATAGCCCTCTTGTTTTCGCTTGTTTTGTGAACAATATTTTGTGTGCCCACATACATGTAAATATTTAAAAAAACAGATTTTTGCGTCTACTTGGACAAGACAATGTACATTACATTTTAATCTCAGTTTAAAAGCAGTAGTTGCACAGTTTTAACAGTGACAAAATATTTTCTGACCTCACTGCAAGGATTGTTTTTACTAAACAGTTATGGTTCATCTTAAAAAAAAGAAGTGTAAAATATTGACCAAGTTTATATTAAAAACATAAACAAAATGCTGGACAGGACCCCTTAACAGTTACACTATCTTTTTATCAATACTGACTGAACATTATTAATGATCAATGATTTATTGATTTCGCAAGTTGTGTGGTCTCATTAGGGGACATGCATATGGTATAAGGCCCATTTTCGCATGACATGGCTCAAGTAAAAAAATGTTCTATAACTGTATATTGAATCCTTGTTTTCATATTCTGTGTGTTGTGTATAATCATGGCATTCAAAGAATAACATTGTTCATGTATTCATTTTACTGCATGTAAACTGTGTTTCACATATAAATTGTTTGTTCGTTTTTTTGTTATGTAAATAGAATGAAAGCTAATAAAAATCTAAATCAAAATCGTTTCATTGTTTTGAAAACACCGTCGCATAATTTGCATGTTGAGCCTACTCTTTTTGATTTGTTTACGCATTTGAAAGTACCCAATGCTGAAATGATATTTTTCCGATCTTTGGTCAGACTCATTTGTTGCCTAGAAATGTCCTTTGTGTATTGGACGACCACACACTGGCGCCATAATTTGGCTGTTACAGGTTCGATCCCAGCTAAAACATAAAGTATTAAATCTTTCGCCAAATCGACATGCAGTGTACGGGTTGCTCCACTAGGCACTGAAAGACTTCATGTATGATATCGCACAGACTTCATGTAAGCTATCGCACATTAAAACGTTCTCAATATATGCACATGCAGTTAGGAAACAAAAGAACGCCTCTTTTATAAAGAGAAAAGAAAAAATTTATTGTGTCTAACTTTCCTGTAATAAATGGCGGTAATATTGATCTTTTGCAATAATTAAAATAATAAATAATAATAATTATGACTTTATTACCTGTGTAATTGGAGCGGTTATATGAATGCTCAATTACCATATTGATTGGTCAGCCTAGGCAAAGGCTGCCTTGTTGAGGACCCATATAAAGGCTTCTGACTTGTGGCCGACCCATGTCGATGCAGCCTTTGTTTTTCCCCTGTCATATCATTCCGACCATATTACGCATCATCTTTCAAAGCATGTATAGTGATATATTCAATTGTTGATTGGTCATGGTTGAAAATGGCATCACACATTGAATAATTTATTAAGAACAAAGAAGCAATTTACTTGCGCACATACCTGTAAGAAATGCCAGTGCGATTAATATTGCTCAAACTTTCGAAAACTTAGTATTTGTACAATTCTGTTCTATACAAAATATCTGCAACGCGCCATATTGAACACCGAAAGGGCTTTATTTGACGATTTCATTCAAGGAAAAAGACAATCTGCATTAATTTAAATATCGTCTTTTACTTCGCTTTTATAGTGCGTTGTTTTAACGTTGTTTCAATGCACCTCTTACACGTTTAATCTTTCATGAAAAATAACAAAAACTAACACAGCCATAACTATAATTATATAGTAATTTTTATCATTAGTCTTGTAAAAAAAGAAGTCAATAAATAATACGGCTAAATGATAAATGAAATCTGATTACATTAAATAATGATGGGCAATAATCCCACCACCAATATGCATAATACGACAGCAATGAAAAATGCAGACGTTTATTTTTTATATATATATAACGCGATAATTAGCATGTAGAGAGCTATCTGATTTGAAAGAAATTGTATTTAACTTGAAAATAATTTGTCTGAGACTTTCAGTATGAAGTATAAAGTATGTTAAGATAACTTATGGACTTTTTTCTGAAATTTTAAAACGGTTCATATCTCACTATTCCCCGAAATATTTTTTCTTGTTAGGTATACAATCTTGACACAATTTCATTTTGCTAAATATGAAACGGATATGCAATTTACAAAAATAATTAAGAATTGTTTTATTTTGCTGATAATCAGTTCTTATACTTTGCCAGTGCAAAAAATCTAATTTTAAAATTATGGTAACTCAAAATATTTCATAAAGCTGGCGTTGCATGTTTTAAAGATATTTAAATCCATGTGTTACCAAGTGATTTGTTTCATTTAAATAGAGCTTTATACAATTCACAGTCACGAATAGTAGTAGAGTAACATTTTATTTTTCACCCAGTACTGTTTTTATGAGGTTTGGAATGTTTCATGTGGGATTCTGTACCTATGTCTCATACATTAATGTTTGTTTCCTTTTTATTGGTCTATTATTTTAGCTTTCTAAATATTGGAAACACGTTTTCATGTTTGCACACTGCCCGCCATATGGAGCAAATCGCCACATGGAAAGCAGTTTGATTGGCTCATGGTTAATATATAAAGAAACTAAATACGTTGTATATAAATTAAGTTCACATTTGTGAAAGTCTACCCATAATTGGAACTATTTGAAGAAACTATTATTATAAATGTTTAGATTGCCTACCGGACGTATATTTTTACCTGTATGAATCAATTGCTTTACATAATATACAATAATTTTACAACAATAAAAAAGATACAAATAAGCTGGAAATTAACTTAGCTTCAGAACGGATATAGTTATAAAACCTCAAAGTTCAATGAAAATGATCTACAATGCATCAGAGTGGGCATAAATCAGCTGTAAGAGTGACCTTTTAAGTTTATAAATGAACTACACTCATGCTATATCTCGACATCTTTGTACCGAACCATGTCATATCATTTTTTCATCAACATGTTGAATGTAGAGTCGATTTTTTCCACCAATGCGATTTTTTTTAAAAGAAACCCTGGCGGATATGTTACTCGGGGACATTGAATAATATTATTGTCGGGGCAAAAACTTTTTCACTGGTATACCTTTAAAGAAATTTGTAAATAAAGTGCTAAATATGGGACAAATCCCTGCATCGTCGACTTTGAATAGCCATATTTCAATAAATCATGAATATTAATAACCAGGATTTTTCTAACATACATAGTAATGCCTCCTTTGCATACACCAAAATATATTTTAATTAAAAAATGCCTTTAAACAATAAGAGATTTACTTACCCTACCTAAATTCATCGAAATCCATCGACAACTTCTCCTAGCACATCCAACTTCTCACAACATATCGGGTTTCCGAGGGTGATCTAACTGACAAACATTTATAATTAACCAATGTGCGATAATAACGAAAACTGCAAAGAAAGATACCATAGCTTTGT
This sequence comes from Dreissena polymorpha, assembly GCF_020536995.1. Lineage (NCBI taxonomy): Eukaryota > Metazoa > Mollusca > Bivalvia > Myida > Dreissenidae > Dreissena > Dreissena polymorpha. The sequence continues at coordinate 17,042,125 of NC_068363.1, read as the reverse complement.
CGCTAGGGAAAAGGACAACGACAACGAGCGATGCATGGTATTGTAATGCGCATGGGGAGGTTAGAGGGTAAGGGTTAGGGGTAGGGTTAGGGTTAGGGGTCGGATTTGGGTTAGGGTTAGCCTTAACCCTAAGCTAACCCCTAACCCGACCCCTAACCTTAACCCTTACCTAACCATAACCAATGGTTATCTCCCCTATACCATGCCTCGCTTGTTGTCGTTGTCCGCTTCCCATGTCGCTATGATAAAATGACTTCCCCGAGGAAATTCCACCGCAAACGGTGGGCGGACTTCCGCTTAAGTAAACACTGGTACAGTATTTAATTAAAGTACTGGCAGTACTGGTGTGACGATGCTTTTGAAGAGGATGGATATAAAACATCAATTTAAGTTTATCTTTATCACCACAATTGTGTATGTTGATACGAACATTTGGGAACGATAAAAAATTTGGGTACGAAAATTTTGGGTACACAAAAAAATTGGTACGAAAAAAATTTGCGTACGAAACATTTTTGGTACGAAAAAAAGTTTAGGGGTACGGGGAAGTAGTACCCGTGGGTAACTTGACCCATTGAGCGAAACTGGGAGGCGGGCCACATTCTTGTTCATTAAGTATGGCAATACATTCATGATGATTCTCGAAAGTAGGTATGAGCACATAGCCGGACCATGTGAGCTCAATCGTATGAGCACTTGACTATCCGAGTTCGCCCACGAACATATGGATAAGTTAACTAATAGCGAAATGACCTTATACATGTATATGCTGAAATCTAACAATCGAACGAAATATCAAACATGGTATGTACACTTAGGTGGTTGTGTAATTTCTGTTAGAATATCGTATTCAATATGTAAATTTTAAATGATTGTGCCCGTACTTGAGTTTGTTGCCTTGTTTGAGTCTATACGCGCCTAGGCTGCACCCAGTGTGTGTATTTGTGTTTTTCCAAGGTAATGAGTTACCTCCGCGCTGAGGCTGCATAATGTTGGGACCCGGAGTGTGTCCAGCACTCCTACCTAATAAGATTAGATTGACGACAGTTGGGACGAATTTTGAATGATAGCTGCAATTTCCAGCTATTTTTTTGTACTGAAATACTTTTTAATTTTTTATATGGTCAAATGCTGCGGGGGGGGGGGTGAGATTTTCCGGAAAAAAACAACTGTCAGGAATGGTGACCACAAAACATACAAAATTTAACATTGCGCCGGGAGCGGGAATCGAACCGGTGTCGTAAAGGTGAAAAAGCGAACGTCTTTACCACTGCGCTAGCGGGACGGACAATTATTTGTTTATCTATATATATCATAGCAGTGCAGCATTTACAATTTGCAGGTTCAAAATCGTTCGCATTCTCTAGTTTTGTGATCACGTAAAAAGTTAATTTTACATGTTTTTATTCGCAATTTATTTACTAAATCGAGAACAAATATCAAACAAAATAGAGAAAATATATAGTTGTTTCATTGGTCCATAAAAATAAAATGGATGTAAAATTACTAATTTGAAAATAACGTTCTGATACACTTATTGAATCTGTTTCCCCAGGATATGCTGTTCTATTAATATTTACCTTTATCAACACGAACGACAACTCTGCTAGGAGAATGTTATCAATGAAAATCAACGAGCAATCTCCTACGCAGTGGCGAATGCCAAGGGAAGTAACTGAAAAATCGAGTTATCTCAATCGGACTGGCTCGGTCTTTTACATAGGTCGCCATTGTGAAGATTTTTTTTACTGGTTATCAAACCTTGGACGCTGCTGTTCCAGCATCGTCAAAAACTATATCAACCACAAGTATAAATCAAAATCAGTTCACACGATGGTCTTTATGAGGATCTTTTCTTAATGAAAAGTGTTATGAGTTTATTTATGAATATATATGAACGAGAATTTAACTTAAATCTGCTGGTTTAGATTCAGCTATGGCATGAAGTAATTAACTTGCGGAATTCCATTGAAATAATCGTTGTAGCGCTAGTTAATCATTTGCCCCCCCCCCCCCCCCGACACAACACGCACAACAATATAACAGATTTTATTTGGACTTTACCATTCAACGGTCGTCAGTGAAATTTTTATAACAATAGAAAAAAAGACCGAACTTAAAAATTGTTTAAGTGGTGTCTTTTTTCATGATTATTACTACATGCTCACCTCCGGAAACCCGATATGCTGTGAAAAGTTGGATGTGCTTGGAAAAGTTGCCGATAGATTTGGCTGAATTTCGGTAGGGTAAGTATTTCCAGATCTATAATTGTTATAATGCATTTTTGAAATAAAATATATTTTGGTATATGCAAAGGAGACATTACCATGTATGTTAGAAAAATTCTGGTTATTATTATTCAGGATTTATTGAAATTTGGCTATTTAAAGTCGACGATGCAGGGATTTGTACCATATTTAGCACTTAATTTACAAATTTCTTTGAAGGTTTGCCAGTGAAAAAGTTTTTGCCCCGACAATAATATCAACCAATGTCCCCGATTAACATATCCGCCAGGGCTACATATCCCCGGCGGATATGTACATGGTAATACCTCCTTTGTATAATAATAGCTATACAATTAATATTATGTTAATGTACAATTGCAACACATTTTCATAAGTAGGCATACTCTAATAACAGTACAAAAATGTGTATGTAGAATATTTTTTTATTAAGATTTTGTTTATAATTCCCGCATGTTAATATTGCTAAAAGTATCCATGATTATGTGTAGCTTGTTATTGTGTCAGAGCAATGAGAAATGGCTTCCAAGCGAGCAATGTCATGTTTCGCTGTAGCCTCTAGACGCTGCTTCGCCGGCACAGGAACATATCTACAATTGGCAGTAAGGTTATGTCTCTGCTGTAGTGTTGGGGATATTTTCCTTGCGATTATATATATCCCGCCTTATTGGTAGGGTTTCTCCTACACAGAACAACTTTTCCGAGCATTGCTTATATTGTTTTATGATGCAAGTCTGATGAAGATTCTTGTTGAGCCTCCAGTTTTTTTTGCTGTGATGCTATTGTACACCATATCATTTAAGACACACTCTTTACAAATTGAATTGGTTGTGGTCATTTCAAACTTGCGATATAAAAAGCTATAGTTGGAATCGAATGGAGATTTTTAGCGGAGATGAGATGTGCAGGATGTTGATATGCCATCGAGAGAACTCATCAATTCTTCTTGATTTAATGCACATTCATTTTTTGACATGTCCATTAAATTCTCCGTGCAAGAACTTCACAATAACTGGTAGAATGATTCAGATTTGTTTTGCAATGTGCAAACAATATCCTGCCAATAATTGTTTCACGTTTGCATACTAGCTTCACAGGCTTGTCATTTCCTTTCCTAGTACATGGACTCGACAGCTGTCCAGTAGGTCTGTTCAGTTTTTCTTGACATTCCCTCTCGTCTCGGGTGTGACTTGCTTTACACAAGTTGTGCGGCAAGTGTTTCTTGAACTCTCAATAGACAGTTCTAAACATTAAATATGAAACTGAAATAATGAAACAAATATTTGCAGATTTGTAAGCAGTTTGCACAGTCGACGAAGCTGTCAATCTTTTTTTCCCCCGTTTTTAGTACTTTATTCATTACATAATATATGCACATTCAATCATTTTACACAGAAAAAGTACATACAGTATATATATATATATATATATACATATGGAATACATGAAAATGATAATGAAAATGAAAATGAAAAAGGTGGTATATTTTGATTAATAAAGGACACAAACGTGTACAAGTAGCAAAGCATATGACGTAGAAATATTAACATATTTATCTTCTTTTTATCCCTTAAATTTAAGAAAACAAATTAAATTACAAAATTACTCTATTTTGAGTATGCTTTTCAGTTTTACCCTTCCAGCTTGCGATTATCTTTTTGATTTTTATTTTGTATTTAAAATATTCCAAAAATCGTTTAAAATTGGTGGACATATTTTCCTTAAATATAAAACATTTTCCCAGTAATACAATAAAATTGACACAGTTTGAGCAGTTCCTATTGTTGATAAAAATATTACAAAGTGAAAAACTTTCATAAGACAATTGGAAATCAGTAGAAATGCTAAGTTGAGTTTCTATATACAAAATGTATGTCTCAATATTGTTCCAAAAATATGAACATTAGGACAATTCCAAAACTAATGCATATTTGTTTCAACAGACATTAAACATAAATCACAGAGACAAGATTCTACAATGCCATATTTAAACAGATTTTCGTTGTTGGGAACAATGTTCATCAGATATTTATACTGGAACGTTCTTAAGAAGGAATCGATTGTGATTTGAATATAATGAGTAAATATTAATTCCCAATGCAACTGTTTATTAAAAAGCATTTCCCATTTGTGTTCTTGTTTGATGTTTTATATATGAGTATTCTCTATTAACATTTCGTTTATAAATTTGCATATTTTTTGTTGTTGGGTTGATTCTATTAATTAGGTAACTAGGTGACACGTATGACATTTTTTCATTGTTCATTTTTTTTTCTTTCCAGCATTTTGGTATACAACCAACTAAAGTGTGGTATTTTAAAAAATCAGAACGGGGCAAATCATATAATTCTTGAAGTTCTGTGAAGGTATGACAATGTTTCTTCCTGTAGTTACAGATATGTTCTATTTGTGTAATACCTCGATCAAACCCTGTTTTGTAAAAAAATGTTTTATTAAATAGTTATATGTTTGAATTGTTCTATAGTATTTCTTTCCCTATGATTGTCTGTTTTTCTTTATAGTTAGCGCGGCACCATCCTTTTAAGCATTCAGATATAAATTTTGATTTCAATTCCAAAAAGTCTACGTTTGATGGTTTTAGATTGCATTTAAAGATAAAGAGATTGCCATTATTTTCAAGCATGTCACTGTACATGTTTGTCCATTTTGTAGTTGATTGATATAACATTCTTTTCACCCAGCTTGATTTTAGCGCGTCTATAAAATTTTCGAGATCAATCATTTTAAGTCCTCCATTTTTGTAGTTTTGAAAAATTTTGTTTCTCTTGATTTTATCTGGTTTATAATCCCACAAAAATAAAAACATTGAGTTCTTTATATCTTTTATAATTTCATTGTCTGGATTATTTAAAACTGTTAATGGATGTAAAGGCGAATGTTTTTAAAACTGTAATTTTCCCCATTAAACTTAGTGTCCATTTTTGCTATTTTGCGAGACATTTTTTAAACTCTTTAATCTTTGGTTTGATGTTATACTCGGTCATTTCGTCCGTGTTATTCAAAAATGTTATACCTAGTGTTTTTGCACTTTCCGATGTCCAGGAGAAATTGTGTTTTTTACAGAAAATAATGTTTGAAAATTTTATACGTCCTACGCACAGAACAATGCATTTATTTTTATTTAATCTTAGGCCTGATTTTTTTTTTAAATTGTCAAGGGTTGTAATAAGGGTCTCAAATGATAATCTGGATCCATCCAGAAGGAATCATGCGTCGTCTGCGAAGAGCGTTTGTTTAATTTCTGTTTTTTTACTCTTATACCTGAGATATTTTCATTTGTATTTATTTTCGACCTAATTGTTCGCAAAGTACAAAGAGAAAAGGAAATGAGAAAACAGGGTGAAAAGGATGCCGAGCAATATAGCAGACGGAACAATATAAAGATCAAAGGAATACCGGATCCAGACCCAAATGAACCAGCAACAGAAACAGCAACAAAAGTTATAATTTTTTTCAAAGATAAGAAAATAGCAGAGATCTCAATGAATGACTTTGATATCGTTCATAGAATACCAAATACAGAAAACAAGAATCGCGACATCATTGTTAAGTTTGTCTCCAGATTCACAAAAGACCAAATAATATGAAACAGAAAACTGCTGAAAAATTCGAATGTTTACGTGAACGAAGACCTGACGAAAATAAATCTGCAAGTGTTAATGTGCGTTAAGAAGAAAATGATGGACGAGGTGAAAGATGCCTGGACCAGCAATAGCGTAATCAAATACCGGGATCAAATGGGACATGTACATACTGTGAAACAGGACGAATACCAGGAATGGCTAGACTTGCCATGGCCAAACCGAAGAGAGTAAAACAAAGGAGTATGCTCCTTTTTTGAACAGTATACATACACAGATATACTCTATGCTCGTGAAAAATCATGTGCGTTATACATTCACAATATGCTCGTGCAACATTCTTCACCAATCACAAATAAAAACCGATCTGTATAAAAGGTAAACCGTTATTGTGCATGGACTAACCACACAATAAGCAAGAAATTGTAAAGCGGGTTAAATTAATCCATGCACTACTTGAATATCTATTGAAATATTATTACATTAAAAACACTTCAATGTTTATTTTACGAATTATCATTATCCAAGCAGAGTTTTCGTTCGTGCCTCCACATGAACCGCAGTGTAAGAGAGTGCACCCTTCTATGGTTGCTCATCTTTTTTCATGAAAAAAAAAACAATTATTGAAAAGAACAATCATACTGTTTTAATGGCCGAAGTAATAAACATGTATTATATTATATTAAATTGCATGTGCACAGACTAAATAAACTGTAAGAAAAATATTTTTAGCTTAGCAAACCTAATTAGCCCACAAACAACACATACGAATAATTTTCATTCAAAAACTCGGCGCACATCTCTTTGATAAATATTGTTAGACAGACATACTATATTATTCTATTTAAGTATTTTAAAAAGCGCATTATTAAATTAATTTTTAATGTCACGATGGATTTTATTGTTGATACGACGTTAATAAACGCTAGCTGCAAAAAATCAGTGTTACTTTTGTATAACAGTTTTATATTGCACTATGATACAATGTTATCGGAAAAAGTTGTAAAGTTCTAATAAGAATCATTTTTATGAATACTTATTATTAAAATGTGTAGTTTACTCTGATTTTTCTTAAGGTTGTATCGTTATTGTCACTATAAAATCACATATCAACACCCTGTTATTGGTTTTCTCAAATTTGACTACATTTATTGTATCAATGCGGTTACCGCAAGTAAAGTCTTCACCCAAAACCTAGAAGTACACTATACACTATAATATTAGAGCTGCTAGACAAGCAACGCAGAAAGATTTTAATAATCTGTGTACGTTACCTCGAATTGAGTACCTCATGATCGCTTAAAAGGTGACAAATGACTTTCGCTATGACTGCTTATGTCAGATGGCCCAACAATATATTATCAATCTAATTTAAATCGCATATTTATATACTTACCACTATTCATGTACAAGTCAGCTATTTCACTTTGAATACCAGGATACTGTCCTACACTGATGCATGAAATGGTGCTGTTGCAGCAGACTGGTTCTGCTAAACCTATGCCCCACAGGGGACGCATGTGTGTTATAATAGTGGTCAGCTTCCTGATTCCCTCGCTGTGCACCTGTATAAAGCGCATTCCCCAGCCTCCATAGCCTACCAGCACCTGACCTGTATGGGGCACATGAACACTACCTATTCTCTTTAGTTCAGGGTCTCTGAAGGGAGCCAGGACTATCGCATTCCTGTTCAGGGTTAAGAGCATGTTCTCATTTCTGTTTATGATGTACAACTTGTCGCCTCTGGGACTTACAGCACATTTCCATACTGCAAACCAGAATAGCATCAATATAAAGAATTTATATTAGTTAAATAATCTTAAGAATTATACTTCAGTGATTTTGCATTTAATACGTTTTGTTATGAATATGCAATGACTAATATTAGATATCTTCATAAAATCCAACACCAATTAATAGTTTGTGAATTATGCTCTGAATTATTTTAATGTCCGAAAGATTGACATGTTGATATGCTACTGGTGAGCTAGAAATGTAAACTATTAAACAGTGCAATAATATGCACACTTGAATGTGTCAGATGATTTAACTTCATGAAACAATATTAAAATTTGTATATATGTACACATCATTCAAATTAATTTACATGTAAGTGAAATTGAAATCAGCTGACATATGTCATACATATATGTGCAAAATATGATGACTTTTTTTGATAACTTAATAACAGAACAATAATGTTTCAACATATCCAATATTTAATCTAAATTTGTAATCTAATTCGTCTTGTCTACCCTTTACAAATGTATTTTGTTAAACAATAAATATTAATAATTGCATACATGTCCTTTATATTAAAAATTCTAAAAAATTCAATGGCAATTTTCGTTTTTACGATTATATTATTCACAGAATGTTTTAAAATAATTTTACTTGTGCAACAGATTGTACCTGTATTCACCCCAGGAAACCCGAAACCTTGTGAGCAGTGTAAAACCATTGGAGCAGTGTTCGGTATTTTACCATAAACTTACATAGGGTAAGTCAATTGGAAAAAATAAAATTGTCTAAGTCTAATTTGAAACAACTGTGTATTAACATTGATAACAAAGGCATTGGCCTACATGTCCAAAAAATACTGACAAATTTTCTTAAAAAAACCTTATATGAGCAGTGACTTTATAATTCTCTTTGGTGACAAAACCCCTAATTTCCAGCCATTTTGTTGCAATTTCTTTGCTTTGTAGAGGCCTATAGTAAGTGTATGTAGGCTCATATGCATACAAATGTACTTTAATGCTTTATAACACAATTCTTTATTCTTTGCATTTCATGCAAAATCATTTCAGAAACTTGATTCACTTGTCTGATATATAATGTGGTTATACTATGTCCACTTTAGATAGTAAAGCTAATAGTTTTATCCTAATTACTAACGCGTTTGCCAGTTTGTGATTAAATTGCATTGTATCACAATGCTTGTGTTGCCCCCCCCCCCCCCCACACATTTTATACCCCTTCCCCACAAACTATGTTTGGGGGGCTATATAGGAACCAGTTTGTCCCGTCCGTCCCTGCCTCAGTACGTCACGTCCGTCCAGATGTTTCGACCGTATGTCCCGATTTATTTTCATGAAATAACGTTTGAACAAATGAACATACAACCTTCAAACTAATGGCTACCTCTTAGTTTGGTTTACCTACCCTTATCTTATCAGATATATGCTATACACGAGTCCATGTAATACAAGGCTTGCTACCTCTCAACATTTCAACATGTCAAAAAATGAATTTTAAACGGGTATCTATAAATTGTTGACTTTAGTGTATCCCATTTTTCTATACAATTTGCTCACAGATTCTATCAACTGTTTAACTTATTGGCATCTGTATCCCAAAGTCATGCCTTTTGTCAATTGAGATATCCAAGTATATATAAAAATGTCTAAGAAACTAGTCAATTAAACACATGTTACTCAAACCATCTGAAAACAACAGTCACCTAACTACACCACCCAACTCCTATTTATGGAGTTGGTTGTTGTCAGCATGTTGAAAAAAGTTCTAATTTTTCGGTAATAAAGTAATGACCGATTTTTTGAGGCTCTTCAAAAGTGAATCAATGAAGTAAGGTTTGCGATTATCACTACCATCTGCTTTAATCCTGTGACTAATTAAATATTATACATACAACCCCCATATACACTTATTAAGACATCATTCTATGTACCTTACCAATTATTTATGTGACAAAGCAATCAAGTATTTCTTTAAATTTTTCAAAATAGTGTTGGTAAAAAGAAATAATACTCGAGAATGTTGAAAACGCACTATTGATAATACATAAGGCATTTAAAAGTACATTTGTATGCATATGTTCCATAGTTTCCAAAATACACTTACTATAAACCTCTACAAAGCAAAGAAATTGTAACAAAAAGGCTGGAAATTAGGTCTTTTTGTCACCAAAAAGAATTATAAAGTCACTGCTCATATAAGATTTCCTGGTCTTCTCTAGATGGTATCCACGTTTTTCCAACATGGTCATTAACGCAAATTTCTCCACAAGAAATAGTTTTCTGGAGAAACCCTGCTGAGAGGTTATGACAGACATGTGTAATTTTGTATGAATCATTTAATTATTGTAGTGGCTTGCAAATTAAAGCAGTTTTTCTCACCTATATGCCTGAACATGGCCCATTTTGCCCGATCTTCTACTTAAGGTAGCCACGTTTCGCTCATTTTTCATATTTGTCAGGATTTTTCCTACATGTAGGCAAATAACTTTGCTATCAATGTTAATACACAGTTGTTTCACATTGAACTTGGAAAATTATATTTTTTCCAATTTACTTACGCTATGTAAGTTCATGGTAAAATATCGAACACTGCTCCAATGGTTTTACACTGCTCACAAGGTTTCGGGTTTCAAGGGTTGGTATTGCAATTTAACAACCACAAAAAGAGGTCAGTTATGGTGCCTATCAGAGAAACTCGGTTACTAGATAATATATGTCATATATTGACTACGGTACTGATATTTACAAATCAATAGAAATAATAGTTATAATTGCATTTTAACAAACATTATTTCCTTCACACCATTTAAAAAAAATAGTTTGTTTAACATATTTTACCTGTATAGTAATTTGACAACAACGAAAATGTCAGTAAAAGTGTCTCTCTTAGAAGTTACTATTTATACAATTTCAGGTTATTATTGTCGATGTACATGATGACGCCACTCATATTTACAAATCAATAATACTGAAATTCTTTCTTGTAAATTGTAACACTAACTTGACACATGTGCATTAAGAGAAATGTAATCTTACAAAAACTTTATTATTCATTATTTTATTGGTATTATACTATCAATCCTTCGCGATTCTTACCTGTCAAATTACCTGATTCATCCTCGTATAGTTTACTTATATGATTACCACTCAATGAGTACTTGTACAATGCTGTTTTAGAAGTAATGAACAGGTCTCCCTGATGGTGGGCAATACCTATACATGCATGCTGTAACTGAATCGTCCTTCCCGTAATAATCTGATCAGTGATGACTGTTATAAACTGGACCTCATGTGTTTCTCTATAATCCACGGTCAATGCCACCTCACCTGGTGTGATGTGACACATTTCTATTGGACCATCAGATACACCACAGTGACTTACCACCTGGTACTGCTGGTCTAAAAGCTTGACTTTATTATTATTGGTGTCTAGAATTAAGATATGTCCATCAGGGAGAACACATATGGCTGAGATCATGCACCTCTCCGGATCACTTGGCATATTCTTTTGCTCCGAGTTCTCACTCACATTGAGCACCTGGTTACTGAATGCAATGCTCACAAGACCTGACAATCTGGTCAGGTACTGTTCAATGGCATTCTTTGGCTTAATACTCGTAACCAGCCTCCCCAGACATAACAATTTGAATAAGTATTGCTCAGTGTCTTTTATAGTCTGGTTTAATAACGAGCATTCTAGTTTAACTCAGTTCTTATCCATGTATGATTCGATTTGCTGTATTTTGTCCATACATTTCCGACCGGCTATAAAGCAGAGTTTCTTTTTGTTTTTGTCAATGCTGTATAGAAGGAGTTCATTGAGTGTTTTTAATTCATTCTGATAAAGGATGCATGTTTTAACACTAGTCTTCAAAGAATCTTGAAGACAAGACAGCGACCTTTTCGTTTCATCCAAAGTGTTTGTTTTTATACCACACAAAGTGGAATGCATCGACTCATGTATTTTTTAAACCATGTTTTTCTCATCTTTAGCTGTTTTCTACAAAGTGCTCCACAAAGTTTTCTCCATAGTGGAATTAATTTTTTTGTTCATTTTCCGTACCATGATTTCTGTTCCTTGTACGTCTAGATCCTTGATTCCGGACTCACAGTAACTTTGAAGCTTTTTTAGTTTAATCATATTGATCCGAAGCTTCGCAAACAGTTTATTTATGTCTGCTGCATGTTTCTTAGCTGAGTTAAAGGTCACTGTTCTGCATCTTCTGAAAGAAAGTATGGACTGTATTACTATTAAACCAGAGGGTAAAACCCATAAGGGGCTTACCTTAGACCCAAAATAACTAAACCTTTCTGGGCAGGTAGGGTTCATAAGGTTTCAGAACAGACTTAAAAGGAAAACTTCTAAGAAATCTGGCAGCCATGGTTGAAAAAAAAAACGCACAATTATTTTCAAAATCAGTCCGGATATCAAAACATGTTGTAATGCTCTTAACACGTTTCAAGATGAATGGTAAAATTGTGATTCCTTGAGTGTTAACATGGTTTTACTGTAACCACATTAAGGAAAACTATCATGCCTCATGTTTTTAAATATACAGGAACCATAGCTTTTTTAGTGGAAATATAATAATTACAAACGGTTTGCGCAAGTTTCTTGATGATGGTGCAAACAAAGCTAACTTTAAAAGTGATCAAAAACAGTTTCTTTGATTTTAACCTAGTGACCTAGTTATTAATCCTATATGACCCAAGTTTCAACTGAACAGAGACGTAGATTCGACTTGCTGTAACCAACTTTTATGACGATGGGAAAATAAATGTTGCATCTAGAGTGTTCTTAAACTGTTTGCTTAATTTGATATGTTGTCCAAGTTTTTTAACCGACATGACCCTGTTTCGACCTCATCCTAGTGTCATTTCGATAATGTCTGAACAGGTTGTATTAAAAATTAGGCCAGGAATGTGTCATCAAGAATGTTATAAAGTTATTTCGTTATTTTATTAATGACTTAGTCTTTGACCCCATGTGAACCAGTTTCGAATTTTGCCTAAATATAATTGGTAAAATGTTTTGACGAAGTTTAATGAATTCGACCTATTAACGCGGCTTCTAAAGTATTCACAAGCATTTTGACCTAGTTTTCTATACCACAATAACCAGTTTCGAACTTGGTCGAGATATCTCTGGAACAAATGTTTTCACTAATTTCATGATGATTGGGCTATGACGCCTTAAGGAGTGTTAACAAGATTTTTTAAATAAATATATAGACAAATAAAAATAAATGAGATAAATAATAAATAGGCATACTTGTGGCTTTATATTATTCATAAGCTTTTTTATTTGACATTGTGACCTAGATTTGAACCCATTTGACCCATTGTAAATATGCATAAAGATTTGGCTATAAATGTCGTAATCTATAGTGTTTACAATATTTCTATTTATTTTGACACCTATTTTCTATTATTTGTGACCATGTTTAACCTCGGCTGATTTATCATTGCAATGCATCTTCTGTTTTTGACTACAGTGACTAACTTTGCTGAGATGTTATTGGGACTTACGTTTTGACACAGTTTCATGACACTTTTACTAGAAATGTACTTTCTAGATTGTTCACTCGTCTTTGAATTTACCAAATGACCTTGGTTTCAACAGCACGTGACCCAGTTCCGAACTCGGGTAAAGTGTTAATAAGCGCTTGTTTTCACATTTGACTTAATGACCTAGGTTTTTAGTCCCTGTGATCGAGTGTAAGCTTCATTAGTTTTATAAGTTTCATAAATCTGAGCAACAAAGGTTGTCTCTAGAATATTCACAATGTTTTTACTTTATTTTTACCTAATGACTTAGTTTTTGACCCTATGTGACTCAATTTAGATCTTTTTCTTTAATAAAAAATTTTGACCTAGTTTTTTAACCTTCATAACGCAGTTTCAGACTCGAGATATCAGGTAAACACATATTCCGATAAACTTTCGTGAAAAAATTATGTGTTCTCTACTGTGTTCAAACGAAATTTCTGTAAGATGAAGTTGTCAGTAGATTACGACCCTGTTTCATACCGTTTAAAAATAAGCCAACATATCATTGGGACAAATGTTTCTAAGCTTTATGACTATTGGGTAATACATTTGACTGAGTGTTCAGAAGCTTTATTCTTTTATATTTTTTATATATCATTCGAACATATTATCTGACCAAGTTTTCTGCAAATTGGGCTGCCCATGTGGTATCGAGAGCGTTCGCAACTTTTTTTTCTGAAATTTGACACAGTAACCCTTTTTTGGACCCCCATGTGACCTTGTTTGAAACTTGGCTGATATATCACTTGGACAAATGCTCTCAACATGCTCAATGAAGATTATGTAATAATGATGGTTTCAATAGTGTTACTAAGCTTTTTTATTTTTTTGACCTAGTGACATTGATTTTGACCTCATGTGACCCAGTTTCAATGTTTGCTGAAGTTTCCAATTAGCCATATATTGTGATCACAAGAGTGTGTTTAATTATTTTATTTTATTCGACATAGTGACCTGTTTTAGACACATAAAGATCGGGGTATAAAACCTAATATAAAAGTGTAAAGAACCACCCATCCAAGTGCCATTACACAAAATAACTGCCTACCAATGTTTGAAGCCCGACAAGAATATTTTAAAACCTATTAGCCTACTGTTTATTGTCAATTCAAATTAAAGGCATAATTTACATAATTTTTGAGAAAACAATATCTCGCAGATTCGCACTGAGCGTAGATTGTTTGTCGTTTCACTATTAATGTCTGATTTAACCATAAGTTTCACTAGTCTGGCAAATAAAAAAGACCTGAAATTGTATTGTTTCAAAGTTTATAAATACCTGTGAAAGGAAGCATATTTTGAGCAGCACAGCTCATAGTGGCTATTACAGAATCTCTCTAGTTGTTTCGTAGTGTGTATTTTGCACATTCGCAAAACAGCCGCCAATTCCTTTGAAACTGGCCAGTTCTTCATATTATCCCGTTCGTAATAAACACGTTTGCTAAACAATTGATCATGTAGCCCACAGCACTTTCTGCAAAAACATTGTTTACATTTTTCACGGTAACACACTGCATATTCAACAATTTCCTTGTCCTTGCATGATGTACTACAGAAAAAGCTAACCCTATCAGAACCAGTTCCAATAGAAAACTGAGAATGTGTCGCCATTTTTAACTAACTTTTAATAAAAATGTTAAGCACTTGTATTGAACTACACTGTTAATCTTTGATCCATTTATGCTATTTCAGAAATGTATTGTCATTGTATTGTCTTGTATCCACCTAGCGACGACAGAAGTTAATCTAAATGATACACACACAATCTACAAATGACCTCATATATTAAAATACCTTCAGATAAGATTTTCCATTTGTGTGGCCTGCTATATCAGGTAATGTTTGGTCGATATCACAGTGTACAGATGTTTAAAGAAAATTATAACGAATGTTGTTTGTTTACAATTTCGATGTTTTTTTTCAACAAGATAGACTTTGATTAAAAGGAAGCCACTTTCAATTATTCATCAAAAGTTTTGTTTAAACATTTTGATTTGCAAATCTTGAAATATGAATTATTAATGGACTAGTATTGGATAAAGTAAGTTAACAGTATTTAGTTAAATCCATCATAACCCAAATCGACACACTGCTTTTAAAGAACACACTTTACCCAGACTGATTGAAATAGGAAGTTATAAGTACAAGATAGAGTTGGCGGTTTTATGATCATTTTAATGTCGCAGCGCCTGACAACAGTGGAATGCTATTCACTGTGAGGAAGTACACATTTATTATAATTTTGATTGACACAAATAGTAAGACACAAAAAAGAAAATTGTTATTTATATCTTTTCATTTACGTTGACACATAAGATTAACAGATGATTTGGAAAAAAAAACTTTCTATTTCATGCTATCATGAAAATCATATTAAACCAACCTTGTGTGTCACTGGTCTGTCCTTCAACGTTGCAGTCACCTGTACAGATACTATCCAAAAGAAAATCAAATATTCTCTTAACTATCAAGTAAACATTGCTTTCTCCGCTTTCAAAATGTCAAATAACATACAAAATGTATGTATAGTTTATAGATCTAAAAAAGTTGATTCAAGTAAGACTTTTAGACACTGAGTCCTGCTTTAGACCAGCACAAGGAGCAATCCTTAACCTGTGTTATTTTTGTGGTTGAACTTAAGTGTTACCTTACATTTTTGTAGGGTCACCTCTTTGATATTTGGTATTTGAAATTAATATATATCATGTGGTAACAAAAATATCTTTGGACTGACAAACCATCCAGCCAATGGACAGGTGCATTCAAGGTGATTTGAAGGGGAGAGGAATATATGAATTGACCATATGTGATATTGAACTCGGTCAAGATACCACTAGAATGAATGTACTGAACAAGTTTTGTGGTCATTGGGAAAAGTATTTAATTTTAAGAGTTTTCACAAGGTTTGACTTTAGCCATGTATGGGAAAACTGACCCCCTCCTCTTGCCCCTTGCATCGATGTTCAAGGTAATTGTTACTGAAAATATAAAAATGGTTCATTCTCAATAACTTGAGTTTGGATGAAAGTGTGTTGTTTGCGTAAGTATCTTATATGTTAACATTGCTTTCAAAATAAATCAAATTCAACTAAATTCATTGGTAAAAAATGAAAATCTTTTTTGACACGGTTAGGTTATTTTTCTTGTTTGAAATAATTAATGTTAAAAATAATTAAAAATTCGTACCAAGTTTCGTGCGTCTAGTAACTTTAATTTGTTGGAGTGCTGGATCAGACTCCGGTTCCACACATAATGTAGCCACTGGCTCGGAAAAGTCCGCATCAACTTCGAACGTTTTAAGGTAAACAATGTAAGCACGCAATTGCATACTTATAACGGTGATCAAAGGAGGTAACATACAAAGGCAAATTGTTTCATCCGCTAGTTGTCTACCTTAGTTAACCATAATTGTAAATAACAAATTCATGATGATGATGATCATCATCAGCAGCAGCAGCATCTGTACCAGCATTATCATCATTTTTATCGTCGTATTCCTTGTCATTCTTCTAATCAGAAATTGTTCCTGAAATGATACAGTCGATTGACTTCTTGCATTCATCGCAAGGTTTTATGAACGTGATAAGGTTGTTAAACAAGTTTGATTTTCGGATAAATGCATAACACACAAACAGCAGATGATTAACTTCAGGTTACAGTACACTAAATAACCGTTTCATGAAGGGCTGTACTCTCTAAAAAAATACCTTAGTTGACAGGAAGGCATGTTTTACACTTTTATCTATTATTCGGGTGTTATCTTTCGGAGATAATGGTAGGGCATGAATAGGTGTTCACTACTGAATCCCTGATATATGATAAACTTGAAGACTATAGTTAACCATCGCACTGAAAATGGTTACATTCCACTAAGAAACGGCCGAAAAAAAAAGTTGCAAAAACAGTCGATTTTGATTTGTGTCAAGTTCTTTCTTGCATTGTACATGATATATCTTTTTGTTTGCATAAATCGATTCCGCTTAGAATGGCCTTTCAGAAAAGGTATGGTTATGGGGGTCTCTATGTGCAAAATGTTGCATTTATTTTGGCCTTAATCTGTCGCTTTCACATTGAATTATATAGGGAAACTATTTAGTGTATTCTGACCTAAAGGCAAACCAGGCCCAGTCACAAAGGAGCTGTATTTACCGAAATTCACCATTTTTGGGGCGGGATTTTACGCGTCTGGGCAAGTTTCACGGAATAACCGCGTTTGTTTCATGAATTTAAGGAGCATTGCGGGTTTTTAAGAAAAAATGCGTTTTTAGAGGAAAATAAGAATAAAAAACGTACCCAATCTCGTCTTGAGCATCTCAGATCTCAACAATTTGTGCTGAAATAACTCCTAAACATGTTTTGATAGTTGTTTACTTCTTTTTCTACATAGCTTGTAACAATATTCCAGTATAATGACCGATTTTTATTGTTAATGGTTATCTTTTTTACTCCTAAATGCCCTTTATTAATCAAAGCTCCTACCGCGAAAGCCAGATGGCTTACCAAGCGTTATAATAAAATGCATTTTAAAGCATTTCTACGTGAAAGATCGGTGTGAAATTTGGCATGCAAATAGAAAATAGGTTCATACGTATCGAGAAATACTTATTTTTCGCGATGTTAACCGTAAACGTTGTCTTATTGGTTACAGTACACTAAATAACCGTATTATGAAGGGCTGTACTCTCTAAAAAAATACCATAGTTGACAGGAAGGCATGTTTTACACTTTTATCTATTATTCGGGAGTTATATTTCGGAGATAATGGTAGGGCATTCATAGGTGTTCACTACTGAATCCCTGAAATATGATAAACTTGAAGACTATAGTAAACCATCGCACTGAAAAAGGTTACATTCCACTAAGAAATGGCCGGAAATAAAAGTTGCAAAAACAGTCGATTTTGATTTGTGTCAAGTTCTTTCTTGCATTGTACATGACATATCTTTTTTTATTGCATAAATCGATTCCGCTTAGAATGGCCTTTCAGAAAAGGTATAGTTATGGGGGTCTCTATGTGCAAAATGTTGCATTTATTTTGGCCTAAATCTGTCGCTTTCACATTGAATTATATAGGGAAACTATTTAGTGTATTCTGACCTTCATGCAACGATAAGGCAAAACTCGGCCATAACACATAAATCGGCTAGTAACGACATCTAGCCGTTATCGTTTTACCCGTCGGTATTTGCTCGGCCCAATATCGGCAAGATACTTGATTGGTTGCCGTCGGCCCGTAATCGGAAATGTCTGAGACACACGATGATATGTCTCTTCATATATGGTTAAGACTGACGATGTACAAGTGGTACACTATTTAGATTCTGCTCTGTTTGAATGATATTTCCAGATCTTTATATTAATTCCACAAATAAAATATGGAACTATTACTTTAAGTCATGATCAATATTCATATATATCAAAGAGTTTTGTTTATCAAATAAACCGAAATATATAAAGGAAATTAATAGATTTTCACTAACATGATTCAATAATTGTATTATTATGAAGTTTTTCTCTACAATATAAGTTTTTTTGTTTTTTCACCAAAAATAACTTTTTATTTTCTGCAAACTATTTTTAACAATAGCAAGTCATGAGGAAACAACATAAAAATGAAAAACAAACAAACAAATGAATAATTTTATTTTTTATAAGGGTATGCATGTGTATAGAAATGTGATCTTAATGCCTTATTTTTGACCATTTGAGGCAGTATTACTTTTATTTAAAAAACCTGAAATTGTATCAGTGCAAAATTATTTTTTAAAGGTATAAATGGATAAAACGCATAAAGGCATCATAACATACAGCATGCATTAACAGAACATTATGACAATAAATTGTTCTTCATATACATAATAAATATTACCGTGTACTTTTCATATAAATTCTAATTCCGACTACCTATCTGGAACAATAGACAGTCTTTACGGGGGCACGACTTTCTCTGCCACTCATCAAATTAGCCAATTACTACAAGTTGGCACATTTTGCTTACGAAATATGTATTTGGCATTTTCTTTATAAAACACCATAAAATAGCCAACAATACAATATTTTTTTACATCGATGCTCATTTTGATAAATAAAGAGAAGCCCTGCAGGGACTTGTTTACATATGGTCGAAATAACATTTTGACAACTTGTTGTCACATATTTAATATGTAAAAGAAAACAATATATCAGAGAGCAAAATGACAATAATGGCAAATTTGTATTTTTTTCAGTAAAGTGCAACCGCGCGTTTAAACGGTAAGAAAACTATCGGATCAGTGTGGGGACTTCTTCTTAAAACGCGCGGTTGCACTTTACTGAAAACATACTTATTTGTTTAAAAATATCATGATACCTAAAGAACACTCTCACGAATTAGCGGGCTCTCCACTTTATCCCATTAAAAATGGTGAAATATTTCAAAAGACATCATTGCAAATGTTAACTGGGTCGCGCTTTATTCTCCCAACACAGATCTTAAAAAGTCACGTGTTATAGGCACCGTGATTCCATCTTTTAGTCAGCATGTACGATACTGACGCTAAATGGCAAGTAAGTCAGAAAGAGCAAGCATGGGTTACATGGGGTTATGTTTTGAAACCAAATAGATTTAGAAGTCGGTTAATTCAGTGTCATTTTCATAAGAATTTAAATAAAGAGTGTCAGAGAATTGATATTATTGATAATATTAAAGAAAATAAAACTATTTTAAATTAAACATACTAGAAATACTATTTAAATAGACCAGCATTATTTCGTGTGTGATTGCGGCAGTTGAACTGCGCTTCGGTTGAAATCTACACTAGCGGCCGTTTGTAACTGGTTTAAGAAGTTTATGAAAATCAGTGTTAATTTCTATTAAAATAGGTAATTTATACAAGGATAGGCGTGAACAAATGTCAAAGAGAAAAGCGAATTTAAACTATATGAAATAATACAATTTTGTACGTACCATCAGCGCGTGGTTTGAACAGGCGACATAGATTTAATGTGGCCTTGGCTCGGAACCAATAAAATCTCTTCGCAGATGTTTACGTGTCAGGAGTGTTTTTTAATAAAACATACATTATACTCATTTCACATGGTAAATATTTGCATAATCCCATCATAAGTGGTCAAAACATTGTACTTACTAGACGGATTACTTCTTAACCCTTTTTCTTTTTATGCTCATTACTTGTTAACCTCCATACCACGAGTAATGACGAGCAATACCTAATATTTTATAAAGCACAGCATTATTAAAGGCTCTTTTACATGCCCTCTTTACGAAACGCCTGATTCGTGCTTAGAATATTCCAGAGAGCGGCGATATACTAGTAGACCACGCACATGTCATTATATAATATCGTTTACATTTTTTTCCTGCTTTGTGAACCGCCGAAAAACGGCCCTTTCCCCTCGGATTTTTTTCCCCTTAGCAGGTAAATTTTCTCCTAGATTTCATATTCTCCCCCCCCCCCCAAAAAAAAAAATAATTTTTTTTGTAACCTTTAAATATATAAGTTAACCTGATCCAGTGTAGAAAATAGAAAAATATTGCATAATTAAATTATCTGTTGTCCTGAATTTGTTTTAAAAACAGTAAAATATGTTGAATTGATTATTTATGACTTATTTTCCCAAAAATCCGGCGTTTCGCGCATTTTTTCTCCAAAATCCGGCGTTTCGCGCATTTTTTTCCCATAAAAGAGGCCAGGCCCTTTCCCCAAAATCAGACAAAAAAAACTGGTTTAGCTAAACTACATAGCTGAGCTATGAGTCTTTTTTCTTTGCAGCACTGTATTAATCATAGCCTGAACAGGGTCATTTCACTGCGGCACAGCAGGAACATGCACATATGCGTACTGATAGCAAGATATACACAATACACAATGTCCCATATTTTACAGGAGCATGGCAAAACAAGTAGGAATAAAATTGGCCTAAAGTAAAAAAAAGTTTTGTCACTCGCCGTAAATGGAGACTATCGCATGGAAATGTTATTGTTGTCTAACTATTCGTTTAAAAAATTATAAAACAATTAATGAACTACGAGAGTTATTTTGCTTGCGGTAAATAAAACACTCAACATTAAAGTACGGTGTCCAAACACCTATGTTGTTTATTTGACTGGTAACGCGATCGTGATAACAATGTGCCCTTTTGTTTTAAGGATTATTAGTAAACTAATAAAACAACAGATGTAAGCTTTCTCGTAATTCAAATGTAGACAAACTGGTCTTTTGTAACTATTATAAATATTTTTTTACATTACATTTCAACCATTATTGAAATAGTACTCACAATGCAGCATCCTGTATGTACATTTAAATGAATGCGCTTACAAAACTGTGGTATTTCGTCCAAATGATTAAGAAACATTCTCGTGCAATACAAACATATGTTCCTGAATTATTCTTTCATTTAGAAGATAAACTATTAAAGTAAGCCCCAGTGGCATCAGGAGAGCAATTTTTCATTATTCCTTCGAGGTGCATTACGTATGGCAAAGGACAACATACGCAGCTTAGACATGAGTAAATATCAAGCAAAACAATGAACCACCTTCGAACGGTAAATGCATTGCTTAACGTAATTCTCATTTGATACAGGTATACTTATAAGGCATTGCAATTTTTTCCATTTATTGTTTAGAAGTGAACATGCCACAGATCACATGGGCGGAATGTACATCTATTAACAGCCACTTATTGATCTTATTCGCTATATTCACTATCATTCAATTATTTCATTTTCAAGTTGGAATATGATTCAAATATATGAAATGCAATGTTGTTATAACGGTACTGTTACGGTAGTATCATTCGTATAAACATTTTCCAAATTACATCTGCATACGTCTTGTAAAAACAGTGATGCGAATGGATATAATAAACTGCTGTTCTCGAATAAATTTAGCCACCAGCAAAGGTGTTCCTATTATATATTATTTTATATATTTAGCGGTAAACCGTTTGAACCGCTTGCGACTGAACACGAATGTTGCAATTCTATCTATCATTATAGTTTGACACAGTTAAAAGTGGGTAGGCACTATAACAGCTAATTTTAAAATCCAAATTTTTCTTCTTCGCGCGACCAATTATTAGGTCATAGAGATTCTAACTTTAAATCCGAGGACCGTTTGGTTCAATCAACAATTCGCTGTGATGCCGACGGTCTCAAGATGGGCACTTAACGCAGATAAGCATCTTTAACAGTACGCAATACCACTTATGTGTACTGATACAATTTTACTGGTTATAGCACAATAAGGACTTAATGAGCATGTGTAATATTCCATGTAAATACAAGAAAAATAAGAAGCGGAATTACAAAAATTATGTAATTTCTGAAATCCCTTGATGTTTTTGGTAACAGCTTGATGATGACATCGTATGAAGGAATTGAACCGCCGCTAAAATATAAATAACGATAGTTTTTGTCTTTTGTTTGATTTTGATTAAAGGAGCCGTGTGGTATTCAAGGTAACGCGTTTATCAGCTTGCTTTAAGTAAACTGAATTCATGTGTGTTGTGTTTTTGTCTTCACTTAACACTACAATTATTTAAAACAAAATCAAGTTCGTTTATAATACTATTTGTATTCTGTTGCATATAACACATATGGTAACATGAAGTAATTTAATATGTATTTCATACATTGCCCGTTTGATTGTTTATGTTTTATGCAATTTATGAGTAAACTAGTTAACTTACTTTATTTAATATTTTTGATCATTTAAATAGTTTTATTTGCACATCAATAAAAAGGTCAGTAAAACACGTTGCTTGAACAGTAAATTTTGGTCTGTTAATTTATATTCGGCATATGAAGATATCATATTATTATGTTTTATCACATGATATTTGCCGATATCGCCATTCGATATATAATAAAAGTATTTAAACACATTTTCAAACAATGTTTAACCTCCATAAAACCGGTTTAAACCCCTTGGGCTTTTCATTTACCTTTCAAATGCGGCGACCTCAGTCGTGTTCCTGTTTGTGTGTTTGAAATGTCCATCATTGTGTTGTTTAGAGCATTTTGTTTCTGTCTCACATATCAATATATGCAATAGACACACTGTCCATGAGTATACTTGATCTAAACATATATAAAGGCATGACATGTGATCAGTATTGAATTTTATAATTTGTTAAATAAAGTACATATATCAATACATGAAAAGGTCTAGGACACATTTTTTTTGGATAACAACATTTATAATCTATTTCACAATCAATGCTATAACGGTAACATCAAAAACAACAGAGACGAATCTACTATAGTAGAGAGCGAGAAGTCAAGTTTGGGTAATGCATTATATACAATTATTCATAATACTATTTATACAGGTTTCTTTGACTAAATGCTTTATGTATAACATAGCTAAGTTTCTGTTGGTACTTGCATTATCCGATTGCATTATTTCAATAAATTTTATCATGTTTGGTATTTTCCGGTAATATTTATTTATATACAATTTCCTACTATCATCATATAAAGAGCATTCTAGTAAAACAAAGATATTCATCCTCAAGAACATTGCAATATTGACATTTTCTATCTTGAAATGGTATGGCCTCAGGTTTGTGCCATCTGCCTGATTTTATTTCTAATATATGGGATGAAACCCTTAATCTACAAAGATCAGATCTAAACTTATTTATGCTAACATATTTTTAAGTAAGGTTGCAATTGAAATTTACAAAACTGCCTGTTACTTATTGCTCTTGAGGAATTATTAAAGCGGGTATATACGATATTGTCAAATATTTATTTATTAATATAAAATGTGTAAAAAACTTATTATACATATATTTCAATATAAACTAAAATAAAAGTTAAGAAGAACATGTGTCGAAAAATGCTAAATAAGCCAGATATTTAATTCTGAAATCGAAAAAGGCTGTACAGCCGAATTCGCCAGCATGTATATCATGCATGTACGATGTGAATCTAAATTTAGTTTAACGGTTCATTTGAAATTCCTGCAGCGATATCGATTCATACGACACACGAACACTTACTAAAAAGACGAATGCATCGGTTATTGTAGGAAAATAATTACGAATTATCTTCGTCACAATCGGCTCGGGGCGCTAATTTGTGTTTGCTGTATTTTATGAAATTCGTCTAAAATGTATCATTTTTCTTGCATATTGTGTGTTTTTATATCATATTTGTATCAATATTTTACAATTCAGCACATATAAAAATCGTATATACCCGCTTTAAGTTGTGACATCCAATTTGGATAAATGTATCATTTAATCTAGACTTCACCAAAGATAAAAAACACTTTTCATCACCTACACCTTGATTCAGCCATACATATTGAAAGCCTAAGGTCTGCAATAGATTACATACAGATTTTTCTCAAGAAATGTTTTTTTGGTTTATTTATTTAAGTCTCACACATGTGGCTATAAATACACTTAACATACTTATGATTTTCTAACTGTATGATTTTCAACCAATACCGTATTACATTTATGGGTCTTTTAGTTATCAAGGATGTTTTTCGAAGTTCCCTATATACAAAATTATTTTGTGTTTGAATTTTCACGCTAAGTAGTTTTTTGCAAAAATTTAGGTGACCTCTTTCAAGTGCCATTGACTCGGTAAAGCCCCATATTTCTGACCCATAATTTAAAAGAGGTAAAACAAGCTGATCAAACAACTCTAATTTGGTAAGCATTGAAATTGTTGGATAATTTATTAAATATGAATTAAGCTTAAAAACAGCCTTTGAGGCTTGACCTGCAAGTGTTTCAAAGGTATTTGCAAAAGATCCTCCTGTAGTGAATACAATTCCTAAATATGCAAATGATTTAACAATTTCTAATGCTTGGTCTTTGTAAAAAAAAAAAATATCCCTCCTAAGTTGTCCCCCCTTTTTTGAAACCATAACCTTTGTTTTATTTGTGTTAACACATAATTTCCACCTTATATCACAATATTCTTCTAACAAAGACAAACCTTTAATTAGTTCATCCTCAGTTTCTGCCATAATTACAATGTTATCTGCATATAACAACAAAAATAATTTTAGCATACCAATATCTATTCCTTTAAAATCATTTAATATATAATGTTCTTCTATGTCGTTCAAATAAATAGAAAATATGAAATATGATAATGATTCTCCTTGTCTTACTCCTAAAAAAACAGGACAAATCTTCATTACGTATTGTATTACCAAATTTTATTCTTGATTTTGTATACAAAGATTTTATGATATCAAGCATTTTTCCTCTAACGTCTAGCTTCAACAGTTTACACCATATGATATACCTCACCAAGTAATCAAACACTTTGGTTTAATCAACAAATACGGCATACAATCTTTTTTGTTCATTTAATAAATAATTAATTACACCGTGTAACACAAAAATGTTATCAACAGTTTCCATATTTTGCCTGAATCCTGCGTGTGCCTCTATGTAGACATGATAGTGTTCAGCCCAATTGTTAAGTCTATTGTGAATGACATTTTATAATTAGAATTGTTTGTCATGCTAGTGAAGCTGAAGGTTGACTTATATGTGTATTTATTCATTTGCATAAATATTGCTAATTTTATGTTAAAATTTGTAGTTTTTATGCAAGTAATAATAAGCCAATGAACAGTTGTTTGACATTTTAATGCGTAGCTATTTAAAAATTCAGAGCAACTACATCATGCTTTAATTTCTAATTACTATAACTACAAGCTGTTGTTTGGTGCGGAAAATTGACGATTGTTTTTGCTTCAGATGACGCCGATACATATCGTTTTTTTATTAGCGAGCCTTTACGTTCTGGCTTCGGCTACCGGTAAGTTATATGCGTAACTTATATTTGCTTAAGTTAACTTTGAAATGGAATGGCATTCACAGTGTCACTGTTGAATGTCGGGTAAGTGCGTATGTTAATAATACAGTCATGGCTTTTTTCGAGATATTAGAGCATTTTTTATGGAAAGCGTTCCAAAATCTATTGATTTAATGTATCATAATTATCGCAATTGGTCTTAAACGATTGCAATTGTTTTAAAAGCTTTTTCATGAACGTTGCAATCAGACAATCACGAAGAAACACATAAAAAGGACGATCGTAGCGATGCAAGAAAGGAAAAGTCTACTTATTGACTTTGAGTTATCGATAAGGTAATCGATAAATGAAGTTTAGTGTAAAAAGTAGTTGTGTTTCTATTTATATCAATAATTGAAAATACGCGTGTGTTCATATGAAGAAATTTGTAATTCATAAATGGTCAACTAAAACAAGATTTACGAGTTTGTCCCACAATGCAAATTGTATCCAAAGTGTAAATCGACATCAACACTTAAGTGGCTATAATAAAACGCGTCCAATTAATTTGATTGATTCAGGATGAATATAAACGATGTATCAGTCGTTTTGTTCTGTAGTGTAGCCGTGGAAGTTGGCTTATATATTAGTATTGTACAACAATTCTAATGGATTGGCAACTTGCCATTAAAAACCCATATTCGTTTAACCCATTGTTTACAAATGATGCAGCTGACGTTACACTCTGGGCATATGTGTGTTAAATTACAGAGAACCCATGCACCTACAAAGGAAACAACTATCGACACGGTCAAACTTTCATAGACGTTTATAGCGAGTGCAAATGTGACGATGGAAAAGTCACATGTTCTCAACGCGTATATCCCAGTGAGTTTCTTTTTACACTTTAAATGCAATGATGTATCAGTCGTTTTTTTTTTGTTATCTTTATATTTGCTTCTGTTACATTTTTTAACATCGACAATCCAGTAAAACCCTTACCTTAACGTTGTTTCCTCTGAATGCTTCAGCATCGGAGGTACATATTTATGTTTTTTTTTCTGTAGTGTAGATGGGTATGTTGGCTTATATATTTATTTAGCGCAACAATGCTTATAGACTGGCAACTTGCCAATGAAAAAACCAAGATGCCTTTCCCCATGTTTTACTAATGATGCAGCTGACGTTACACTCCGTGTATATGTGTGTTAAATTACAGAGAACCCATGCACATACAAAGAAAAAACCTATCAGGACGGTCAAACTTTCATAGACGTTTATAGCGAGTGCAAATGTGACGATGGAAAAGTCACATGTTCTCAACGCGTATATCCCAGTAAGTTACTTTTTACATTTTAAATGCAAACGATGTAACAGTCGATTTTTACGTTATCTTTATATTTGCTTCTATTACATTTTTCTACATCGAAAATCCAATATAACCCTAACCTTAACGTTTTTTACTCTGAATGCTTCGGCATCGGAGGTACATTTGTATGTTTTGTTCTGTAGTGTAGATGGGTACATATGTATGTTTTAAATGCTGAATTATTACAGAAATATAATATGCCTGTATTAAATTGTTTCATCACATATTAAAAAAAAACTATTTTAAATCTATATAAGTAGTTTGGTGTAGTGAAATTAATTCCTCTGTATTTTCATATGCGTATACGTTTTGGCAATTTGCTTTTTTTTACTTTGGATGCTTCAACATTTGGTGTAATCATTTCTATTTTTTCCATAGGTAAACTACCATATTTGTGTAGAAATATCATAAAATAAATATAATTTGTATTTATAATGCAATATTATTAAACTATTTATTTAGCGCAACAATGCTTATAGACTGGCAACTTGCCAATGAAAAAACCAAGATGCCTTTATCCATGTTTTACTAATGATGCAGCTGACGTTACACTCCGTGTATATGTGTGTTAAATTACAGAGAACCCATGCACATACAAAGAAAAAACCTATCAGGACGGTCAAACTTTCATAGACGTTTATAGCGAGTGCAAATGTGACGATGGAAAAGTCACGTGTTCTCAACGCGTATATCCCAGTAAGTTACTTTTTACATTTTAAATGCAAACGATGTAACAGTCGATTTTTACGTTATCTTTATATTTGCTTCTATTACACTTTTCTACATCGAAAATCCAATATAACCCTAACCTTAACGTTTTTTACTCTGAATGCTTCAGCATCGGAGGTACATTTGTATGTTTTGTTCTGTAGTGTAGATGGGTACATATGTATGTTTTAAATGCTGAATTATTACAGAAATATAATATGCCTGTATTGAATTGTTTCATCACATATTAAAAAAACTATTTTAAATCTATATAAGTAGTTTGGTGTAGAGAAATTCATTCCTCTGTATTTTCATATACGTAAACGTTTTGGCAATTTGCTTTATTTTACTTTGGATGCTTCAACATTTGGTGTAATCATTTCTATTTTTTCCATAGGTAAATTACCATATTTGTGTAGAAATATCATAAAATAAATATAATTTGTATTTATAATGTAATATTATTAAACTATTAAAGAGATGCTTTTTGATATGTCTTAAAATAATTTTTTTCCTGATATTTCGCGACGATTATGAGACAATTTAACAACATGATGCAATGTTTTCTGAAGAGTTTGATAGAAAACGAGAGGTTGTGGATGATTTTTCATGTTTTGATTCATCACGCATAACAACACGTGACAACTCTGTTGCTCCGATGTGTATTCAACCGTAAAGTATATTAAATGGTTATTAAATTGAAATGTATTTTCCGTTATTCGGTTGTTGTTTTTTTTAATATTTTTTCCCATTTTGTCCATTGTATAGATTCGCCATTGATGTGTATAGTAACTGGATGATTGTGACGTTTGGAGCTACTGTTTATGTTTAAAATGCTTTGTTTTCACAGTTCCAATTCGGTGATCGCAGCGTTTGATTGCTATGTTGTGTACTTGTGGGTTCTGTCAAGTTTATTTGTTTGCGCCACAATGCTAAGAGATTGACTACTGACTACTGTTGATAATTAAAGAGCTTATGCTATTTGTTAGAATCGATCGATCAGTTCCTTTTTTAAGCACGTTTCTCTTTTACTGTCATAATACAATACAAATATACAATAATACTGTCATGTATGTTTTATCTAAATAAGATTTTATCTACATTTAAATACGTTCATCTGTATTGCAATTTCAGTACACATATATGTAATTTGATTTATACTCTATATTATTCAGTACAGGTATACATATTTCTGTTTAGATGCTTTTATGAAAGTAAATCTTTTTTATTGTGTAAATTAAATATTGTGTGAATATAACTTTAATGTATAATATAATTTTCTTACACTATGAATGAAATACTATTTAACATTTCATAGAATTTACCTACACGACCATGTAAACTATTTGAATTTGCATTTAAAACCATTCTTACGGCTTCGTTCTGATATGGCAGGACGACTATATGAATGTATAACTACACGATGTCTATGAATCGTGTTATCAACTACGAGATATGGTTTATTATTGTTTATGGTTTCTTTCATCATAAATAACAAAAATATTTTTTTCTCTGACTTGCATCCGTCTCCGTTTGTAAAATTTATAGAAACTCTATTAATGTGAATAGTTCCGTGATGATCGTGAGGTTTAGAGTTCCTGTTTGAACTCCAAATACTTGTATTTGACCGTTCAAATTCGGTAATCCAAGCGTCATTATTATTTTGTTCTGTAGTGTAGATGGGTATGTTGACTTATACATTTCTTTTGTGCAACAATGCAAATAGATTGGCAACTTGCCATTAAAAAAACATGCTTTTAACCCATTGTTTACAAATGATGCAACTGACGTTGCACTCCATGTATATGTGTGTGAAAATTACAGAGAACCCATGCACATACAAAGAAAAAACCTATCATGACGGTCAAACTTTCATAGACGTTTATAGCGAGTGCAAATGTGACGATGGAAAAGTCACATGTTCTCAACGCGTATATCCCAGTAAGTTACTTTTACATTTGAAATGCAAACGATGTATCAGTCGTTTACATGTTATCTTTATATTTGCTTCTGTTACATTTTTTCAACATCGACAATCCAGTTAAACTCGAAGCTAAACGTTGTTTACTCTGAATTCTTCAACATCTGAGGTACATGTTTTGTTCTGAAGTGTAGATGGGTATGATGGCTTATATATTTCTTTCGTGCAAAAATGCTAATAGACTTACAACTGATGTTTCACTTGGTGCATATCTATGTTCAATTATAGAGACCCCTTGCACATACAAAAAAACAACCTACCAGGACGGGCAAACTTTCAAAGACGATTGTAACGACTGCAAATGTGACGATGGAAAGGCCACGTGTTCTCAACGCGTTTGTTCCAGGAAGTTAGTTTTCAAGTTTGGATATATACATTGTTACAATCGTTGGCTTTCTTATATTAAAATTTGCTTCTTTTTAAGTTTAATTATTGACAATTAGGTAACCCAGATTAACGCCTCTGCATAAAACTCGTTTTAGTAAAGTATACAATTTTGTTAGTTTAAGGGATTCCGAAAAATGGTTTGGTATATTAAAAAAATTGAATTGCATATGATTTTCAAATATGTCTCGATTGATAGATTCTTTTTGAAAGCATGCTTTTATGAATAAAAAATACTTTGATTTTCTTCAAAATGTAAAATAAGTTGATTGAAAAAGTGAAAAACATTTCTTTATATTATCATTTCATTATAATTATATATTTATAATTTGTATTCAACTTATTTTTTATTTGTATTGGTCTTATGTAAGTATATCTCGATTTTGTGTAAAAATAATTATTATAAAAAATTGCAGTTTTAATTGTATTTCAATTCAATGTTAAAGATTTGGTATTTTGAATTTACGGGTTATATCTTTGAATTAACATACACAGCCAATGCATTTATATTGGCATTTCAAACAACGGCGAGGAAGAACAAAAATGAGACATGTTGTGGTTACGGCTTCGTCCTAACATTGCCCTACGATTATATAAATATTTATGTTTCGTTTTCTCACGCATCAAAAGTTACAAATCTGCTTCTCTGTTTTGCATCCAATCATTGCGCATATAAATAGTATTAACATGCTTTTTTTCAACGTTATAATGCGATGCTCCCAGCTCTATGATGTACTTGTGGGTTTTGTCTAGTATATTATTTGTCAAACAATGTTCAGAGATTGACTACTGTTGTTCTTTCCTGCAATGCAGCTAAAGTTTCACTATGTGCATATTTGTGTTAAGTTACAGAATACCTAGGCCACAACAAGGGGCAAATCGACCATGGTGGTCAAACTTTCACAGACATTCTAGGCCATACTATCGAGGACGAGCGTAAAGATTGCAAATTTCACCACGATGGAAAGGTAGCGTGTTCTAAACTCAAATGTCAAAGTAAGTTCACCACTACATGTTGACTTTATACAATGTATCAATCGTTTGTTATATCATACTAATATGAACTTCTATCTAAAGTTTCAACACCGGCTACACAGTTCCGAGGATTAATGTTTCTTCATAACAACTTGCGTTTTTCTTTCAGGGAATCTCTATTAAAACTAATACTTTATATTGTTTAATACATCGAAATATTTTGTTATAGCGAAAAATGCCTCTGTATATTCATTTCAGCAAACATAGTTGTTATTTGCTTTTTACTCTGGATACTAAAACATCTGATGCCCATATGTATTTTGAAATTATTTTCCGGAAGTGAATCTCCATATTGTGTAAATAATTATTACATAAATAAAATTTTATTTTATTTCATTTCACTATAAAGGAGATTCTGTTTCATATATCTTAGAACTAATTTATGATTGGTTTCTGGTTAAGACGTCGACTGGTTTTACCACATCTTTTAATACAATCGTTTATGTTGTTTTAAGTATACAAACTGATTATTGCTGGTTCTCTCTATTTTAGAGTATTAGAGGCAGAGTCGAACACGTAATCAAAGCGCAACTCATGACCTTTGAAATTTGAAAAATAAAAATAATCGAATTGCTATGATTTGTGATTTTATTGTTCTTATATTGATACAGGTGTTGAATTTTGTGCATGTTTATGTTGTTTTGGCAACCAGCCAAACCCTCGTGTTAACCATCTCCTGTCTGACGCTACTTTACTATTTGTTTACTAGATCTGATGAATTTGAATCAAATGTTACATTCGTATGACATTTTGCGGAGCCAATACAATTGTTGCCTTCAAACTGTTCTGGTATAGAATAATAAAATTATATGAATGAAATTAACGTTAACACTGGTTTGAATTCCAAAAGTAGCTATATATTGATTATTATAAAGCTAACATTTACTGTACATGATTAACTCCCGATGGTATGTTGAAGGACTGTAACTTTATCAAATATACTTCCCAAAACATGGATTTGCAAAGAGCAATGTCATTGGAACCATCGTGACTGCTTCTTGTCTTCGGAAGGTAATTTAAACGTGACTAGTTGAACGATGTCTTCATGTTAACATTTTAATTTTATGAGATTGTCACAAGCGCTAGCTAGGGTAAAAATTATCGTACAATTTCTTGGTTCTTACAGTACATGTGTGAAATGGTTCGATTTTTGAACTTCTTTATTCTTAATGGTGGCCACATGTATTGATAGTGTATTGTCATATTATTCTAAATATTTTATTCGTGCGTAAGCTTTGTGGTTTTTTTTTTGTAAATTGTTAGAGTGATGCACTAAGAGTATACATATGCAATCTTCTTTTAATATCAGTTCTTAAAAAAATATTCTATTCAGTGAATAGGCCTGTGACTGTAAAAATATGAGCAGGTATTAAAAGAAGATATTCCCCATGATTTCAACGGGTAAGACAATACTTTGTCAATTCACAGTCTCTTCAAAGCAGCAGACCAGAATATATACTTAAAATATGGAACTGTTATTCTATGCTATCCCGTGATTTATAGGAAAATTTTAGTAATTAACAAATTGCGATTCCATTTTTTGAACGATGACAATAATCAGCATAATGAATCAATTTTCACAGTATCATTGTTGTAACACAGTTATCTTGTTCCTGAATAATTTACTAAAAAATAAATAAAACGCATGCCGGCTTTTAAAATTTTAAAATGAAGCAAGAGATGTCTTTCAAAAAGAAAATGTGATTGACATTAACTTGTCCTAAACATCAGAACAAAGATAATTGGTAACGCGTCTTCTCGCCCCCCCCCCCCCCCCCCCCCACACACACACACTTTGCGCATCCCTTATTCTCATCGTTCCTGCCATCGACATCCTATCGTTAGTTTAACGACTCCACTTGAAAACACCCTCAAGAATTGCTGGACAGTTAATGGTGTTCAATTTTAAGAAGTTCTAATGTATATAATATGTTGTTCATTTATGCAAGTTTCGACGGTTGACATTGGAAATTAATTAATCTTTAATAATCATAATAATAATAATAATAATAATAATAATAATAATAATAATTTTATTTCATGAAGAATTCACATTAAGAAATAATTTCCTGTTTACAATGTGGTCTTCAGTAACAAAACTCAAGTATATATTTTGATGCATACGAACATACAAGAGAAAAAAGAAAATGAACTATACAGTATAATGTTATAATAATTTCCTTATCAATTCCGACGACGTCGACGACGACGATGATAATGACGACGGTGATGATTATGATAATACAAAATATGATACAAAAATCAAAAATCAATCTTTCAAAAATTAATCCTTCAAAATAAATCACATCAGACACATCACAACAAGGTATTAACATAGACAAAAAATAAATAAAAATGAGCATACATGTATATCAATGATTTGTTTGTAGGTATTCTTTAGATTTTATTTTGAATGTAGCATTCGAAGACACTTGTCGGATGCTTATTGGAATTGAATTCCATATGGTTCGTGACCGAAACGAAAACGCTCGTTTTCCATAATTTGTTTTAAACGGAATAGATGATATATCAGTGTGTGTGATGGATCTAAGAGCGTACACATTGTTATTTGAGATATGAATAACATTGTTGAAATAAGATTGCAGTGCGCCTATTACAAACTTATGAACAAAAGATCCAATTAGGAAAGTACATCTGTTATTGAATGTCAACTAATCAAGTTTTTTTAATAAGGGAGCTGAAGGAGTTGAATATGGTTTATTCATTATTATTTTAGCAGCTCGTTTTTGTATCGAATTTATTTTAAGTAAGTGTGACTGTGTTGCTGAACACCATAATGCGCAACAATTATCCATAGTCGTTAATATATATATGAGTTGTAAAATAGTTTGTTTGTTTCATAGTTAATAAAAGAGCTAATTCGTTTTAATAAGGCCAGTTTAAAGTAAAGTTTACGACACACACTGTTTATGTGAGATTGCCATGTAAGATGCTCATCAATCGTAACTCCTAGTAAATTAAATTATTTGATTTGTTCAAGGATAATGCCATTAATATTAAGTCTAAGATTGTCTGTAGAACTACAAGCTTTTGATAAAATCATGCATTTAGTTTTGTTTGAATGAATTGACATGTTATTAAAGGAACACCATGTTGCTATACTGTCCAGATCGTTTTGCAAATTTAATTGTATATTTTGAATGTTATAGTCCGATACGTGTAATGTTGAATCGTCTGCGTAAAGATCAATTGTTCAGTTTTTAATGAAGGATGGGATGCCATTAATGTAAATAAGAAATAAAATAGGCCCAAGTATAGAGTCTTGTGGTACACCGGTTTTGATATATTGAAACGACGATTTTTTGGAACCTATTTTTATACACTGTCTTCTATTAGAAAGATAAGATTTTATCAAAGCAAGAGCATTGCCAGAAAAATGGTACATGCTGAGTTTTTCAAGTAAAATGTCATGATCTACTAAATCGAATGCTTTTCGGAGATCCAGGAAAATTGCTCCAACCATGCAACAAGAATCAATATACTGTAACCAAGAATCTACGAGGCGAATCAAGGATGTTTGACAGGAATGATTTTGGCGGAAACCAGATTGGTAACTGTGGAATAGTTCATGCTTTTTAAGATATGATTTAAGTCGATATGTAATGTGTCATATCAAATATCTTCGAAATTGTTGGGAGATTAGAAATTGGTCTATAATTGTTAAGATCACTTTTATCTGCACCTTAATGTATTGGCAAAACATATGCATCTTTAAGCTGGTCAGGAAAAATTACAGCATTTATACAAGTATTAATAATAGAAGTAATCGGACCTACAATGATATCCCCACAATATTTGAAAATTTTAGCGCCAATATTGTCTATGCCGGCAGCTTTGGATATTTTGAGAGAGTCTATTATTTTCCGAACGTCAAATATCGTAATCTGAGGAATGTCAAATACATTCATTCCTAATGTTTTTTGTCTAAAAAGGTTTTACAAGTTTGATAAATGTTTTGGTCATATTTTCTTTTCTATATGGGAAATGTTGATGAAATGATTGTTAAACTCTTCTTAAATATCTTCAACATTTTCAATATATTTATAATGTATACTTATTTTTGTTGGAAGAGTTAGTGAAGTTTGTGGTTTTGATAAAGTATTAAGAGTATTCCATAGATGCTGAACTGATGCATTTTCCATCACCGATAATCTGGGAAGACACTTAAAGCACATGCAATAAGCCCAGTTTTCTCAGAGCAAGGCTTATTTAAATTGCATCACACATTATTGCGTGTGTTTTTATGGCTTATTAGTCGGTTTAAAAAATAGCTCATATGGGAAAGAATTTCAAATTTTTTAAGGACAACACGCACACAAGTATTTTATTTCCATTCACAAACTATCTGACGAAATCAATACAGGAATAATATAAATGTTTAATTACGTCTACAATGTGTTTTTAATAAAATGATTTACTATATACATATTAACCCATTTGTGCCTAGCGTCTAAAAAAAAGGCCATGGCAAACAGTGTAGACCCAGATGAGACGCCGCGTTATGCGGCGTCTCATCAGGGTCTGCGCTGTTTGCTTAAAGGGATTTCTGTAAGAAGAATTTTAAATATATAAATAAATATACTAGACATCCCTAATTTTGGAAATAAATTGATCCGATTTAGAAGGATGGGAGAGTCCACTAGTCATAAATGGGTTAAAGCTAGCACTGTACAGAGGATGAAATATATAACTAAGTAACAAAGATCTATCAGTAAACTGCTTATAGATACATTTTTGCCCAGTCTTAGACCAAACCTCTAGCGAATAAAAATAACGTAATGCAATTAAAATTCATTTATCACTCTTATAAAGCATAACACAAGAGCAGCGGAGGACAAATAGAACCAACTTGACTTCTGCTGATTGGTTCTGGTTTCCAAAATGCGATGTTCATTGTGAGTGCCTTAAAGTTGGTTACATAACCGAAGATAATATAATACGAAAATGACAATATAATTACCGTTTTTATTTTTGTTTTTGCTAAATTCATGACAACATTATCACAGTAAATATATTGGAACAAGAGTCATCAGCAAGCGAGGTAGACATTCCATCACTCTAATTGAATCCAAAAACAATGCATTTTGGAAAGCACATTTATTTTTGATGCGCTTAGTGACATATTAGTTTTTAGTCTTTTTTTTCATTTTCCTAATCTGCGTTTAGTGGCTTTGACATACAACAGTAATAATCGACACGCAATACATAAGAAATTAATATAAATGTACAAACATACTTTTATATAAACCATTATTGACATCAAACAAATGGCAGGAGGACATTTTTCCAGAGTACGATCTGAGATACTCGAATGTAAAAAATCATGAAAAAGAATCGAGTTCAACCAATAGAAGAATGATGCTCTATTGACCGGGAAACATATGTGCACATATGGGAAAAGTGCTTTATGCCCAAGATACGATGATAGATGCAATTGACCTTTTCAAATATGAATTTACATTGACATTGACACCTATATTATTAACTGAAGTATTTCAGTCTGTCTAAAACTTGATGAAGTAAGCCTCTATAATGCATATAATGTCTTTGTAGTTAAGTTATTTACAAACGCGCAACTGATGACTGAGTGCTTGCATGAAACTGGTGTTCTCATGTAAATTGCGATTGTCATATGTGTCTTGTTCTGAGAAATTTGGGCTGAATGCATGTGCGTAAAGTTTCGTCCCAGATCACAGGCTAGTCAGGGACGACACTTTCCACTATTTTGGTATTTTTCGTTTAAAGAAAGTCTATTCTTATCGAAAATCTTTTTTAGGCGGAGAGTGTCGTTCCTGATTAGCCTGTGCGGACTTCACAGGCTAATTTGGGACGACACTTTACGCACATGCATTATGCCTAATTTTCTCAGAACGCGACTCATATGATAGAGATTTTTTTCATTGCACAAATGTGGTGTTTTATTAATGTTGGCTTGGTTACCCTAAAAAATGAACGGATTGAAACGTGAATTGGTGTGCTCTATTTCAAATCAAATTTAAGTGCTTTTCTCAATTATGGTTGTCATATTAATATCAGTCTTCACGCCAACCACGAGCTCGACAGCTCAGAGTTATTGAAATGGATAGTTAGTTGGTTCCTAGTTCCTTATTCCTTATTCGAATAAGGAATAAGGAACTGTTACTTATTCCTTATTCAAGATTAACACATTTGATATAGGGTTTTTAAGAAAAAAATGCATACAATTCATCAAGTAAATCAAAACAAAATAACTCGGATACATTTACTTAATGTATAACGAAACATGTTGATGTGTCTTCCTCGCGCTTGCATACGATTGCTTGTTTAAACCGATATTTTTTAATTCGAATACCAACTTCACATCACCAAAACCTAAATATATAACATTTTTTAATATGTATGTGATATAAAAGTGCAATCTTGTACATTTCATGTCTGTTTTTATTTATAATCCAGTTCCTTTTTTGCGGTTGAATAAGGAAAAAGGAACCAGTTCCTTATTCTTTATTCAAGCCGATTAAGAAACTTGCATTTTCTTACTTAAACATCAACGAACTTGATTCAAAGTTAACCACATATAAACGAACATCATTATTTATAGTTTGTATATTTAAAATACTAATTATAATACATTTCTACTTAGTTTTAAGTAATGATAATCCAGTTCCTTATTTAGTTTGAATAAGGAATAAGGAACTGGCATGTTCTTTCTATAAATTTTAATAAAAATGAACCAACGAGACGAATAAATCAACGAAAATTATTTTTAATGTAGGAATGGTATAAAAAATATTAATTGCAGTTCATTTCTACTTTACATAGTTCCCTATTCGATTTGAATAAGGAATAAGAAACCAGTTCCTTATTCCTTATTCAAATCGAATAATGAACTGACATTTTCTTACCTAACAAATAAATAAACAAGAATAAAGAGACGCATAAATCAAGGAAAATCACTGTAAATGAAGGTTGGGTATAAAAAAAAATATATTTTTATTACAGTACATTTCTTTTTAGTAATATTTTGTATTCTTTTGTTTCGCGGCTGAATAATGAAAGCGCAACCAGCTGCAATATCTAAAAAATATCACCTGTAACTATCGAGAACAGTGCAATTTTGTCGGTTCCCACGACTTTTAATCGTGCGCCAAATGTAGAAGGTCGCCGGATGTAACGTATGCATCCTACCACCCAAAACATTAAGTTTTGGATTTTAATTGAAAAAAAGCCAACAACAACAGCAACAACGAAATACAGAGGCATTTCGATGAAAATTTCCAGTCTAATAGATGCACCTTGGCCGCGGCTTCCGGTTCAGTCTCACTTTAATGTGACTTCAGTGACGTCGCACTGATGACAATGCTGTCCGGAGCATTTGCATTCCTCATGTTCCGAGGTTTAAAGTCGCCGAATGTACCGTTGGTCTGCATGAGCAAAAAATGCATATTCGCACTAAAAGTATATCTAGGTTGCGCGCTTTTTCGTTTAAATTATAAAATAAAAAATTGAGGCATTTCGATGAAATTTTCAGTCTTGTAGAGGCACTTGGACCGCTGCTTCCGGTGCAGTCTTTCTTTTACGTGTTGAAATCATTTTACATTCTTAATCATATCCCTTCGTAACAGTTTTCTTATGAAAAGGGCACTATATATCTAAAACATGTTTAGTTTTCAGCTATCACATAGTCTTGACCAACGTTCAGGGTCAGATAAGACTTCAGGAACTGTACCAGAGATATAAATAACAAATCTTACGCTAAACATCACCAATAATAACGAATAGAAAGTTGTACTTTTCTAGAATAGTCTGAATTTAAGTATCCGAAATGATGGCCTCTGAATAATCAAGGAATAGGGTGTTAAGGAAGCCTGTATTTCGGACAATCACTTTCGGATATGTTTATTTTAGATGGTGTGAGGGTTATTTAAGCTTGATTATGGTATATGGACGTATTCTGTCACATTTATTTTTATATACGCTGAAAACAAGTATTATGAAGACGATAATAAGGAAATAGTATTGCCTTACAAAAACAAAAAAATACAATTAACCAAAGAATACTGAATATCAATGAAAATAGTATATGTAGGTTTGTAGTTAAAAATATGTATTACAATATATTTCTACCTAGTTTTATTAAATAATAACACAGTTCCTTATTCAGTGTGAATAATGAATAAGGAACTGATTCCTTATTCCTTATTCAAATCGAATAAGGAACTGGCATTTTCATACTAAACAAACTATTGAAATGAACCAAAGAGACCAATAAATCAATGAAAATCATTGTAAATTTAGGTTGGGTATCAATTGCAGTACATCTCTACTAAGTTTCATTGAATGATAATCTAGTTCCTTATTCGGAATGAAAACAGAATAAGGAACTGGTTCCTTATTAATTATTCAAATCGAAGAAGGAACTGTCATTTTCATAGTAAACAAAAAAATTAAAATGAACCAAACAGACCAAAAAATCAATGAAAATCAATATATATAAGTGTAGGTTAGGTATAAAAAACATCAATTGCAGCATATCTCTACTAAAGTTCATTTCAAGATAACCTAGTTCCTTATTCGGATTGAAAAAGAAATGCGGAACTGGTTCCTTATTTCTTATTCAAATCGAATAAGGAACTGGCATTTCATACAAAACAAAATATTAAAATTAACCAAAGAGACCAATAAATCAATGAAAATCATTGTTAATATAGGTTAGGTATCTCAAACATTTAATGCAGTACTTCTTTACTAAATGTCGTTTAATGATAACGAAGTTCCTTATTCGGATTGAAAATGCGAATAAGGAACTATGTTATCATTAAATAAAACAAAGTAGAAATGTACTGCAATGAATAATGTTTTATACCCTCTATACATTTACAACAATTTTCGTTGAGTTATTCGTCTAGTTGGTTCATTTTGATTTATAATTTATAAAAATAAAGATCCACTTCCTTATTCGATTTGAATAAGAAATAAGGAACCTGTTCCTTATTCCTTATTTAAACTGACTAAGGAACTGGATTATCAGTACTTAAAACATAGTAGAAATGTCTTGCAATTAGTATTTTACATATACAACCAATATAAAAATAATGTGTTTATTTATATGTGGTTAAATTTTGATCAATTTCATTGATGTTTAAGTAAGAAAATGCAAGTTCCTTATTCGGCTTGAATAAGCAAAAAGGAACTGGTTCCTTTTTCCTTATTCAGCCGCAAATGAGGAACTGGATTATAAATAAAAACAAACATGTTTAAATGTGCAAGTTTGCACTTTTATATCACATACATGTTAAATATAAGTATATGTTTAAGGTTTTGTTAATGTGAAGTTAGTATTCGAATAAGGAAATATCGGTTCGGTTTAAACAAGAAATCCTATGCAAGCGTGAAGAAGAAACATGAATATGTAACGTAATACATAAAGTAATGTATTCGAGTTATTTTGTTTTAATTTACTTTAGAAATGTTTGCATTATTTTTTTTTAACAAATTTGATACGCGTAAATAAGGAATAAGAAAAAGTTCCTTATTTCTTATTCGAATAAGGAATAAGGAACTAGGAAAAAGGAACCAACTTACCCTGCATATGTTGTTGCTGCCTTTTCCGTCATTCCGTAACGATTTCTTGTATTGTGATTGCTTATCACTTGCTCTCACCACATGTTGGTTTGAAGGTGTATGCGATATCGGATTAGCTATATGCACATTTGCCTCAAACGCCTCTGGTTGAAGATCCATTTAAGAATTTATTTTGGGTTATCGATATTGGCCTGTTAATAGGAAATCATCATTTACGAAACATATTTTATAAATTCCGAATGTTAGGCATTAACAGAATATGCGCGGATCGTAGGTATAGTGGTATTACACTTGCGCCAGAACTTAACAGAGTCTCAGATCCAATCTTTGGTTCGAACCGATGAGCAGTGTACTATGTGCTTCACACTTGACACTTAAAGGGATCTTTTCACGCTTTGGTAAATTGACAAAATTGAAAAAAGTTGTTTCAGATTCGTAAGTTTTCGTTTTAGTTATGATATTTGTGAGGAAACAGTAATACTGAACATTAACCATGCTCTAATATAGCCATTATATGCATCTTTTGACGATTTTAAAACCTAAAAATTATAAAGCGTTGCAACGCGAAACGATTGAATAATTTGGAGAGTTCTGTTTTTGTCGTTAAATTTTGTGAAACTACGAAGATTGCTTATATAATGTATAAAATACGTGAAGAATGTGTACTCGGCGGAATAGCTCAGTAGGCTAAAGCGTTTTTACTTCAGGACTCTGGCAGGACTCCAGGGGTCACTGGTTCGAAACCTGCTCCGGGTTCTTTAACTTTTTTTATTTATTTTCTTGATTTTTTACTGGAGCTTTTATGATCCAATGTTTATATTTATCAATATAAAGCATTTAATGAATAAGTTAAAAAAATGCCAAAATCTGTGAAAAGGCCCCTTTAAAGACCCAGAGTCGTGAATGAAGCGGGTCGTCAATGGAGCGGGTCGTCAATGGAGCGGGTCGTCTCGTGCACTATTCCCCGTAACCAAACTTAATCCTCTGGGGCGCTGATCATACGATTATTACCTTTTCACTTTATAAAAATTAACTGCATATATACAATCTAGAATATATCCTTTGGATTTGGTTGGAAAAGTTCACCCTGCCCATTTAAACTCGAGTACAACCAAAGGCTTTTTTTAACAAAATTGGATTATGTGTCGACAAGTTGGGCTAATGTTCACTTGCCTTAAATAAATGACCATGTAATGATAATGATACGCCTTTTTTACTTTGTTTTTATTGAATGCCCTGAAAAAATTATTGTGTCCTTTAAGACTGACGCTGTTTTATTGACCTCGAATCCTTCCCTTGCAAGTCTTGCGCGGGAGCGAAATAGGACATACCGACATACGTAAAGGATGATGGCCTGAAAGAACAAATTGGGTTTGATTAAACTTTGATGAATACAATGCATTTAATGCCATGACCAATTAAAAGGGGCGTATCGATGATATTTTCTATACACATGGCGTGTATTTAAAATGAAGCATATTCTCTTCACGCATATTTATTTGGATATAAAAATCGAGGAAAATGGACAGTGAGGATTTACAGTTCCAGAAGGATTTGAACCAACACAAAAATCGTATCATTCTTAAATAAAAATATAACAGCACTACAGTAACGTTAACAATAGTGCGTGTGAATGCTGATGGCGGGACTTCTTGTACATAAAATTAATAGCGATTTAAATATCACTACATGATGTACGTGTATATCACTGGTGTTCGTGTCGGCAAGTGTAGCTGACCACGAGACATATGCGATTATCAATCATTCAATAGATGTAAATCCTTGTTAAATATAATCTTCCTTATAAAAAATATTACCTTATTACCTGCCGATATTCACCAAAAAGGACTCCAAAATAAAATCTCGAACTAGGTCATTGGGTCAAGTCAAGGTCATGATTCAAGGTCAATGATTGTGCTAATTGTGCTATTGCCAAGCACGTCACCAAATCCAATCCAATAACAAAATGCGTTGTCAAAATGTTCATATTTAAATCATTTTTTAACGAATGCTTACAATACGTACTGACTTGGGTGTGATTAAATGAACAAATTATAGAATGTTGCTGTGTTCTGGAATGCTTTTATGGAACTCAATTTTGCATGACAATTTCTCTTTCTAAGAATTCCAATGCTTTTATTTACAGCTGTTACGATATACAAGTACAAAATAAACATGCAAAAGGAAACAAAATTGTATAGAAATACAAATGCTTATAGAAGGTTATTTCTAAAACTGTATACCGGGTGTAGAAAACATAGATAAACAAAATACATTGTACTTCATTGAGTAAGCTCTACGTGGTAACATGTGGAACTGCGATGTAACATATGGAACTGCGATGTGGTAACATATGGAACTGCGATGTTTGTTATATAACCATGAAAAGGTAACGGTAAACAAGATAATATCGACATAAGACTGCATTCATGTAGCGAAATTGAAATGTAATATTATCGGTCGCTTAAAGGGTCCTTTTCACAGATTTTGGCATGTATTGAAGTTTGTCATTAAATGCTTTATATTATAAATGTTAACATTGGATCTAAAAAGCTCCAGTAAAAACACAAGAATACAGTTAAAGAAAGAAAAAAACCCTTAACTGGGCTCGAACCACTGACCCCTGGAGTTAAAGTCTATCGCTTAGACCACTCGGCCATCCGTGCTCATGCAATGAGTGATGTAGTTTATACTTTATATAAGCTATCCTCGTAGTATGAAAAAATATAACGACAACAACAGAACTCTCCAAATTATTCAATCGTTTTGCGTTGCAACGTTTTTCTAATTTTCAGGTTTTTAAGTCTTCAAAAGATGCATATAATGGATATTTTAGAGCATGGTGAATGTTCAGTATTACTGTTTCCTCACAAATATCATAACTACAACGAAAATTTGCGAATCTGAAACAATTTTTATTTTAATTTTGTCAATTTACCAAAACGTAAAAAGGCCCCTTTAAGGTGGCGTAGTTGGATGTATAAGTCAAAAGAACGCAAAATACGATAGTTTGATGAGAAACGAGAGTTGAATCGTGTTTTAATTATTCGTCAATTCTTTTAAAAGGATTATGAACATGAATAAAAGCTGATGCTAGGTATCACTTGTTTTGTAATCCATAACAATTTCCTATCTTCAAATAAAGTTGCGAATATATTGGATAATGGGGAAAACGGTGGAAATATCTCTCGAGATACCAAACAGAGTTTAGTTTCTGCCACAGAGATAAGAACATTTTACATCACACGACTGTCAGAAATTCAGGTTAGTTTACAGCATTGTTTTAAGATAGAGATGACAGCTTTACGTCAAATGAAGGACTTTATGCTTTTAATTTTGACAACGTACCATCTTTGTCAGGTACATTGTCGACT
Organism: Dreissena polymorpha; assembly: GCF_020536995.1. Classification (NCBI taxonomy): domain Eukaryota; kingdom Metazoa; phylum Mollusca; class Bivalvia; order Myida; family Dreissenidae; genus Dreissena; species Dreissena polymorpha. The sequence continues at coordinate 16,997,754 of NC_068363.1, read as the reverse complement.
TACACACGACACAATAGCGATTAAGCGATTTCTACATGTGTGTCCGTCAGCTTTACCGTGCAAGCTTCCACCATGCGACAACCCCGTGTTTGGACCAGGGAACTGCTGTGGATCGTGTCCGGAGCCTGACACAACCCCGGTCGAAACACCGTCTGCTGCAACCCACGGTAAACCTGACGTCATAATCAATCACCTGCCGTCGCAAAACAATGTTGGCAGACACAAGCGCTATGCGTTTACGCCTCCAACAACAACGCCTTCTACAACTACACATTGTCCATACCCGTGCACTTTCCGTGGGCAGCATTACTGTCAGCCGCTGCTTTGCCGTATTACTTGCGTGGATGACGTACGGCCGCCGGGCGGCTGCTGCTACGAATGTCCCAACGGTTTGTAACCATCATAGGAGTAATTCTCGGTTGGGAATCTTTATTGTAATACTTAGGAATATATGCTGAGCTTAATAAACAAGAATAGTAATATGCTGACTTATTATTTATACAAATCTATATAAGTAAAGACAGCGACTTAAATTCAGCCTTTTAATTATGTTAAAAGACCCTTTACTATATGTATATATATATATATATATATATATATATATATATATATATATATATATATATATATATATATATATATATATATATATATATATATATATATATATCGTTTTGTCTTCAATGATGCAACATTCATTTAATGCCTGTTTATATTTAACAAACACGAGTTCATAAGTGCGTGTTAATCCTTTGTAGGTCCGAACTGTATGTACGAGGATACCGTCATACCGGAAGGACAGAACGCAACTATGGACAGCGGAGAGGTGGTGTTCTGTTCCAGTGGGGATTTGTACGGCGGGTCTGTGATGGTTTATCCAGTTCCTGCGGTCGTCGGCTAACGCATCCCGGGCAACGGCGGATCTGTGATGATTTAATCCAGTTGATGCGGTCGTCGGCTTACGCATTTCTGTGATTTTATTTCATGTCATGTTTTTAAAAAGCTTACATACGAAACAAACTCTAACGAGATCTTAAACTTGTTTATTGTTGTATTGGTGAACAAATAATTGCACCAGCTCTTGGGACTTTAGCCGATTCAACAACAAAAAGCCTTTGTCAAAATTGACATATTTCAAAACTTTGTAAAATTATTTTACAATATATGCGGACTATAGAGTACTATGACTTGTAAATAATTTCAATTTAACACACACGTGCCTAAGCTACTTATATATTTTATTTTATTTCTTTATTTGCAATATTTCTAAATAACCACATCGATTATTGATGATCGATTACGAAAAAAAGTCTCCTAGCAAATACAAATATATAAATTCAATATTCTTTGTTTTTTTTGTTTGTCATATTTAGTTCGATGTTTTCAACAATATTTCAGTTTCACTGCATTGTACAATTCCCACTTTCCTGGGTTTACCAGTACCATCTGCACATTCTTACATTAGTAACTGGAACTTGTCCTACTTGAGTCAGAGGTATGAAATACAAATCTATACAAAAAAATGCACTTCTAACGCATTTATTTCTGATATTTTTCATAATTTATCGAATATTTATCCACGGATATCATCAAAATTTGGAATATGAACATAAAAGTCATATTTTAATCCATGTCTGACTGTTCTAAATCGTTCATGTCAAGTTATTGCACTAACGACAGATTGACACATTTATCTCGGTGAGAATATAAAACTCAGCAAAATTCCAAATATTCATATACGTATTTCAAATAAGAGGTCCATTTCTGTTTCTGTATACTCAAAATGTTTGAGGTCCTGTCTCTACACCCATGTTCAACTCGACACAAATATGTATTGAATCTTTTCAGTGGGTAATTTTGTTGGCAGAGCAAACGTTCATTATTATATGTATAATGTGATACTTGTGTAATAAAGTGTTGCACGTGTAGAAGGCGCTTGTTTTCAACTATATGACTGCTTTTATGATCGACTCGTTTGTCATCGTCTTATTGCACACACACTTTTAAAAATAAAAATGTGATCAAATATGGTTTTTCGATCATATTGTTCTAATGAAAAAAAATAATATGGAAAATAAAAGTTGTTCGCATGTTTAATTTGCACGTGCAGCAAGAGGAACTGCACTTCCACGTGGTTCAGAAGGGTTAAGGCGTTAATGATGAATGCAAAGTAGAAGGCAATATTCCCCAACATAAATGTGCGAAATTTAAAATTGATATATTGAGCCGTTTTTGAGAAATTAGAAATAATCATTAGTGTTGCGTTAGAAGTGCCTCTGAATCAGTCACAGAAATTATTAATAAACTAAATTGGCCGTCACTTGAAGTTAGAAGAGCAAGAGCAAGATTTACACTTTTCTATAAAATTGTGAAAAACATAGTAGCTTTCCCATCAGCCACAAATAGCAACCTGTTAATTCCAAAATCTTCTTATATGAGTACTAGGCACTCACAAAATCACAGATACAGACATATAGGTGTATTATACGATCCATACAAGGTCTCCTTTTACCCTAGAACCATCCGTCAGTGGGACCTGTTGCCTATCACGGCCTGTTGTATTGCAAGTAATTTCTCAGCAAGCTTAAACAGCAACCAGTGTACATAGTTTTATCTTTGGCACAATGTTGCCTGTTACACAATCCTGTATATACAAAATATTTATCTGCCACTATTTTGGCTTCTGATCCAAGCTTGTATCTACAACTAAATCTCTGCAGACTCCTGCATAAACACAGTGTGGCTACAAACTCGACCTAGCCGGCAGATACACAAGTAACAACCGATTCTTGTGTACAAATCATAATTAAGATGCTGTTTTACAAGTTGTTGCAACCATGTGCACAACCAGGTATACACGTGAAAGAAAATGAATTCCTTGTTGGAACAAAAGTAGACCCCTGCTTAATCACAGTGGGGCTTTTGTACAAGGTCATAAACAAAACAGCATATGAAACTCCTGTTGGAACAAAAGTAGACCCCTGCTTAATCACAGTGGGGCTTTTGTCCAACAATGGCTTGAACATAAACAGCATATATGAAATTCCTGCGGGAACAAAAGTAGATCCCTGCTTAATCACAGTGGGGCTTTTGTACAACAAGGGCATAAACAAAAACAGCATATGAAACTCCTGTTGCAACAAATGTAGACCCCTGCTTAATCCCTGTGGGGCTTTTGTCCAACAGGGAAATGAACAAAAACAGCATATGAATTTACAGTATGCCATCCGCTTCATAACAGTATGGCACTCATGAAACTCTATACATGTATAAGGATCGGCACACCATATGTCTTGGACAGAATTCATGGAATCAAAGAGCAATGCCTTAGACGGCCAATGGTTTAACTCTTATGTATTTTGTGTACACGTTGGAGCGCCAACGACCTAGTTGACGGATTTGAGAGCGAGGCATATTTGAAAGATGAGCGTGCGTGGCGTCTCCTATCCTGAGTGAGTGACAAGTGTACTTGTTGCAATCCAAGTTTGCTGCATTTTTAACTGATTTCCTTACAATGGAGCGGAATTCTGATGTGATTGGAATACCATCAGGGTGGTGGAATAGAGGACCCTGATGACCTGTTGACTGGCTTAGATACTTTACTAAAGCTCTAACAGGACAAATAAGTTAAGGTTGTTGCCTCCACAGGGGATTTTTGCCGCACGGCCTGCGGAATTTTTAAAGGCCCTTGTTTCGATTGTCACAGAAGATACTTTACCCCCATCATGGTTTAATTGTAAACACTCTCTATGTAAGACGTTGTTGAAACCAGTCTTGGACAGCGAAACTTCTCCTGCACGAAACAGACCGAAAATTGAAACTAAAATCATATGGGTAATAAGTTGGTTCCTTTTTCCTAATAAGGAATAAGGAACTAGGAAAAAGGAACCAAAGAGTTGTGCTAGTTAACATTTCGGTTGTAACATATGATAAGTTGTGCTTATATGTCATAAACTTAATCTTGCATACTGAAATATTTGCTTTATTCTTAACTTATGGAAAAGGATCAGTCGTCACTGAAAAACTCAAACGCTATTTTATCAGAAAACTTATGAAAATTATACATGTCAATCAAAATGGTTTCCTTTTTTATGCCAAATTAATGTTGACAAATTCTCATCATTGTGTACATATCTGTTGCATATTGTTTTTATTTTTTAATTATCATTGTTAAAATAAATGGTACAAAAGGATACACCTATACTATGTAAAGGTAAAACGAAAATGAGAAAAAAAAAACAAGTCACAAGCAGAACACAGTATTTTAAACAGAAAATCCTTGATCGAGTAAAATCAAGAGTTTTCTTTTTTCAGCACTGCTTTGAAACGAATAGTGTCACGTTTGACGTCAGAATTGCAAGATAAAGCCTTTTATAGCATGGTCAATACGCATCTACATATTTTCGGTTCGCCAGACAGTCTTCGAAGAAAGCAAATCATGCAGAAGATCAAAGATGTAGGAATTCTTGCTCAGGAATTTATAAAAAAAATCTAGTTATCTATGGTACAAATATTTGCTGTAGACATTATTATAATTTAAAACGTTCTTTATTTGTACTGCTGATTGAAAGTATTCAACATAGTTCCCTTTAATGTACGCCATAAACATAATGTTTTAAGATGGTTAAGGGTCCACATCACAACTTTATTTATTCTTCATACAAACTTGATGTACTCACAGGCAGCAGTATCATAAATTTGCCCCCCCCCCCGGGACCCTACCCCCCCCCCCCCCCCAGGTATGAAACGAACTATATGCCTATAGTTGAAAGATTGTGGAACACTGGACGTGACCTTTTTCATCGAAAACACAAATGTTCCCATGCAGTTGCCGATTAAATGCAACTGGATTCGTTAAAAGACAGTAAAAGCAACGTGATTACACAACTAACCGATCTCCTGCTCGGCTAATAACTTTAATATTCAATTAAATTTGACTTTCTCGCTATATGTCACTCGGTGTTTCATCTACACGTGTACACCATTTAATTTTATAACGCGTCATCTGGTTGGTTGTTCTCATTGTGTTGGCCAATGATATGGCGTTTTAGCACCGAGCATTCGATCGACAAAATATGACAGCAAAACACAGACATGTAGCGAGAAAGGTCCTGGGGTCCCTCCCTTAGAATTTTTAAATCCTATAACGCCTGTGGTGAGATTTAAGCATATCTAGACAAAATAATAATATAAGAAAATATAAGACTTTGGCCTGTTTTTCTTTGATATTTTACTGTCTTATCTCAATATCAGAGAACTATTTTTTTGTTCGGCATCAACGGACCGAACCGACCCGGATTCAGTTAATGGATCGGGATACGGGGGCAAGTGCTCCATTGTAAATATCCGCGGTCATAAACATCATTCGGAATATTTCTTAAAAATCCAACAATAATCGATTACAACTTACTGTAGTGTTGAAAGGGAGACAAGTAGATCTATATGTAGATCTATGTAAACGTGTAACAGCAAGTTACGTGAAAAGAAGCGAGCTAGAAAATATGCACATAGAAAGAAGTAGAGTTGATAATTGGAGGATATGTCCTTTGAACACGACCGGAATCAATTGTCTGAGGATTATGTAAATATGAAATGCAGATTTCTAAAACATCACCCCCTCAAAGTCAACATTTTAATACGTTTTTCGAAGATGAACTTGTTTTTCATGTTTAAAAAAAATGTAGGCCCGGGCCAGCTGTGCCTAATAGCAGCTACGCCCCTGATTATGGAAGGTCGGTGCAAGAGTACACGAGACTTACATATTTCACTGTATACTGCATATAAACACGGTACGTGAACCATGTACACTAAGGATTAATACTCATATTTGAATACTTCGATTCGAAAGTTATGCAAGGTCGCCAGTTCAAGTATTAAAAACGTGTAACCACTATAGAGGACACTTGTTTGACTCAGTACTGATGACACTTGGTTAGAATGTTTATTCTGGCGATAAAAAGACTTGGTCTTAATCTGGGTCAAATGGGGTCAAAGATCCCCATGTCAAGTATTCAACAACTGGTGCCCGTGGATTTAGGTGAGCGCTTAAGGGCCAGCATGGCCCTAGCGTAAATCCCGCTTTCGTCTTTAATGCTGATAATTTGTTAGCGATCGAGTGTATGGACTAGTAATTGATGAGTTGCGGATTTTTTTTAATCTGACACCTCCTTTTAATCGGATAAATTGTTCTGTTTAAGAAAATGGTTTAATTGTAAGGAGATGTACTTAAATAATACCCGGTAGTATGTATTTTTCAAATTTTCTTTCATAATGAGATTAGTGCGCAAACAAACAACAACAACGAATTCGATGTATACATTTTTATAAATCATTGTTGTGATTAAAAAAAAAAACATGAGACCATGCGGTAAATGAAGCTGCCTTTTGTCAACTTTTGTATGAATCGTGGCACGTGACCGGAAGTGGGCGGGCCGTTGACATTGGAGATCTATTTAGTCCCAGTAGAAGTCGGAGTCCCCATAGCCTATAACAGAACGCATATCAAATGTAGAATTACAATGATTACAACGAGTTGCATAACAAGTTTAGGAAATAGTTCGCACATTGGAATTGAAGTGTGGTTGTATTCATGCACTTATATGCTACGTCGTGAAGTCATCGTACGTAGGCCTGATTGCAGTAAAATAGTGTTAAATAATTGGTTTTACAATTATATTATTATTCTGAATTGTTGTAACTTACTGATTTCAACAAACATATATATGTCATTTTATTAACAAATAAGATCTACCTCGACTATTAAAATATAACAATGCTTTAAACAAAAACGTTGTGAATTTCAACAGTTTTTACATATTTTAGAAACAAAAATTGCCTTGTTATTTTGCAAGAGTATTAGTATGTAAAATGATTCCATAAAACATTATTTGAGTCGTGTTCTGAGAAAACTGGACATAATGCATGTGCGTAAAGTTTCGTCCTAGATTAGCCTGTGCAATCTGCACAGGCTAATCAGGGACGACACTTTCCGCTTTTCTGACATTTTTCATTTAAATGAAGTCTCTTCTTAGCAAAAATCCAATTTAGGCGGAAAGTGTCGTCCCTGATTAGCCTGTGCGGAATGAACAGGCTAATCTGGGACGACACTTTCCGCACATAAATTATGCCCAGTTTTCTCAGAACACGACTCATATTGTTGATTTCAATCTTATTGATAGGACTCGCGACTGAAAAATTGCCCCTAGATTTGCTGGTAAGAAACAAAATTACCGTTTTATTTTTTACAAGTTGTAATTTATGAATAATTCAATATAAAAGTATAGTATTGATTTAAATCGGATGGGCGGGACTTACCATAGAAATATGGTCCCTGCATTTGCGGGTACCAGTATTGTGAACGTCGGTACATCGGGTACCGGAAGTAGGGAGTTGCCTGGCTCAGCACCAACAACAGCGCCACCACCAAAACGCAGACGAGAACGAGGCTGTTCATATTCAACATTGTGTCCGTTAGCGCTTCTGCAACAAGAAAAGAAATGAAATATCGCAAAATATCAGTGATGTAAATCCTATTACTGTTTTCACCTTTAATTGTATATATTTTAACGTAGAATCCCTCTTATTTACTTGACGTTATTATGGTAAAGGGAAAGCATTTACATTTATAAGAAGCAAGCGCTCATAAAAAAAGTCACCGGCTCCTTTTTAGTACATGTACATCTTTAGTTCACCTTGTCATTTTTGTTATACATTTTAACGAATAAACCTACATAAATGTTTTAATTGGAAGAAAGAGTTTCTGTTTTGGTTTTTATGGCGGTCATATCAATTTAAAATGATAAAATGTGCTCAAGCAAGCGCTTAAACATAAACAAACACCCCCCCCCTTTCCAGCGCTGATATAATTGTTCAAAATAAATATTCTCTGATGCTAAATTAAGTGTATATCTTGCAAAAAGATACTGCTTAAGATATAGCAGACATGACTTTAGAAGAAAGACTAAAATGTATTATCAAGTCTTTTCAATAGCTATTAAAGTAATATCCATGAAATAAATGTTAATTCATGTTTCTACAAAAACTATAAGCATGCTCGTGATACTTTCGAAATGTTTCATCTGTAAAAAGTGTATATATTTCGTTAGTGGTATGAAAATAAAATTGAAATACATTAAACTAAAATAAATATTATTTAAATTTTCCGAAAAACAAAACAACAGTTCTTATAAAAAATAGTTCTACTTACCTCGTGTATAATGTATATAAGCAGGTGCCCTTTCTTAAACTAGAAGCACGTTATTGTCCATTATGTTATGCCTTGTTTGCCATTATATACATGTAGGTTCGTGCACTATTGACGTTTTCCAATTAATGGCAATTATTTTAGATGTCAAAACCCGCAGAATAAATCATGTTAACGAGACGTTAACATGTCAACTTATTTACTAATTGTTTCATGTTTGTATTGACTCCATGTCTATTGCATAATGTGCATTTATGTGAAAGGTAATCGGTGCGCGCATTGTGTATCCTGGTATATGTGGCCCAATGTATATATTCCAGTAAATTGTTCGGACGCTCATGGTTTTCTGCAATGTATGCAGACAAAGGTTGAGGACAGTTTCAATTTACTGAAGTGTATTAACAGTTACCATGGCCATAAAATAGATTGAATAGATATATTAAAGGATACGCATTTAATCGTGCGTGTCATTGTGTTACCCGCCCACACCCATAAAGCCGTGCAGATGGGTATACTGAGTCCATCAAAGATGTATGTCCGTCCTTCCGTCAGTCTTTTCAAATACACACTTGTAACATGTACGACGCAGTCGTCATACATTTTTCAACGTGCTAAATTCAAACTTACGCGCAGTGTAATTAAAAAAAAAGAAGATAAGGATTCGCACCATTGATTAAGTTACACACAATTTATTTAGATATATTTGTGTAATATGATTATCATTACCCCTGCTATATAAAAACGCGGTTTCGGAAGTATTCGTAGCAACTTTGGCAACTCTAGTGATTACCAGTTCTAATTGAAATATAGATCCCTTACCAGGCTATGTAGAATACACTTACCGTACACAGTAAACAATTGAATACATGTATTATTATATAGATGGATGGACATATGGTTACTGATTTAAAAACACTTGATAATAATTTGCAGTAGTATAATCACAGGCTTTAAAATAATGGTACAGATACAAGTGACATGGGGGCAGATTGTTAAATGCACTATATTTTCTAGATCTCATTATATTGTCAGAAACCTTATTAACTAGACCGGTTATCGGCTTTCGGTAATTTGTTAATGTTGCGCAACGGAATATTTTCCGTTAACCAATGTACGTCTCAATTAATATCTATAATAACAGACGTTTAAGTCGCGAAACGTAACAGGTTATATAATTATTTAAAAGTGTCTGTCATTTGTTGACACAATTACAACAACGCACTGTCAACAAAACCAATTATATATGTCTTCAATACCTAAACCCACTTACCGGTAAATAAATACAATAATACATATGGATAGCTTCGTATATGCGCTAGATCGAAATCACGTTTTTCATAACGCTCCTTGGTAAAAAAACAACAAGTTAAAAAAACAAAAACAACAATACTTAGTCAAGTAGTTATACTTTGTTGTAATAATATTTTTGGTGTTTTGAACTGCAGAAAATGTTGATCAATATATAGATTAATATTTTTTTACCGAACATTATTTGTTCAACACACTCGTCATATGGACTGTGTCATAATCATATATACTACGAGAACTTACTACCAGTGGGTACCATCTACCAAAACATACCATATATTTGCTCTTTTAATTTTTATTAAATTTTGATTGTTAGTGTTTACCAATAATTTTGCAAGGCATATTTTGTATAAAAGATCAATAATGGCCTTCATATTGATTGTATGGTAAGATTTTTGTGTGCAAAATATCATCTTATGGTCAAATATACACTTTTTATATGTGTTTTTTAAGAATTGAGTAGGAAATATTGACATTTGGTAAATTATGCGTAAATACATTAAATAAAATGTAAACCACTATATCTATGTATTTTGTTAATCTAGCCTTTACACTCGTCTGTTTAGCAAGTCAAAACTGAAGTTTATTCTTGCAACCACACAGATCGGTTATCATTAATACATTGGTAGACGGTACCAATGCAACAAATAAAATGAATGCTGACCAGATGTAGAATGCAGCCGATATCTGAGCAAAAATGCATCAACAAATCAAACTGAATGTTTATTTATGTTTAAAAAGGGTAAAATGACGTCAATCTGATGTTCTTTCTTTGGTTAATTTATTAAAAACTGTTTATTTAAGGACAAAAGCTTTATTCACTGGAAGACGGTATAATAAGGCTACTTAGTTACTTCATTTGTTCTATTATTTTATGTAATGGATAACATTCTTGCGAACCTTTAATTATTAGAATTTTTAATGGTAGCTAGTCAAAACGGCCTTAGGTCAAAAGGTTTTGATCAATTATGGGGCTTTTTTGACTTCAACAACGTTTGTTGTTTTTTTGACTAAAGGACGTTTTGACCTGGGACCGTTTTGACTGTAAGCCATTTAAATGTACTTCTATGTAGCCGTGACAATTCGGTATGGGTTTTGATAAATAAGGGAGGTCACATTTTAGGTTACAATATACCAAAAGATTTCCTACACAATTTCAATGTAAAAGCAATAACTTCAACACAAAATAAAGTCAAATGGATATCTCCAACTCCACTAAGAAAAGACTTTATAACTATACTATGAATGACGAAACCCTCGAAACTGTTAAACATCACCCTTACTTAGGAGTCGAACTTTGTGATAATCTGAAATTATTTAGTATATTGTAACCTTAAAGCGTAAACACAATTTGACAGTTCTTCGGAAACCGTGTTTTTCCTTCATATGGTACTGAATTAATACCAAAAGCATGCGTATATATCTTTTTATTTGGTAAATAGTTGGCAAATCATTAAATGTTTCGAGCACAATTACTAGGCTGTTACTTAATTATCCAAATAATATAGATCTAACTGTTTTTACATAAACAAATCAATTGAGACATAGCTATAATGTATTATGTAGCGCTAGGCCTACTTCCTCATATGTCTTGTATGTATGTTTGCTTGCACAGAAACTCCAGGTCTGTGTAGGAAGTGCAACAGTCAATAGATCACCTGCAGTGAGAGTCCATGTGTTACGCGCTTAACTTTTTATATGCGTTTAACATGCACTGTTGTTAGTTGATTGTTATTGTACACCAGGCCTTTTACCGATCCATTTTGGGAAAACGCCACACTGGAATTTTGCGTCATGAAAACCCCCATTTTGGGTTTAAAAAATATCGCAAAACTGGCTCAATTTGGGAAAATAATTGCATGTACATGTAAATAGTGTTTCTTATATTTAATCGAAGCTGTTAACTGGTAAACGACTATTTTCATTACATATTATTAAAATTTTACAAAATGTTATGAACATGTGTGATAAGTGCAAGTTTTTTTAACTGATTGTAGGGAAAGGGCCTGGCCTTTTTTTAGGGGAAAAATTGTGCGAAAACGCTGGATTTTGTGGAAAATATGGAAAGTCATAATCAATTTAACATATTTTACTGGTTTTAAAACAAATTCAAGGCCACAGATAATTTAATAATGCAATATTTTTTCTATTTTCTACACTAGATCAGGTTAACTTGTATATTTAAGGTTTAATTTTTTTATTTTTTTTTCGGAATTGGGAATCTTTTTTTTAATTGGGAAAAAAACAAACAGATAAGCATTGGGAATGGGGCCAATATTCGGACCCGTGGCATAGGGCGGAAAAGGCCTGTACAGTCATGTATCTTTATCTTTCTTCAGACTATGCTGAAATGGTTGTATGCAGACTTTTCTGCCGAAGATGCAGGTTGTCATGGAAATGCTGTTGCAAATTTTGCTGCATTGTTACCATTGTGATTTGTGTGGTTGCCATGAAATTCGTTCACTACATTATGGTTGAGATGAACTGCACAGATGAAGAATCCAAATCAGTTTTACAAGATTTGGTAAAACTTTCTATAGAAATTCTAAACTACACTGACTTCAAACCACATCTAAAAACCAATTGTTCAATGTGGGTTTTCTTAAGTACACATATAAATAAACTTAAAGTGCTATCTTAATTGTTACCGGTAATTGCCACCAGTCTTGGTCTATAGGGCTTTTTTTTATTTTGTAAAAAGGCCTGGCCTTCCATTTTGGGAAAAAAATTATTTGGGGTAAGGTGCCTATTATAAAAAAGTAGCCCCTTTAATTTTTGATGAAGAAGGAAAAAAGCTCTGGCCATATGCTGCTTTACTATCAGAATATCTGCTAAAAACACATGGATCATTCTTTGTCATTTCACTTGAGATTGATATTGGCTGAGAATTAATGTTTTATTTCAGGACTAAAATAATGGTATTTCTTTCCCATTTTCTTGTTTATTTTTGAGATTTTACAATGTCTTTACTAGTGATTGTAATACGTGTATAGATGATATTGGTTACTTTAGAATATTGAATTTAGTTCACAAATGATGAGAAAAATTATCAATCATTGGTATCCTTATATTTCACTGGTTGAAACATTATTTTACTAATTGATTTTTCCATTTAATCAAAAGGAAACCATATATTACAGCGACATGTGCAATCCTTGTAATCAAACCATCATTGTTATATTAGTATTTTATGTTGCAGTGTCAGTTGTACCACAGAGGGGAGGTGGCAGGATCATTTTGCCCAATCTTGTGTGATACCCAGCTACTCCAGTATAGATCATGCCTTAACTACAAGGGCGGGAAATATGCACTGCAGATGGTGTGCAAAAACTGTGGAGCTTCCATGTATCCGCCTGCAGTTAATAGCGTTAAGATACAGAGCTTGATGCTGAAAGGTGCTAATTCTGCAGGTGATGTAAAACTGGTGTTTAAAATGAAGGACAAATTAGAGGAAACAAAACAGTCTTTGACTGGGATGTTCCATGACCATTTGGAAATAGAAACATACATAAATAGGACAAGGGAATCTGTCCGCAATAGTTATCGGAATAATTTAATGGTGGATATGTCACATGTTCATGATATAATCTTGTATACATGGGGATATGATTTATCTGAATATTTGTCTCAGTCTCAAAGTCATCCCTCTCAAGTAACATCATTAAAGGGGGCGATTTACAGCATATTATCCCTCATAGAGCAACAAGAGTATTTATTGTCAAAACTATTGCAAAACTATACATTTTTACCACAGATATTTGGGACATGTGGACCAGCTTATGGTGTTGAATTCACAGAAACATTGAAAAAGTTTGAGCAACCATTTTCCATAGGGACTGGCATTGATTGGAATGAACGGGCGCTTATTGCAATAAAGCTAATTGATCTTGTGAAACTTATGGATGAAGGTCTGCATGAAACCTTGCACATGTGCGATGTGAAACCAAACAATTTTGGGCTTCGTCCGAATGGAGATGTGACAATTATTGACTCAGACTGTGCCTTGTTTGAGTCAGATCTGCGCAGACAGTTTGGCTACAGCAACTGTTCTAGTGACCAAGAATGTGCATTCTTTGACTGCCTTGGTACTTGTAATATAGTACTGGGAAAGTGCTATATGGATCGGGCCAATACTAATCTACAGGTGTTTATTTTTCTTTCATATTATGTATATCAAAATTGTACCTAATATATTTTTTGTTTTCAAAATATGTTGTTTTAACAAAGGCATACGTGAATTTAAGCAGAATACATATTTAAATAATCTCCAAGATTTGTATTTCTTTGAAGATTCAGTTTGTTTTACTTAATTAAATTAGAATTTTTGCCCTTTTAAAAAAGAATTTCAATCAGACCTAAAAAAACACTGTTGTTTTGTATGCCCCCCTGTAGAGTGTCATATTATATAGTGAATTATATGACTCATATAGCAGTCAGACTGTCCATAACAGTTTGTCTGACATAATTCCCTATAGCCTTTCAGATATTGACCTGATTTTGGTGTGTGAATCTACCTTCATGACTTACATATCAAGTTTGAGATTTGTTCAGGTCCATTGACTTTTTACGATCTAATGTGCCTTAGACTTACCGGTAACAATTTTCTTAAAAACATAGACTTGTTTTTAAGTATAAACCAGTAATTATCACCATGAATACTGCTCAAGGTATGTACAATTTGTTAAGATAAACTTAAAGTACAGTACTGGTTGTTCTCATTTGAAAATATTTATTAAGGGTGACTTTTCATATTCCAGACGATCTGCAAGGATGTTTTCCGGGGCTATTCCTCAGCATTTACCACAGGTATTCTCCACAGTCCACCGTCCCACATCCAACCAGAGTTATCTTCCCTGCTGGACAAATGCTCCCTCCCAGAGAGTGTCAGGAGTCAAGATGGTCAACCAGGAAAAGACATTGAGAATCTTGGTCTTGATATTCAAACCCTTCTACAGAGCAGCATCAAACCTCATCGAACATGAAAATATTGTTATTATAACTGGTGCAACTATTCCAACGTTTTGTCAGAACATGTATTCTTCATTCAAGTTCTTTCTAGGATTTGAAAAAGTCAAAGTGTCATACCTGACTGTGTTTTATGTTGACTATAAAATCACGAAACCGACGAGTAAACAATAACATTTCTTTAATTCCAGAGTCAAAATGAGAGAAAAGTCCTGAATGATAAACAGAGCCATCATGAACAATTGCATCTTGTCCTCAAGTAGAGGATGTAAATGTTTGGGTATTAATTTTTTTATATTGACTGTCTATTCTTTGTGTAGCTATATATTTTTTAAATACATGTAATGTAGCTGAGCTGCATTTGTGCAATTTTAGGCATATGCCCATATTTTTATTTTTCACATTCAGATAAATTGTATTTATTTTTTGTAATAAATACTTGAACATAACTCAATTTGTCTTAGATATTGTCAGGGAAATTCTTTTTGATGCCCAAAAGTTTTAAAGACTGAGACTTGATTAGAGAAAAGACTATTTGTCATTGGAAAATTAGCCAAATAATGCTAAACAATCAGATTATACGAGTCTTGATATATATCTTTCTACCTGCAATCTGTTTCTTTATATGCAGGCAACATTTTGTAAGCAGTTGTCACAGTCCAAAATGATATAATTATTAAACAACTTATTTTCTGATCATGAAAACAACTGGGATAAGATTTACAATTATTTATTTGCACTGTCAAAACAACATGCATTAACAACAACCAAGGGAAAGTATCTGGGATACTACTGGTAATTATAGTCATAGCTGCATGGAGTAGTTGTTCCTGATAGGAAGGAATGTTCACCTTTTAAACAATTTCAACAATTTACTGATACTGATAATGATTATGTCACACTTTTCGATGATAATAACATTTTTTCAAAACAATTCAGATTCTTTTATTCTTATTATTACTATCAATTTAATAATGAACAAAAACATACATGATTGTTCCTTTAAAATAAAAATAAAATTCCATGTATAAAAATGAAATTCTGTAAAAAATTGGGCAAAATTAGACACCAGGAATTTATAAATACAAACTCATCTTGTACAGCAAACAATGATATTTTGTTCAAAACAAAATTATTGTATAAATAACACAAATCACAAACTATTAAACCATGTTTTTGTGAATGAAACAAAATGCCAAAGCAGATGCTACTAGTGTGCAATCTTCAGGTAATTAACAGTAGCTCACATTTAAATTGAAGTTAAACATTCATTAATTATACAGGTTCTCTACAAATATTACTGTACAGAAAGCAGCATAACTCAAAGACATGCACGGGTACTTTTGTAATCCAAGACCCAATGCACATCAGTATAGAAAAATACATTTAACTTCCTTAAAACCATTATTGAAAAAAGGTAAAAAATTACAAAAGGGCCATGGGCACTAAGGCGTTCACCTGAGTCCTCAAGTAACTGAACTGTTCTAAGTAGGTAGTATTCATCAGGTTTCACATTAGACTTTTTATGACGAGTAGCTCAAAAGGTTTTTCTGTAGATATATAAGGATATCTGTACTGCCAAGTGGTGGCCATGTTTTTAATGGAAAGGAATCATTATTCATTCGACAGAAAAATCTTAAAAACAAAATGTTCCAAGAAATATCATTGAGTGTACTGTTGCAACCAAATTTCATAAAAGTTATTGTACAATAATGTGGCCATCAAAGTGTTAACAAGAGATTATTCGCTTTTAGAAGTTATAGAAAACATTTGACCCTGTTACGATTTTTGCCAAGACATAATTCGGACAAGTTTTCCATCCAAGTTTCATAAAGATTTGGCCAAAAATATGGCCTCCAGAATGTTCACAAGCTTGTTACTTAATTTGCATTATTGACCCGACTCCACATAACCCAGTTTTAAACACGTTAAGATATTAATGAGACAAATGTTCTGGCCATGATTCATGTGTTCACATAGCGAATCTTGACAACACAAACCACAGACAAAAGGGCCACTGTATAACAAAAGTTAACCAAGAGAAAATTTTTCTCAGGTGGGCTAAAAAATTGCAACTGCTTTTTGAACTTAACACAAAAAATGAGGAAGAGGAAAGGAATAAGAATAAAATAAACAAGCAAATTCGTTGAATTGATATCCCCGGCCAATATGCTTTTGGACACAAAAGTGTTATATTTGACTTAAAAAAATGCATTTTTTCAAGATACAAAGGGTCATAACTCCTTTATTATCCAATGGTGTACAATGCCATTAGGCGTGCATCATCCTCTTATCCATATATTTATACTCATACCAAGTTTCAATGAAATCCGCCAAAGCACTTCCAAGATATGGCTCCGGACACAAAAAAGCATTTTTGCAAAATACAAAGGGCCATAACTGTGTTATTAACAGATGGTGTACAATGCCATTAGGCGCGCATAATCCTCTTATCCATATATATACTCATAATAAGTTTCATTGAAATCCGCCAAAGCACTTCCAAGATATGGCTCCAGACACAAAAGTGCCGGACTGACGTAAAGACGCACGGACGAAAGGACGGACAACGCCAAAACAACATCCCTCCGCCTATGGCGGGGGATAAAAACTAACGCAAGCACTAATTTTGCAAAATTACAGCTACATCAAATCAAACAAAACTTTAAACAATTAAACTTCAACACAAACTTATTCTGATGAAACAAGAACTGCAAAAGTTCACTAGAAATAGAAGTCACAAAATACCTGCTTGAAATTTCAAGGAGTCAAAACATACAAACAGACAAATGATTTATGGTTTCTACACTAATAAGTTATTTTAACAAGAAGCTCACCTGAGAACAAAAGGAACTGAACTGTTCTAACATCTGTTGTGAAGTTTGTATAATAAATGTGGCTTTGCTTTTTACCCAAAACCACTTTTGAAAACAAATATGAAATCATAAAAACAAATGTTTAGATAATGCTCTATGCTCAGCTGGTAAGTCAAAAACACGTGTTCACAAGCTTTCACTTTAGCCATTATAAGAAAAACTGCCTTACGGTTACCAGTTTGTTTTTTTGAACTGGAACCATTTCAATTTTGGTCCAGAAATAATAAGAACAAAATTTAATGTTCTTAACAAGTTTCATGAAGATTGGACTAAAATGTGTTCACAAGCTTTCACTAAAGCCATATAAGGACAAGGGACAAAATTGTCAAAAAACCAGGTTTTCATTGTGAAAAAAAAATCTGATAAAGGGAGAAAACTCAAACTGAACTTTTGAAACGAACAAACAAAATTAACCCCCTTTGTAAGTTTGTTTTTAAAAAAAATATATTTTTAGTCGTGGCGACCTTGACATTGGAGATATTGACGTGATTCTTTCGTGCGACACACCGTCCCATGATGGTGAACAAATGTGCCAAATGATTTTAAAATCTCACAATGAATGACATAGTTATGGCCAGGACAAGCTCATTTATGGCCATTTTTGACCTTTGAACTCAAAGTGTGACCTTGGAGATATCGACGTAATTATTTCGCGCGACACACCATCCAATGATGGTGAACAAATGTGCCAAATGATTTTAAAATCTGACAATGAACGACATAGTTATGGCCCGGACAAGCTTGTTCCGCCCGCCCGCCAGCCAGCCCGCCCGCATTCGCCAATCTAATAACCAGTTTTTTCCTTCGGAAAACCTGGTTAAAAACTCTCCCTGGCGGCCATAATTAACAACAGTCTGGAATGATTTTTAAACTGCATAGATATCATTAGACCAAATGTTCAGAGCAAGCGCCATGAAGATTTCACAGAAAAAGTGACTTCTCGAGTGTTCACATGGTTTCACTACAGCATAATAAGGATAACCCCTTCCCCTGGCAGCCATGTTTTTCAAGGGCTGGGAACCATTTTCAAACTCTTACCAGATATTATAAGAACAAAGATTCTGTGAAAGCTACATGCAGATTGGACAAAACATTTGACTTCTAGAGGGTTCAAGCTTTTTCTTCAATTTGACCTTGTTTCTGACACCAAGTCAACTACATCTGAACTCGGCCAACCTATCATTAGGAAAAATGTTCTGAACATGTTTAATGAAGATTGGGCAATAAATGTGCTCTCTAGATTGTGTACAAGGTAAATGTTGACAACAAGTGACAGACAAAAGGTGATCACAACAGCTCATCAAGAGCACATTTTTCTCAGGTGAGCTTAAAAAATGCCATGGTTTATATAAGACAAAAGATGTGTTATCCATGCATAAAATAGCCATGCAAAAGACATCAAACCTTGGACATGTCCAATTAAATCTGCTGAGGTAGGGTATTATTACCAAGACTGTCGGTCCTTGTTTCCGATAAAAAAACATGTAACATTTGCTTTGATCAAAAATGAAACAGTCTATATGCAAAATATACGAACTGGTTTATTCCTTATTTTACTTTCAGCTCATTGTATTAAGAATTTTCAAACGTCATAATGATAAGAATCAACTTTAAAAGGCATGGCCTATTACATGTATTTGGTTAAAGAAGAGCAAGGTACGGTAAAATCTGGTGAGGTCCTGTAAATTTTATAAGTTATCGGACCTGATGTCCTGTAAGTTTTTTTGTCTTTCACATGGGTTGATATAAATGATTTGTTTATAATGATGCAATACTCCAGTTGTAATGAGAAAAAAGCACTTTGTTTTTGACACTAGCAAGATTTTGTAAATACATAAAATCCTGAACAAGATTCAATTAATTGATTATGATATCATCATGTTTTACAAGGAGAATCATACATGAATGAGAATATCAGACAGTATGTATTTGCCTGTTATACAAAACAACAAGAGCTGTCTCCATAGGATGACATATGCCCCCGATAAACGCTTTGAAAGAAATTATGAACATTTTTCGAAACCTAAACACAGATTTCGAAACAATAACGCGGACCCTAAGTTCAAGGTCAAAGGGGTAAAAATTTGTGTGCGTATGGAAAGGCCTTGTCCATATACACATGCATACCAAATATGAAGGTTACATATGAAGCGGCATAGAAGTTATGAGCATTTTTCGAAACATAAACGCAAAGTGTGATGGACAGACAGACAGTGCGATCACTATATGCCCTCCTTCGGGGGCATAAAAAGTGTAAACATTATGCAAGGTTTGCAACAGGTTAACCTATACTGAAACAATAACTGAACGGGTACGACCTTTTGTAAAGGTTAACCTGAACCCTTCTTAAAGTAATGCTTTTTCTCAAAGAATAAAAAGTGCAACACATACTACAATCTAACGCCGACACCAACTTAAAACAACATGCCACTCCAACAACGAGAATCAGTAACGTGTCAATACAAGGAACACAGTAATTAAGGAACAAACAATTACCTTAGTGGTGGAAAACATTTTTGATAATTGGCATTATTTTTATGCGTAACAAACGAAAAATGCCACCAACACCGAAAGTTTGAATAAAGAAATCAATTTTTTTAAATAATTTAATAAATAATCAACAATCAAACAGACATTAAAAATATTGCATCATTAAATGTAGTATTTATATATAAAATATGTCCCCCACTACTATAGTGGGGGACATAAAAATAATTTAACTAGCAGTATTGACCTAAAACGATCATAATTAGGCTACAGAAGCTGTCCTGCAAACAACAAAATATATAATAACTGAAAAAGGAATGATGTGGTTTCACTAGACAAACTTGAACTCATTACGTCGACCTGAAAGCACAGAAATTCTTTATAATAAGTAAATTTCATACTTAGACAATTAAAATGAAATGATATATGAAATACAATATTGTTGATAGCGAACGTAAACGACGCCACAAGCATAAAATAATGATACTTGAAACTGAACATTGTTAATTTGTGCATTTCTTAGACATTCTTACCAATGGTTTTACACATGATAAATGAATTAATAATCAAATATTCATTTACAAATCTAGTATTAAATAAATAACAGTTTTTCAAGAAACTGATATGGCTGCTTATGCAATCAACTAAAGCGATCTGAAATTACTTTAAGGTTGCCTTTGCATAGTGGATATGGTGTCTGCCTAGCGACTGGGAGGTCATTGGTTCGATCCCCAATGTGGGAGCATTCTTTAGATCTCTTCCAAAGAACCAAGTACTGGTTTTTAGTCCCAGGAAACGGACTCGAGAGCACTTCAATAAGCCATAGGCTTTCAACGCAATCGAGCTTAAATAAATAGGTTTAAAATAAAATACTTTGAAGTCGTTTTTTAAGAGAGCACATGTATGAGAAACATGACATTTTTTGAAGTAAAATTAAAAAAATTCAGGTTGTTCAGTAAACCAGTTAATAACCGATTACTATAATAAGTTAACTAGTTAATTGTTTGTGTAACCTGCTGCATGCCTACATAATTATTTTTCATTAAATATTGATTGAGATTCAACAATTATCATTTAAATCTAATAAAACAATTAAAATATCCTGTCTTTATAACATAAACACAATTGACCATCAAAAGCCATGCCTGTCATGGGCTAATCCCCAAACTCTTCATAATTCTCACTTCCACCACTCACAGATACTGTGGTAGGGTGAGCACACAGCATGCCCTGCCATGCAGTCTTGTCGGAAACTTCTCCACGATTCTCAGATTCTCTGTCAGGGGGGTGTAGCACTGGACTAGGTCCGAGAAGTAATGCTCACCATTCAAACCTCCAACGATGTAGATTTTATCGTCCATTAAACATGCACCTGCCTCTCTGATGTTCAAGGTTTTCTGACAGACTGTCCACTGATCATTGCTAGGTGTATAATACTCAATTGTAATTACCGGAACTGGGAATCCCATGTTATCTTCAATATTGCCGCACAGGCAATAAATCCGGTCTTTCACTGTAATCATATTATGATTCAAACGAGCAGACATCATGGGTGACCGTTTCACCCACATATCATCGACTGGGTCATACATTTCAAGGTCATTACAACAACCGTCGAATTTCTGTCCACCAGATACATAGAGTTTTCCGTCATATACTGAACCAGCGTGGCCATAGAGCGAGTGATTCATAGAAGCTTTCACTTCCCATTCATTAGTAGCAATATCAAACATCTCTGTAGTACACATGACTAGGTTCTCATCCTGCCCTGCTATTGCGTACAATTTTCCCTCAGTGGCCAGGAGCACAAAGTCCTTTCTAGCCTCATTCATGGATGTCAACTCATACCAGCTGTCAAATCTAGGATCGTATCTAAAACAGCGTGCAGTTGCAATCTCATTATTTTCGTTGAAGTCGTACTTTCCTCCGCAAGCATACATGAAGTTATCCACCACCACTACGGCTGGGTGGTGCAGCTGAATTGTAGCATCACGCAAAAACCCATGATGCATGTTTTCAAGGTTATAATACTCCAGATTTTCTCTGTGACACATAACCAAATACTTCTCACTGGCTCGAACCTGTGTCCTCTTAGACTGCAGCAAAGGCTGCTTACTAACCACAATATGGTAGTCCTTAGCCTCAGTGAGCAGTTCATGACACTCTTTGTTGTCTCTCATCAGGGGTACTATACTGACTTTCTCCACCAGTTCCTCGCCTGACAACAACGGCAAACGAACATTCCGCATAAGTTCCGAAACATACTGCTCCCGCTCCTTTTTACCCTGCATCCAGCAGAGAACCAGCTCAAACAACTGATACTCGGATGAAATTCGCAGACTATTATCCTCCAGAAGCTGTGACAGCTGGTTATGGTTCAGTTTCATATACTGGCCCATTTTGGCCATCACTTCAAAGTGCTTCAGCATGAAGTGTTGAGCCTTCCTGTAGGTGGCGCTCAGGGAGTAGAGCTCTGCAAGGTTCAGAACATCGACACAGTTGTCCACGACGATGGAGCTCTCAATGTACTTGCTGCACAGTTCCACAGCGTCGGTAACCTGGAGATGGGTCGCCGCTGACAACACCTCCTCCACATTCTCCACTGTCAGTTCCATTAAACCTGCAGACATAATCATGTTAGCATAATTACACCAAGAGTTCAAGCACAAGCTCATATTAATTGATGACGTTATGCACCGGAATATAGGGACATCCAGTAAATTAGGTACCGGTATATTGTTCTTGTGTCTCTAAATTTTCTGACACTGTGGGAACATTATGAGTTTTTAAATTCTCAGACACAATTTTTATTATTAATTTTAAAGTGTTCCTAAACTTCGAGTAATTACAGTATATACAAAAACAGATATTGTAAATTTAATGCATTTCTTAATCAATTAGGAAATACCGTTTACATGCACTTATGAAAGAATATACAATATGTTTGATTAATTACACATGATAGTGGAACACTACACCAGGTCATTTAATTCTTACATTTCTTAGATGGGATATACAGTTGTAGTAATAAAATTAAGTTTTTAAATTCACCTGTATATGCAAACTCGATTACTACTTGCAGACCATTGGCTGAAACCCCTTTTAGGTCAACGCGCCCCTCGCGACTCTCCCTCATTTCACCAGTAAGCATGACCCTGAAGTAATCACTGCATGATGCCATGACAACCCGGTGAACTTTGAACTCCCTGCTCTCAGCAACCAATACATAGTCACAGAAAACCTCATTCTTGTGGAATTCTTGCAGTCCTTTAAAAACACACACACACACAGACCATATAAGCTTTGAATTGTTAGCTTAATTATATTATATAAACAAATTGATGTGTTAAAATACAATTTATCATCTAGATAGTATGGTTCATCAAGAATGTGTTGAAACAATAATGTTTAAATTCATTATACATTTTATAAGAAAGTTTATTTAAGTGAAAAACATTAACTTGGAAATGAGGTAGATGGAGAATGCTGGTAGAAAGCATTTCATGACCAATCCCAAATCAAATTATGTCTCTGCACTGTGGATTCAACCCGAGATCATCCTATTTGTTGTCTTGTACTCTAACAACTAAGCTACATGTAGCAGAGCCATTGTATACCAAGGTAAGATTTTTATTTATCATAATTTGATAATTTTTATAGTAAACAAAAGTTGCATAAATGAGTTCAATTATAACAAAAGATTGCCAAGCAATATGGTCCCCTACCGGTGAAACTCCACCATTGTCAGAATTTAAACAAGAATATCAGTGAAACTGATGGATGCTCCCCTATGATGCGCTTTGTCAATCTATGTGTTAATAACCACCTAAAAAAGCTATTATTAGCCTCTGTGACCTTGACCCTAGTGACCTCAAACCTCATCAAAAGGTAGAGGTCCATGCAAGGTACCTACGTGGCAAATATGAAAGAGATCGGTAAAGAATTGAAGGTGCTATGAGAAACTGTAACAAAAGTGTGAATCCATTATTAGCCTCGTTGACCTTGACCCCGGTGACCTCAAACCTCATCAAAAGGTAGAGGTCCATGCAAGGTACCTTCATGCCAAATATGAAAGAGATCGGTAAAGAATTGAAGGTGCTATGAGAAACTGTAACAAAAGTGTGACGGAAAAATCTATTATAAGCCTCGGTGACCTTGACACCAGTGACCTCAAACCTCATCAAAAGGTAGAGGTTCATGCAAGGTACCTACATGCCAAATATGAAAGAGATCTGTAAAGTATTGAAGGTGCTATGAGAAACGGTCACAAAAGTGTGACGGAAAAAGTATATTATTATTACCCTCTTGACCTTGACCCAGTGACCTCAAACCTCATCAAAAGATCAAAAGGTAGAGGTCCATGCAAAGCACCTACATGCCAAATATGAGAGAGATCGATAAAGTATTGAAGGTGCTATGAAAAACTCTTTAAAAAGTGTGACGGAAAAAGTATATTATTAGCCTCGGTGACCTTGACCCCAGTGACCTCAAACCTCATCAAAAGGTAGAGGTCCATGCAAGGTACCTACATGTCAAATATGAAAGAGATCGGTAAAGTATAGAAGGTGCTATGAGAAACGGTAACAAAAGTGTGATGGAAGGCAGGAAGTACGGAAGGAACTTCAAACTGGAAACTATATGCTCCCCGAAAATTTTCAGGGGGAGCATACAAAATTCAATATATTTGTTGCCATAGTAACCAGAATTCTTGACATAGGAACAAAATGAAATGATGTGCATAATCTCCATATTGCCATCTATCCATGTTTAAAGTTTCATGAAAAAATAAGAACTTTTTAAGTTATCGCAGGATCCAGAAAAGTGTGACGGATAGACAGACTAACTGACAGACACACAGAGCGCAAACCATAAGTCCCCGCCGACTTCACCGGAAGGGGACAAAAAAAAGTAAGTTAATGTTTAAAACCAATAGATACATGTTATGGATTACAAATTTACCTTTCAAAACTTTAATGGAGTGGTGTTTGGCAATCAATGATGCAGGTGACCCAACTGCAGATGTCTGACCAGCCTCATCTCGAACTGAGGGTCGTTTCCGTGGTGACAATGGCATAGTGCTAGAAGGGCCAGGAACACATCTACTGATTCATTCGGATGTCACACATGACTGCAATTAAAAGTTGTACTTACTGTACCTCAAGTAAAGTCAACAGTACAATCAAGGAATTATATAACTAACATTTGAGACTTGTGCTTCATGGCATGTATGCTTTAACGCGGGTTCCAGATAAGGGTTTTGTCTCAAAGGGATTTAAGTTTTTATAATAAAAAGCTTTCAAAGCATTTGTCAAAATTGTGACAATATGTGTCAGTCTGGAAACTGGTCTATAATTGAGAATGATTACATGTATGAGATGATATTTAATTAAGAAAGAACATTAAAAAAGACATACAACTGAAATTGGCACTATTTTTCTAGTGTTCAAATATACTAGTTTATCATGTTTTGCAAATTACATGTACCATGCTGTTTATTGATCTCATTGAAATGAAATCCAGGTCTAGCTGCATTGTCCATGTATGTCGTGTTTACATCCTCAGAATGGACCATTCCAATACAGTAAAGCACGTTGTGAAATCTTGTTAAATACTTAAAATTGTTTTTGAAATCCTTATAAAAATGGAATAAAAATGGTATTCAAATAAAGTTATGAATAAAACAAGTGTAATCGAGTCCTCTTTTTAAAATAAATAAATAAAGTGCCCACAATTGGAAGCGTACAAATAACCTGGCTTTAATAATTTTACCTCCCGAAGAAATAAACTTTACCAAGGAACTTCCGTTCATATCAAAGGGAAACCACTCTTAAACAAACAGGACACTAATTGATACATCTCACTTTTATAATTGGCAATAAGGCGTTATATTTTTAAAGGTATATTTGATATTTTGTCAACAACATTTCATTTTAAATGTAAGTTAAGTCAGTCCTTTGAGTGATATTTACATCATTAAAATGTCATTAGTTGCACTGAATCAGTGGCTTTTCTGTCAATTCAATTTCTTAAAAATTAAATAAATTTAATTTCTGTCCTATGAATGTAAATACATATATTCCAAAGAAGACGTTATTGTATCATGTTTATCTTCAGATTTGTTTGTTTAAATGGTTATACTTGTCATCTGTGAAATTTCTGTATGATTAACAGTCGTCGAAATTCGCACTAGTCCAACAGCAAAAAACTAGTATTTTTTCTTTCGGGCTTGTAGGAAATCCAATATTACAAGCCCGACGTGCTTGTACAATTCATTAAACAGAAAACGAGTTCCACTTTCATTTTCAATATTTGTAAACGAAGTTTTGGGCCTCTTATGTTTTAACACACTGCGCACACGTGCTGGGCAATCAGCCGATAATTGGATTACTGCCGTGCGCATAAAGCGCATGGTTTTGTGGTTCCCGGATTACTATTATGTAAAATAAATGTTTTGCGTTGCGTTCTGGCCACAGAGAGTAATGGTCGAACAGTTGTCATTCAAGTACGTCGTTGAGGAATGCGAATCTGAGGTAACTGTGATTTACGCATTTGTCAACTGGCTTTTTGTAGAATAACCTGGCACTTAATTGCTTTATATATTTTCTGGTGGTTTAGGTTTGCTCTCTCTTTCACGTGGATATATGGGATACATTTCTGCTAATTTTTTACCTTAACTTTATGTTTATATTTATGATTATGATTTGATTGAAATCGTGTGTGAAATCAATTTCTTCTTATTTTAGAATCCGAAGAGGCTGGCTCAAATGACAAGGAAGCTATCCGAAGAGGCTGGCTCAGATGACGAGGAAGCTAACTTGGATGAGGATGAAATTAATAAGAGATTTGTATTGTGTTCTAAAGATTGAATAAATGAATGCTTCTTTGGATGTTTTATATTATGTTTATCTGCATTTTTAACAAAAATGTTTGGGCTAGTAAAATCTGACTCGGGCTTGTTCAAATTCCCATAGTACTTACCCACTTGCTTGTAGATTTAAATCTGAATTTCAATGACTGGATTAAAATAAAAGTGCTTAATAATGATTTTACATTAATAACTAGAAATGGCGCGGCAGAGGCCGACGCGTATCCCCACGCCGCATGTTTGACCCAAGGGCGCCCCAGGGTTGATCATGGGGCCATGCATAGTTGAGATTGACTGTATTGTCATAAGAGAAGTTCAGTATCAATTAGAAGTGAATGGGTGTAAAAATAAAGAAGTTATAGTAAAAGGCAATTTTGGGAGGGTGTGGCCTATGTGGGCGGGGTGCCCCAGGGTTGGTAATAGGGCCATGCATAGTTGAGATTGACCGTATTGTCATAAGAGAGGTTCAGTATCAATTTGAAGTGAATCAGTGTATTAATGAAGAAATTATAGTAAAAGGCAATTTTGGGCGGGTGTGGTCTATGTGGGCGTGGCGCCCCAGGGTTGGCAACGGGGCCATGCATAGTTGAGTTTGACCGTTTTGTCATAAGAGAGGTTCAGTATCAATTTGAAGTGAATCAGTGTAGAAATGAAGAAGTTAATGTAAAATAACCTAAAAATTTTTTATAGTAAATGGAATTTTTGGTGGGTGTGGCCTATGTGGGCGGGCGCCCCAGGGTTGGGATTGGGGCCATGCATAGTTGAGATTGACCCTAATGTCATAACAAAAGTTCAGTATCAATTTGAAGTGAATCCGTGTAGAAATGAAAAAATTATAGTAAATGGAAATTTTTGGTGGGTGTGGCCTATGTGGGCGGGGCGCCCCAGGGTTGGGAATGGGGCCATGCATGGTTGAGATTAACCGTATTGTCATAAGAGAGGTCCAGTATCAATTTGAAGTGAATCGGTGTAGAAATAAAGAAGTAAATGTAAAATAACCTAAAAAAATGAGTGATAATTTCTGACGCGGCCCCACCCCAACCGCTATAACTTTTGACCCAGGGGTCAGATCAAAATTCCAAATAGTGCAGGGTCGCACATATGCTCATAGCTACCATGTGTGTAAGTTTCAAGGTTCTAGTGCTTTTAGTGTAGGAGGAGATAGTGGCCAGGACGGACAGACAGACGGACGGACAGACGGACGGACGGACGGACGGACGGCGGAGATAACCACAATATCCCCACCTTTTTTTCAAAAGGCGTGGGGATAATTAATTACATGAGTCAAGAGTTGCTTAGACTACTAGACTACATAAATAATAAAAAGTTTTGCTCTTAGCAAATACCATATGATAAGATAGTTTTTATATTGGCTTTAAATGCATTTTTGAATAACGTCAAATAGCACAAAAACATCTCATTTATTTGACTATGAATTATACTGCCATATTTTGAAATGTGTTGAAATAAATAAGGTTTATTACCTTCCAGGGCCCTCACACTACTTTGGGGGAAGGGGTCGGCAGCCCTTTGGAGGGGGAATTTTCGCGGCGTTTCCCTTTTTGGGGGATTTTGTTACTTACTCTCTCATTATTTCATTTGTACATGTTTGCACTATATTCATTGCATTTTTCATAATTTAGTATGTTTGAAAAGATTAAATTGAAATAGAATTGAGATATAATAATCATGAGACACATCTTTCTATTTTTCCACCCAAAAGGGGAAAAAAGTATACTTTTCAGGTGGGGGACTGCCGCCAAAATTCAGCGGCAGATTTGATAGATTGAGGGCCCTGCCTTCTATGTAAAAACTGCACTCTTTCACGCTTTCATGAAGCAATTATTTGAGGCTGATTGAATTACAGTCTACAATTACTAATGCCGGGTATGTGAGCTGTGTTATATGAAAATGGGCCTTAGGACATATCTGATCAGTGTACATGTAGCTCCAGACACAGGCACTCAACATTAGTTACTTGTATCCCCCTCCCCCAGCTGCTACTCCCCCTCCAAAAACTCTCAAAACTGGCCATTTGTTATACAAAATAAAAAGACAAAAAAGTTAGTTGAAATTATTTGTTTTGTATAACAAATGGACAATGTTGAGAGTTTTAAGAAGGGGGGGTAGCACCTGAGGGGATTCAGGGGGGTAGTAACTATGTCTAGTGCCTGTGGCGCCATATATGGCTCTGCATCATGTTGAAAGGTCAATGTCTCAATGCAAGGTCAAAGATTTTAAATATTAGTTTTTCACTTTTTGACTTGTCTATCTTGGAAGATTTTTTATATACCGGTTACTGTGGATTATTATACCCAATCATCATACAATGTGTACTGCGCAAATTCCAGACCCCTTGTTTAAGGTCAATGCCACAATTCATGGTGAATGTTTTTGAGTTCATGTTTCTGATGTGTAAATTTTAAAGGATTCCTAGAATGTTAATATTAATTCACATTATTTAACCACGTTACCAGATGATGCTTTACTTATAACCCGTATCGGTCAATGGTCAAAGATCAAGGTCACATTTAAACAATAATGTCAGAGATTATTAACTTTAACATCAATTCTGTTACTTTTATTGCTTAGAAAGGGATGGGTTATGTAACCATTAAATTGATCCATTTTAGGATGGGAGAGTCCACTAGGCATAAATGGGTTAAAGTGTCCATATTTAGTTACTGAGAACACATAATTTCAGCGGCTAGCAATGGCAGCTCGAGGCCCAATGTCGAAGGTGGAGTTGAGGATCTCCTGTAGGAAGCTCAAGAACAGGGACACCATGTCAAAGTCTGACCCGTGTGCTGTGCTCTTCATGGAGACTGGGGGAACTTGGGTTGAGGTTTGATTATATTAATATATATTCCATTGAACTTGATTTGAATCATGATATATTAAAACAAGACTAATATCCTGAGTATGTTTTTTTTTAATGGTCTAGCCATTTAGATTTTTTAGCAAAAAAAATCATTTTTGAGTATTAAAGTAATCTTTACGCTAAAGACTAGATAAAATTCTGATTAAGTTGGTGTAAGTCACATTTAAAAGAGTAGCTTCATGCTCATAAGACATATATATTGGCATGTTAAGAAAATCTCACTTGTCATTTTTAAGATATAGTGATTGTTTACATGGACCTTCTTATAACATAGAATAGTAAATCATTAAATCAATATTACCTCAATAACATTATATAAAAAATAATCATCATCATTACATTATTTCTAATTACAGATGGGTCGCACTGAGAATGTGCAGAACTGTTTAGACCCTGACTTCGCCAAGTGTTACACAGTAGAATACATGTTTGAGCAGGTTCAGAAGGTCAAGGTCGCTGTCTATGACCTTGACAACAACACCCCACAGCTTGGCGATGATGACTTCCTGGGACAGATAGAGTGCTCCCTTGGACAGGTCAGGCCTCAGGGCCCAATATCTTTAAATTAGCCCTGTTCTGGGAACTGTGCTTTATGCATGTGTGTTAGTGTCGTCTGCACAGGCTACTCTGGGATGACACTTTATGCATATGCATTAAGCCCAGTTTTCCCAGACCAAAGCTTTATTAGTCTCTGATATTATTTTGACCTGTGCATATTCTCGCTGCTGGGGGAATGGGGACAGGCAATTCCTTATTGAAATTTCGACATGAACTGCCTTCAAACAGTGAATTAAAGAATATGTTTTCAAAATGATAAATATCTAGTTACTTTAAAATGATATGCTTATTGAAACTTATTACCATTGAGCTTGAAGCATTTAAATTCTTGTATTACTTAAATAAACAACAATTAAAAAATGTACATACAATTGTTTTTAGATATAAGGTAGGCAGGGTGCAGAATCAATTCGGTTTTCACTGGGTTACACACGGGCTAAACAGAATGTTAACTCACTGTTAGACTCTTAATTTTTGCGAATATTTCAAGTTATTGAAATACATTTGCAAAAATGTTAAAAGGCCTTTTCACAGATTTTGGCATGTTTTGAAGTTTGTCATTAAATGCTTTATATTGATAAATGTAAACATTAAATTTTAAAAGCTCCAGTAAACAATCAAAAATAAAATTTAAAAAAGGAAAAAAAAGTAGCCCGCATCAGGGCTCGAACCAGTGACCCCCCGAAATCCTGAAGCAAAAACGCATTAGCCAACTGAGCTATTCTGCCAAGCATTCATAAAATGCGTATTTTATACGTTTTATAGGCAATCTTAGTAGTTTCACAAATTTAAACGACAACAACAGAACTCGCCAAATTATTCAATCGTATCGCGTTGCAATGCAAATATAATTTTTAGGTTTTTAAATCGTCAAAAGATGCATATAATGGCTATATAAGACCATGGCAAATGTTCAGTAATACTGTTTCCTCACAAATATCATAACTAAACCAAAAATTTGCGAATCTGAAACAACTTTTTTCAATTTTGTCAATTTACCAAACCTTGAAAAGATCCGTTTAAGTGCATAAAAGACAGTTTTTCTTGCTGTTTGTGCAGATATCCTAAGTAAGAATAAATCCTTGAATACGTCTGAAATTGGTGATAAAATTTCACCTTGCATGACACATAGTCTTGCAGTAAACATGGAATTTGGAACAAGAACACAGGCTTATTGAATAAAGTAATTCTGATGTATTTTACATCGCAATAAGCAGCATACAAATATGTCTTTTATGCACTAGTTGAAATTCTTAAGAAAAACTGTTTTAAAAAGTTATTTGGAAAAAAGCAGCACTTACAGGTTACATTCAATAACGTTTCATTGGGAAAACCCAACAAAGTCAGGTGATCCTGCACCTGGATAGGGCACTTACAGATATTCAAACCCACCTCGTAAAGGTATCATAGGAGAAGATTTACAGGAGGATGTATTTCTTGACATCATATGTTTCCTTTAATTCATAAAAAGTAATGCTGGATTTGCATTAAACATTTTGCTCTTATATACCCATTATTTCTAGTCTTATAATTTTTCTCTATTATGCAATGTTGTCACTATTTAAATACTGAAGTTTGTATTTACCAGATAGTGGCAGGCCGTCCATTTATGAAGGCTCTTGAAGACAAGAAAGGCAAGCCTATTGGAGAGAGTAAAATACTGGTGAGTGAAGTTCAAGTTACTAATGCAAATATAATATTTTGAAAGGTTCTCTGGGAATTTGTATGCTTCTGCAGTAAATTTAACATTTCTGGGAACCTTAAAACTATAGAATATTGTCACATATTTTTGTGTTTTCTTTAATAAATACCATTTATATACACAGCCGCACAAATTAATTTCCCTGAATTCAGAAGGTAGTGAATATGTAATAAGAATATATAAAAGCATGAGTCGTCATCAAGGAAGTATTTAATAGCTACCCTTGAACCATTGAACTTTACATTGACTGTCATGTTTTATGGAATGCTCATATTCATGTAAATATAAGGCCACACAGAATATAACAGATACTGTAAATTAAATGAACAGTGCTCTGTGAATAGAGGCCTATCTGGGATGACACTTTACGAACATGCATTAAACCCATATATAGGCTTCTCTGGGATGACACTACGAACATGCATTAAACCCATTTTCCCCAGAGCAAGCCCATTGACTCATTCAGGTGTAGATTTTTAGCTTGCTTAACCTCAGTTGGTAGAAGATTGGACTATACAAATCTAAAATGTAACTCTTTACTTGTCTTGAGTTGGTCATGAAACTTATGTTTGCTTGTCAAAGTTTATGTAGAACATCCCCACCTACAGGTGCATTATGTGTGGACCCAGAGTGTGGCCTAACACCCGTACCTAATTTAGTTACTAAATTAATGAAAGCTGAAACTGATTTTAGTTTATACCTGCACTTTCAAGCTATTCAGCATTTACTGAGCTAAATTTTATTTTGGAGTGCTTTTGCTGTAGGGGAAAAACAGTGTACCATAAGGAAAATATATGTTTACAACATAAAACACTTGTATACATATATAGATGTATAGAATGAATTTTTATTAAAATGCCACCTTCAAGCTTTAATGCTAAACAGGATAAAACAGATACTGTAAATGAAATAAGCAGGGCTCTGTAAAATGATGGTTTAATGCATGTGTGTAGGGGTTGTCCCTGAGATTAGCCTGTGTAGTCATCATAGGCTAATCAGGGACGACACTTTCCAACAGTCCTATACTAAAATTTTGCTGAGAAAAGACTTTCTTAAAACAAAAAAATTTGGTAGCAATGATTGACTTTTTTATGTCATAATAAAAGTTAATTCTTATTATTTTGGATATTTTATGGGTGATAACGTAGAAAACCTTGTTGCCAAATGGATATTTTGTAGCCAAATTCCTTAATTGTAGCCATTGGCTTATTTGGTGAAGGGCAGAGAAAGCCCTGTGCTAACTGTAACTATTCTTGATTTCCTTATTACCATTAATGTGTATGCAAGGTTGAAGTCATGCAGGCCTACTTTATATTCCCAGATTCGCTCTGAGGAAGTCAAGGATGGTGGAGAGGTGGCCATGTGCACGTTCTTTGCTCGAAAGCTGGAAAACAAGGTAAAGGAGAGCAATCCAAAATGACCTTAAAATGATTTTATTATCATTTTCAGCATCAATAAAAGGAGTTTGTTATTAAATGACCTGAATAGATGAGATATAGGTTCATATAAGTTCTTAATGTAAAGTTCTTAAAATGTCCAGGATTTACATATTTGATCAGTTCTTGAAATGGTGAGGATCTGCATGTAGGTTGACTTGATGAAATTTCCTGAATTTAAGTTAAGATTTTATTATTGAAATTACAAGGATCTTTATATTCTACATACCATATCCAACTCTTTATTAATAACTGTATCTGCATATTTTATTTTATGTCTCCAAGACAACAAGTACCATAGAGAACTTTTTGTTATTTTCTCAACTCAAAAAAGTGTCAGTTTATTTTTTGACATGTTTAAAAATGTGCTAAAAGTTTCTCATTTCAATCTATGTAATATTTCAGGACTTCATGGGCAAGTCTGATCCATACCTGGAGATTTTGAAGCAGTCATCAGATGGTGGCTGGCTGGTGGTCCATCGAACTGAGGTACAGATAGAGTGGTTGGAATACTTACTTGACTAGGCTGTTTTGCAAGAAGTTTAAATATTTCCTCCAAAAATTGTTGCTTTAGGTGTATATACATTTTATTTAATACAAGGCTTTTTAGCAACATTAAATGATCTTATCTGCACTTGTTAATGGTTGACATAAAAAATCTTTTATTTATATCCCAATATTCACCAAGTAACTCCCATGGCTGTATTTTGATTTTTACCTCAGCTCAATCTTAATAGATGGTATTCAACATCTCATTTGTAATAAAATGTTATGGCATAATAAATTTCGACAATAATCCACGCTTGCTTGCACACTTGACCAACATGTTTTCCATGGTTTGTTCATTACTAAATTACAAGCTCATTGGTAGTTGGTTGGTCAATAAATATGGCAAATAATAAACATATGTATTATTTTTAATCACATTGTGAGGTCACTTATAAAAATCATTCTAACATGGTCTAAAACATCTTACTCAACAGGTTGTGAAGAATAACCTGAATCCAAGATGGCGTCCATTCCAGCTCCCTTTACAGTCGCTGTGTGGCGGAGACAAGACACGCACTGTGAAGGTAGGTAATGCTTCAATCTCTTTAATATTGAGACTTCCTCTAGAAAAAACTGGATTTAATACATGTGCTTAACCCTTTCAGTGCGGGAACCAAATTTTAAAGGCCTTTGCAAACGTGGCGTCTCATCAGGATCCAAACTGTTTGCTATTCTGATAGTATTCTTTGAAAAAAATCGAAGAAAATGCTAATTTTAGAAATTCTGCAGACGACATTTTAGCAGACGACAAATTTCCCAGCATGCAAAGGGTTAAAGTGTTGTGCCAGATCAGCTTGTGCATGAGGGATGACACTTTCCCCCTTAAATGAATTTTCACTTAGAAAATACTGCCTTTAAACGAAAAGTACCACAAAAGCATAAAGTGTTGTCCTTGCAGGCTAATCTTAAACGACACTACGCTCGTGCATTAAACCCTGTTTTCTCAGAGCGAGACTCATTTATTCAAAATACATGTCTTTTATTTGAGACAAAAATAGTTTTGAATAAGGAAAGTTCTAACTAGAACTGTTTTATGTTATTTTATGTATTTCATTCTTTTCAGAGAATTATTTGTATATTGATATGAAGGTTAATAGATACTTTATGGATATTTTAAAGTTTATAAAATATGCAGTTGTTTGATTTTGTATTTAAAATACTACTTTGACTTTTTTATGTGTGTGTATGCATGCATGTGTTGAAAAATTGTTAAACAATGCAACTGATTGAAATAAAAAAATTACATTAAAATTACCCAAGCTATGATTGGTAACAACAGGTAGACAAGGTGTAGTCAATATGGAATATTGACTAGAGTTCCTGAATTTGATCTTCTCTGTGGAAGTGTAATTTTGAATTCCCCCACTGACACCAAGTCTTAAGTCTACACAGGAAACTAACTCAAGCGGAGTATAAATAAGCCTTCTATGATAATCTATGGCATCAGGTTGCATTGTTCTGTGTTTCAGTTTGATGTGTATGACTGGGACTCCGATGGGTCACATGACATTATTGGGGGATTTACAACCACTGTCCAGGAGTTGATCGATGCACCAACAGGCAAAGAGGTTGGTCTGGGTCTTGTACTTTTAATATCATCTGCACAACAAAGTTATGCAATCAGGTTTTTCTGTCCGTGGTCTGGCCATCAGGTTTATTGTCGGAGGCATACCTTGAAAACTGTAAGACTTATCAATTGAAAACTTCATAGGTAGATATAGATTATTAGGGAAAATGCATGGTACAAGAGCCATAATACTTGCTTCCATGATTATTAAGTTAAAAGTTATTTTGGTCACGTGTATATCTTGAAAGCTATATACATGTACATGTAAGGTATCGAATTGATATTATATCTCACTGGGCAGAAGTGCAGTGAAACAGAGCAATAACACTTGCTTCTTATATTTTCAGTGTTATTTATCCTTTTTAATTTTTATGCCCCCGGTAGGAGGGCATATAGTGATCGGACTGTCCGTCCGTCTGTCCGTATTTCCGTCACACTTTGCGTTTAGGTTTTGAAAAATGCTCATAACTTCTATGTCCCTTGAGATGTAACCTTCATATTAGGTATGCATGTGATATTAGGTATGCATGTGTATATGGACAAGGCCTTTCCATACGCACACAAATTTTGACCCCTGTGACCTTGACATTGAACTTAGGGTCCGCGTGTAGGTTTTGAAATCTGTGTTAAGGTTTCGAAAAATGCTCATAACTTCTATGTCCCTTGAGATATAACCTTCATATTTGCAGACCTGTTTACTTCTACGGATTCGCCGTAGTTACTACGGATTATTTAGCTAAACTACGCACTACGGATTTGTACTGAAAAACTATGGATCAGTCGATCAAAATGGTCAGATTTCAGTTTTTAATCGTACTTTTGCCTATTTTTTGCGGGTAATTTATCAATCATAATCATTTTGGCGCTTGTGTAGTAAGAAACCTTAAAATTCAAGCCTCCCGGGGAACGAGTGCTGATCGAGCTTGTCGAGTCGTCACCGAATGACATCTGACTTACGCATTGGTTTGAAAATTAAGCCGAATATATACGATTTTACGTTGCTATTCAGTATACACATCTCTCTGTCTATTGCGGAGAATACCGACGATAGTCGATGTATCAGGATTGAGCACGCCTGTTTTTACACATGTCCAAGATGGCGGCAAGCAGACGAGAAATTGCGATTAACGGCGAAAATAATAAGTACCATTCAAATTAACAACAGATATCATATGGTCATTAGGGAGTAATGTAATGCGTGTGTTAATTAACGCAAAATACTACGTTTGAGATAAAAAAAACAACTAATATTTATCAGAAATCTGCACCGTGAATGTGCGTCACAAAAACGAGTGTTGGAAAATTGGTGTTCAGTCTACTCACAATGAGTATCGTTCGAAAATGGAAAGAGACAAACATGATTTGATTTATATGTTAGTGGATCTGTGTATACTCAGATTCATATGCATATTCTGCTTTATTATGTTTGTTACGCTGTACAGTTTAATGAAATAGCATTGAACTGAGGTTGTCAAGTGGAAGATATTGAAAGGTAAACAAATAAAATATATTATTTTAACTCCATTTAATACATCATTAACACAACAAGAACACTAATGGGTGTTTGTCAATATTTGTTTATGTTTTCCCCTTATGATATTTAATTTAAAAAAATACTGAATTAAATTAATAGCTACTCTTAAAGAGCTTATGATCAAATGGTGTATTTAAGAATCTATAGATTATTGCAAGTTTAATATGCATGTGGATGGATATTAACTAAATATTGTCTTCATTGTAAGAAGACATTAAAGCAGCACTTTATAATATAAAAATGCTGTCAAAAATGCACTTAAAAACAATTTTAATTCTGTTACTGATAATAATATTTATAATGCTTAATGTTTCCCAATTTCATGGTTTATTGCGCTATTTTTTCCAATTTCATGGTTTATCACGCTAATTTTCCCAATCCAAATGGCACAGGCTGTAACAAATAAAAGCAAAAAAAACCACGTAACAGATTAAATTATTAGCAAGTAAATTCATCTGATGCTTTATTTACCATTAAACTGATATGTGACCCAGTCATGGTTTTTTAATGCTCAAAATGATTGAAAAGGTTAAAACTACTGACAACAGCCCAAAACTACTGAGAGATGCCCTCCATACTACTGAGAACCAATCGGTAGGGTAAACAGGTCTGTATTTGGTATGCATGTGTATATGGACAAGGCCTTTCCATACGCACACAAATTTTGACCCCTGTGACCTTGACGTTCAACTTAGGGTCCGCGTTTAGGTTTCGAGATCTGCGTTTAGGTTTCGAAAAATGCTCATTACTTCTATGTCCCTTGAGATATAACCTTCATATTTGGTATGCATGTGTATATGGACAAGGCCTTTCCATACGCACAAAAATTTGACCCCTGTGACCTTAACCTTGAACTTAGGGTCCGTGTTTAGGTTTCGAAATCTGCGTTAATGTTTCGAAAAAAGCTCATAACTTCTATCAAGCGTTTATAGGGGTAATAAGTCGTCCTATGGTGACAGCTCTTGTTATAGTTATACTTTGTCTAGATCTTATTTTGAAAACTATAAGAGGTTTGGACTGCTAAATTTGACACTAATCGCCTAAATCTGAGTGTGGATTTTCAAATATATTAATAGCAATGTTCCTTGTTAGTCTTTGTAAAGAATTTTGTGGTAAGAAACCACTGATTTTGGGTGTTACTAGATAAGGCCAGATAAATAGAAAAATGACTTCAGGGATGGTGCGATTTCTCCTACGATGGTTGTATATACCACTTGTATATGTTCAGGGCAACAGATAAGATTTTATGTCAATTAATTTTCACTACAAGCTTTTTGTAACAATTTTTTTTCCTCAAAACTATTTTTATACCCCAATTACCATTGGTAATGGGGGCTATAAAGGAGTCAGTTTGTCGGTTGGTCTGTCTGTCCTGAAATTTCATCCGATCTTCACCAAAGTTGTATCTAGATGATGTCTTGATCAAGTTCAAATATGGGCCATGCTGGGTCAAACACTAGGTTACAGGGTCGCTTAGTGCGCTTTAAACCAAAAGTTTGTCAGGGCTATAACTTCGTCATTTATTGTGAGACATTAAAATCATTTGGCACATTTGTTCACCATCATTGGACGGTGTGTCATGCCAAAAAAAATTACGTCGATATCTCCAAGGTCAAGGTCACACTTTGAGTTCAAAGGTCAAAAATGGCCATGAAAGAGCTTGTCCAGGCCATAACAATGTCGTTCATTGTGAGATTTTAAATCATTTGGCACATTTGTTCACCATCATTGGACGGTGTGTCATGCGAATGAATTACGTAAATATCTCCAAGGTCAATGTCACACTTTGAGTTCAAAGGTCAAAAATGGCCATAAATGATCTTGTTCGGGCCCATAGTTATGTTGTTCATTGTGAGTTTTTAAAATCGTTTTGCACATTTGTTCCCCATCATTGAACGGTGTGTCATGCTAAAGATAACCGTCAATATCTGCAATGTCAAGGTAACACTTTTGAGTTCAAAGGTAAAAAATGGCCATAAATGATCTTGTCCGGTCCATAACTATGTCATTCATAGCGTGATTTTAAAATTACGCAGTTCATTTGTTCACAATAATTGGACGGTGTGTCATGTGAAAGAATGACGTCAATATCTCCAAGGTCAAGGTCACACTTTGAGTTCAAAAATCAAAAATGGCCATAAATGAGCTTTTGTGGGCCATAACTATGTCATTCATTTTGAGATTTTAAAATGACTCTGTACATTAATTTTGTTAACAGTCATTGGACAGCGTGTCATGCGAAAGAATTCATGTTCCTTATACCTTATACGTCTCTTAAATAAACAACAAACACAACGATATAACTTGAAAATACAGCTTGTATTTTGGTATCTATGTGTACGACACATATATAATGTATGACAATAAACAAATGTGAACAATTCACATTTTGATATAGATTTCATAACTCATACAATCATGAAATAACGCTCATATAGTTCACACCCAAAAAACAACAACAGACTATATTCCTGCAGATAATCATTTTCATGAGAAAACTTGTCAATATTTTATATCCAATAAACAGGGATCATATTTTCCGGCAACATCAATCGGTCTGGATTTAACTGGGGAAAATGTGTCCGAAAATTTATATCCGAAATCATGACAAATTACGTTAAAATATATAGAATTGATTTTGCCATTTATGAAGGTGGTATAATAAAAGTACAAGTTAAATTCCCTTAGGCATTATTTAAACGGTAAATACGAGTTTTCTCAATTGGTTTTATCATTTGCTATTTCATTGTTGTTTCGTGCACGGACTCTGCATGGACTCTAGATGAGTCAATATACGCTCCGTGTTTCGTGTGCTGTTTTATCTGACTTTTTTTCATAGAAGACAATATTAATAATCTGTGTGATTTGATACCACGCATCTAAACTTCCGGTCGTGGTTATTCAACAACAAACAATAAAGTACACGAATTATTTCGATTATAACACGATTTTTACTAGAGCTTTATACAATGTATATTATTTTTCTTGTGTACTTGTGTGAAGTTCCACCCATTAAATAACTTTCGGCTGTTCTGTCGATCAGATCCGCGACTTTCATTCATTTATTGCCGGATTATTACGATGGTGGAAAATGTATCGGCATGTTTTGTTTAGTTACAGCGCGTGCTTTCAGTGTACATGGTCCGCCCACAATTATTGCAGAATATCCAATTTTCTTCTCTGTTTATATGAAAGTTTACTGTTTCATGCATGAAATGCACAATTTCCACGAGGATTACATCAAGATTTTCATCTCCGAAGTAACTGTCAACGATTATATCGTGGACGAGTACACATTACGGACCGATTAATTAGTGTGCTAGGTATAAGCCATTGAAATTATCGATTGATATTGATACGGGTTATTCACGCATGACTAATAAACAACAGCGCGAATCTTTGCTGCTTGGGGTCATACTAGTCGGCTGACATGCAATTAACTGGTCCTGACCAGTTTAGAGACTGCAGCGAATCGAGATAAGAATGGAAATAGGGGGTGTTAGCATGTTCACTGTGTCTCTACATCTACATCATACGTCGGCGCAATCACACTTGATTATTACGCGACGGGTGGTGCTAGGTCAAGAGAAAGGTATGAAATGATAGGATAGATAGAAGAGATTTGATAGTTAAAAGTATAGAGATAGTAGAAAGTTTTGCCAGCTTCGTTTTCTCCTCTTCAACCCAGACCTCTCCGGTTACGGTGGCCGCGGCCGGCACAGCAATCGGAATCACTAGGGCTTACTTGAAGCTGGGCACCTAACATTGATTAGAAGGTGAGTGAGGAAAGCCCCTGCTTGAAGGATACCAAGTCAGGGGCCTCTGCGACTGATGCAGGGAGGTGGTTCCAAACGGATATGGTTCGTGGAAAGAATGAGTTCTTGTGGTAAGATGTGGATGTGGACGGCTGGTGGTACTTGAAGCTGGACACCTAACATTGATTAGAAGGTGAGTGAGGAAAGCCCCTGCTTGAAGGATACCAAGTCAGGGGCCTCTGCGACTGATGCAGGGAGGTGGTTCCAAACGGATATGGTTCGTGGAAAGAATGAGTTCTTGTGGTAAGATGTGGATGTGGACGGCTGGTGGTACTTCTTGTTATGGTCCTTAGGGCGACTTGGGGCTTGTACAAGATATTGGTTTGCTGGGATATCCACCAGGTCATTGATGATTTTGTACAGCATGGTGAGTTGCGCTTTGGTCCGTCGTGACTCTAGCGTCTCCCACCCCAAGTACTCGATCATGGAGGATACGCTGCTGGTGTTGTGGTATCGGTTGGTCACATATCTAGCAGCCCTCCTCTGTACCATCTCAAGCTTGTAAACCAGGTCCTTTGTAAAAGGGTTCCACACTGTGGAGCAATACTCAAGGCCTGGCCGGACAAGAGAAGTGTATGCCGTGGTCTTGACCTTCTCATTGCTGACGCGTAGGTTGCGCTGTAGGAAGCCAAGCGTACTGTTCCCCTTTTTCGCCGTGATGTCCATATGGTGGTTCCATGAAAGGTTTTGGGACAAGGTTACTCCCAGGTACTTGGTAGTCGAGTCAGTCCCGAGGATGTGGTCTTTCAAGGTGTAACGGAACATGATTGGGTTCCTCTTTCTGTGGACACGAAGAATGCTACACTTCTCTGGGTGAAAGTCCATACCCCATTGTTTCTCCCATTCGGCTAGCTTTATTAGGTCGTTTTGTAGGATCAGGCAGTCTTCTTCCGAGTTGATTTCCCGATAAACCACACAGTCATCTGCGAATAGCCTTACTCTGGATGTGACATGTAGTGGCAAGTCGTTGATGAAGACAAGAAATAAGATGGGTCCGAGGACGCTTCCCTGAGGGACTCCGCTAACGACGGGTGCTGGCTCGGATGTCGCTCCATCAACGACTACCCTCTGCGTGCGATCTGTCAGAAAGGCTTCAATCCACTTTAAGGTGTTACCCCTGATGCCATAGTGGTTTAGTTTGGTCAGCAGGCGACTGTGCGGGACCCGATCGAAGGCCTTGCTGAAATCAAGAACAGCAAGGTCATGTTGTTTATGGCGGGCCATGGAATGGACTAGCTCATTGGTGAGCGTCAGTAGCTGGGTTTCACAGCTCCGTCTTCTCCTGAAACCGTGTTGACAGTCCGTGAGGA
Organism: Dreissena polymorpha; assembly: GCF_020536995.1. Classification (NCBI taxonomy): domain Eukaryota; kingdom Metazoa; phylum Mollusca; class Bivalvia; order Myida; family Dreissenidae; genus Dreissena; species Dreissena polymorpha. The sequence continues at coordinate 16,955,698 of NC_068363.1, read as the reverse complement.
TGGCATGTCTATCAAGGTGGCCCATTATGTTGCTCACAATAATGTGCTCCAGTATCTTACATGCTTTGCATGTCAGTGAAACCGGCCTGTAGTTGCTGGCTTTGAACCGTTCCCCTTTCTTGAAAATTGCCGACACATTGGCTGTCTTCCACACGTCTGGTATACTGCCGCTTGATAGGCACTTACTATATATAATGTTCAGAAAAGGAGCACACTGGTCTGCCATCTCTTTGTAGATGCGTGAAGGAATTAAGTCTGGACCGGCCGCTTTCTGTACATTAAGTTTCCTGAGAAGGGCACGTATACCTTCTGTGGTTATGTTTATGTCTGGCATGATAGGTGATGGTTCGCCCTCAGTAATCGATTTCATGACATGCGAATTTTAGCAAACAGAATAGGACTGACTGTTAGGGATTTTTAATCGGTCTTTCATGACCCCAATCGGTCTAGGACCGACAAAACCGAAAAAAATATGATCCCTGCCAATAAATATTAGGAAAATTAACGTGTTCTCTGGTTTGTATCGCAAAGCCAAATGACTATTCCACGAGCATATTTACCTGCCAAAACAATACCCTGAGCAACCCCTACAGGAGACTTTCTTTTGCAAAGGAAAATAATTTTCCTCTACTTCGCTGCGCTCAGACTAGGTAAATTATATAGGTCAAAATTGCCATAAATGATATATGGCATAATAATTCTTAAAAATCGCCATAAATTAGCTTCTCTTGTCTTGTGAAGACAGCATGAAAAATATTCTGTGTCAATGCAGCATGTGCGGGTATACGTCACGTCTGTGACAAAGCTCTAGTTGAATTAGTTTTTGTCAAATTTTATAAAACTTAACTTTTTTCTTCTTTGAATCCTTGTGTTTGGTTAATGTGCTTGGATATGTAGTCCTGTTTTGGATTTTAAAATTACCTGTATTTTACAGAATTGACATATGATTCTTGTTTACTTTTATATTTTGTTAAAAAAAACACACTAACATGACAGGATTTTTTTTCTTTTATATTAAGACAATTATGCTTGTGATACTTCTAACTTAATTCCCCTGTAGAGCTTTAGCTTCCTCGTGCCACTTATAATTTCTTATAATCGAGGATTGTGGTATTTTAATACTGTTTTTACCCTACTCTTTCTGCACATTTCTTATGATGCAGCAAGTGTGTGTATTTCTATATTACTGTGGTTCTTCCACGGCTGAGGCAGCATTCTGTGTGAACCCAGAGTGTGTCCCAGCACTCCATACCTAATTTACATACTAGATTCAAGAAAGTTTGGGCAAAGTTTAAATGAAAGCTGCAATGTCCAGCTATTTTATTGTTACTGAAAGATGTGGTTTAGTGTCGTATGGGCAAGCCAGAGTGCCCGCTGGAAACCCCAACTGTTCCATATGGTGACCACAAACCAAACTCACATGCTGCTGGGAACATATGAATTGAACCCAGGTCGCCTAGGTGAGAAGTGGGTTTACCAACCACTGGGCTAACCGGACAGCAAACAATGCATTGAATGCAAACACCTAACCAAGTTATTTACAAGTTAATACCGGTACATGTAAACAGGCTGTCAATATTGCTGTTCAGTTTCATTTCACAATTTGAGTGGCTTATTTTCATTTTGTTAAAGATAACACAATTTTTTTATTAAGCTTCATTGAAAGAGTTTCAATATTGAAACATGCTGAAATCCATAGTTTTGTTTATATAAATATTTGGCAGACATATAGCATGTTTTATTAAGCTTTATTGAAAGAGTGTCTGCAATATTGAAACATGCTGAAATCCATAGTTTTGTTGATATGAACATCTGGCAAACATATAACATTTTGTTATGTAAACACTGGCTGCAATTGAAACTGTGTGGGTGTTAAAAAATGTGTACCAGTAGTAAAAATAATTGAAGAATGTACATAAGGTACAGTAATATGCATGTTATAAGTAGAGCACTGAATTGTCATGTAAGTTCTCTACCAGTTTACCATAAAAAACCTGGAGGGGCTATAGGTTAATCCTCTATAAATCATGAATGTCCATCCTGTCAGTCCACCCATTAGCACAGCACAGCTGTATCTATTTAAATTCTCACAAAGTATTTAAATTACTTGAATGAAAAAACTTGATATATTTTTAAAGGTGAATATGAGGCCATTTTCTTTCAATTTTTAAGCCCATACACACTAAAAATCAACAAATTTTTCGTAGAATTTTTTGAAAAATAAAGTTAACACATAAATAATCAATGTACCTTATAGCAATAGCTGAAATTTTAATGCTAGATGTAGTCTGGTAACATAGATTTAACATGATAGAAAATGCTTGTGTTTTTTTTGTGGGACAATATATTCAACACATAATTTTATGGGTTGACACATAATCGATCAAGTTAGTGTTTGTGTGTCGAATGAATAGATATAGTATCAGAATATTAAAATGGAACAAAATGAAAACGAGCATTTTGTATCTCATTAAATCTATTTTACCATACAATATCTAGCGTTGAAGTTTTGGCTATTGCTATGAGGAACACTGATGTTTTATGGGTTGACTTTATTTTACAGAATATTTTATGAAGTAATTTTTGATGTTGAGTATTTATGTTACTTTCACCAGAGAGATCAATCAATGGTTATTTTGCCATAACTATAGAAAAAAGTAATATTATAACAACTCAGAAAGAACACAATGATTATCATTTAACACATCAAGTTTTAGATTTTAATATGGCTGTCAATCCTTTCCACAGTTCATCTGTTGTCTGTCTGTCTGTCTATCCACAAAAAGTTAAATAAGTAGATAAGTACATAAGACATCGGATTAAGGCAATATGAGGGTGATGTACATTTTTTTTATCGACAGAGGTTTTCACAGGAAGCCGTATCTTGTTTTCTATGCAATGCTGTCAAAGAATGGTTTTTTTCACATACACATTCAACTTCACATACTTTATTTTATTGTGAAATTGTATTTGGGAGAAGTTTCAGTCTTCAACTAGAAAAATGTAAAAAAATGTTGCCCCATAGAGTGATATAAATTAACTGTATCAGGGTTTGGGATATACAACAATTTTTTTACACAAGATTTTTTATTGACATCAGATACAACATTGCGTGTAAGTTAATGCTGATTTAAAAATTGATATCTAGAGGTGACAGATCATAAATGAAAGAATGCATTATTATTAAGCAATAATAATACAAAAGCTACAAACCAAGCAAAATGACATTTAATTTACATTTGTGATGCTGAGACTATTATTTCAAATGCTGGTGTAGACAGGTACGTCTTCAATATAGAATTGTTATCCACATAGAGGTTTCATGGCCACCATGTTCTGTGCACATGTCAGTGGCAGTTTCACTATTCTTAGCAAAAGTTCACAAGTGTCTTTAAGTGCCTCGATGCATGCAGAAAACGGCAGTAGGAAAATGTACCACCATGCCACAAAAAATCCTATTGGCCATCCGAGGAATATCAAGATCAGAAACCAAATGAATCCCCACAATAGTCCTGGACAGCCAACTTTCCCACCCGGGGCACCTTCAGCTTGACCGCTTCCCATGATGCACTGTGAGGTGTTCTATATTTAGACTCTGGGGAGTCTCTTTCAGATCTGGTTTCAGTTGTGGTGTACTAGTGTTTCACAAGTCCAATTCTAATGAGTGGTTGTGCACTGAAATGTAGATGAATTAATTATCAATAAAGTATCATCTTTTTGCAGAATGTGGATATCTAATTACTCTTCACCTTAAATGTACATACATTGTTATAAGTATGTGACTTGTTCACTGATTAAAATGACCATTTGCCAACTTTTCTCCCTTATTGAAAATAAATGAAACAATGTATACCAGGGATCTAAATAAAACTAAGGACGTAGAACCCAACTGAATACACGTTTGAAGTTTTTATAAATCATCATCTGAAATTGATGTAATTATAAAGCATTAACATGCAAAACAATCAAATAGTTTGGAGTGTTTCTGTTGAAATTGTTTTATTTTGTAACAAGTGAAAAGCATGAATTGTTTTTATTAGGTACATGTATGTTACAGTAATTATAACAATTCAGGCACCCAAGAGGTTAATGAGTTTTTTAATCCAAAGGATTCTGTTCCAATTATGTGAGGAATTTCCTTAGTTTCTTTCTTAAAATATTTTCTTATAAAAATAATTGAGCTCTTTGTAATGGCATTAAATGTCAAACTATTATTTTTTTTACAAAATCTGTGAGCAAGTCTCTTTAATGTATCTTTGTTTTTCGTTTTAATAAATATACCAAATATTTAATGCTTTTCAAATATGTATAAAACGCTTAGTAACTTTTTAAAGAATGTTCTGGAATTGAAACAAGAAGCTTTATAGTTTCACAAAGGAAGTTCCTAACCTTTGTAAGTAAATGCATTTTAAGGGGAATTAAATGAAGCACAGGATTTAGTTTCAAAATTAAATTTAATAACATAACATACACATAATTTTAATTAGTTCTTAATTAAACAAGAAGTATCTGGAAAGGTCTTCCGCAAGTTTCTTTCTGTCCAAATATTACTATTTTAATTCTTAAAAACTTTTTTCTTGACATTTACTTACTTGGTTTTTAATTTGGTTAATAACATTTCCTATTATATAAGAGAGACACAATCAACACATATGGCATGGATTATAACTGCAGAGTGGTCTATTAATAGTAATCCTACAAACTGTGACATGTCAGTCATGTTTCTGAGAAGTACATTATGTCAATTCACTACATATCAGAGTGACTTGAAACCAAACTTAACTGGTCCAAATTTGTCCTTATGTCAGATACAAATAATTTCGATTTGGGCAATAACTGCAAAACTTTTGCAAAGAAACAGTTATTTAGAGGTTTGTTAAGACTTTGTCAAAGGCAAGCCAATATGTGAAAAAAGGATCCATCTATCAACTATTGTATATATATATATATATATATATATATATATATATATATATATATATATATATATATATATATATATATATATATATATATATATGCCTGTTTTAGTTAATTCTGCATGAAAACACTGGGAGTTTGCATGGTGACTGTACAAAATAGTCAAATTTTGGTAGACTTGCAAGTTTTTTTTCCCCCATTACTTCTGTGGCGCAAATTCAGCAAATAAAAAGCACACATTTTGAAATATGGTAGCTAGAAAGTGTAGCTTTATATGATTTGTTTTACTGAAAGAGCTTGTGTAATAATAGTAAATTTAGAATCAACAAACTAATTTAAAATGCACATCTGCTTACAGTTTATGACTGTAAATTGGCAAATAAGAAAAGTTAAACATTGTTACTCACTTCAAGACAATAAAGCCATATGAAGAACAAACATAATACACGTGATGGAGTTTGTTTTGCAGGTCCACTTCAATACACACTGTGATCAAGTTTGTTTTGCAGATCCACTAACACCCACACAAAATTAATGTTCAATGTGGTACTTGGACAAAAAGCGCCAGGATCAATTTACATAGTTGTCACTTGACCCACATTTAAGGCTTGTCAATACCCGTTGACGGCTCTAGATGGCTCTATGGTTGTCCCTGTATTCGTCCACACAATTATTCACAGGGTCGCTTATGTGGTGAACAATGTGTCAAGAGTTCATTGTCAACAGATACAAAGATCAATAACTAAAACCTTATTTGTGTCAAATGGAGTTTGATGATTCTTGTTTATAATAAAGTTTTCCTCAAGGTGTAACAATTAATTGTAAGAATGTTGCTTTGGAAGGACACTGTTTAATTTGAAAAAAAAAGTTTAAGTTGATATCTTTATAAGAAAACATTGAAGAGAATGTTAGTTTTTTTATTCATGGTATCTTTTGTCCATCCTTACATTTTTTTAAATAAAAAAAACAACTTTTTGAATTGTTCAATGATAAAACATATTAATAAATAATTTAATATGATGATTCACCTTCATTTTGTTTCCTTGTTCATGTAGTTCTTTCATGTGACTCCAGTGAATGTTTTATCAATTTGTATTGCAAAGCATACCATTAGGTTTAAACTGTATCAAGGTATGTGCTGCATTTAATATTACTATAAATGAATGAAAATAAATTACAATCTGTAACTTTAATGGCAGTTTCCTGTTAAATATTACTTTATTATTTACAAAGGTATTAGATGATTCTGAAAGTGGTATTTAGTTGTTAGAAAGAATAAAGCAAAGCTATTTCCTGTTCAACCCACGCTTGTCAAAAATTTGAATGCAAATATTTTGTTACCGGTATCTGTACTTGTCAAAGAGACAATCTCAGAGCTTTTGAATACACCAGGCGTACAATATTTGATAAGGATGTAACGCAATATTCAAAATTTCACTCAAATATAGATTGGGGTACACTTGCTTACACATGGGTACCATACTCTCACACGGCCGTTAATCATGCGCGCTACCTCTTTTTTGAGATGCATTAATAAATGAGCCAATGCAACTTTAGAGGTGGTGCTCATTTTGAAATTTCTTGGATAATTGTACAGGTTGATTAGGCTTTATAGGTTTTTATGCCCCCGGATTGAAAGATCTGGGGCATATTGTTTTTTGCTTGTTTGTCTGTCATTCATTCATTCATTGTGTGTGTCCCAAAATTTAACCTTGGTTAAATTTTGCAATAAGTTTTGCATTATTGAAGATAGGAACTTGATATTTGGCATGCACGTGTATCTCATGGAGCTGTACATTTTGAGTGGTGAAAGGTCAAAGTCAAGGTCATCTTTCACGGTCAAAGGTCAAATATATGGCTTCAAAGCGGCGAAATAGGGGGCATTGTGTTTCTGACAATAAACACATCTCTTGTTTTAACATATTTCGCATTATTTTTAAAATTGGGTAATGTAGTTCGATTCAGCAAAGACCATCCAAAAATGTACAGAAACATACATTCTCAACCCATTTTAAAACGTGAGGACCTTTATAAGTTGTGGCATGGTGGAGTTTTAAAATGAATTTTGAGAAGTTGTTACTGTGTAACAACAAAATTTCCACCCAATTAAAATTGCTAACGGCACTAAAAGGTTGCATACAACATACATTAGATGGTGCATGCACAAAAATATTGGCCTTTTGCAGACATAGTAGATATAAATTTTGCATTTTACCAAAAGAGATGGAGCCAATGCTTAGGTGGTGGCGCTAATGATAGGGTTTGGTGCCAATGCAGGATATATCAATCAACAGTCTATCACAATGACCTTATCACATAACATACATTTGATAGATAATGTTATGTGTTATATTTAATTTATTGTTCACAGTACATACAGGCCAAAATCTTTACAGAACATAAACACATTCTATAATAAATAAGATGTAGTTTTTATAAAATATAGAAGTGATCAACTCAATTTAGAAGTCACCAACATGAATAAAATAAATTGTACGATATATACCAACAATTTGTTATACTCAATAAAACCAATAACGTATACTGTTCAACATTATAAAAATAATTCATCGACCGCAATATTTGTATAAGTATGATAATTCACCTAAATAAATATAAGATAATACTTCTTCTTGAGACGATGATTTGTGTCCCTTAATCCAAATGCTTAATTTACTAAAAGGCCAAGGTCAGCGAATCTTAATTAGGCTCATATAGGTTGTTTTTCCCACGATTAACTCCAAAAAAAAGGAAGTAAGCTCGGTCTATTCCCGTTAACTTTTTAGCTCACATGAGCATAATGTGCTCATGGTGAGCTTTTGTGATCCCCATTTGTCTGTCGTCCGTTGTGCGTCGTCCGTTGTGCGACGTCAACATTTGCCTTGTTCACTCTCTAGAGGCCACATTTATTGTCCAATCTTCATGAAATTTGGTCAGAAGATTGGTTTCAATGAGATCTTGGATGAGTCCGAAAATGGTTACGTTTGCTTGAAAAACATGGCTGCCAAGGGGAGGGGCATTTTTCCTATTATGACTATATATGGCTATAGTAAAATCTTGTTAACACTCTAGAGGCCACATTTTTTGTCTGATCTTCATGAAACTTGGTCAGAAGATTCATCCCAATTATATCTTGGACAAGTTCGAAAATGATGCTGGTTGGTTGAAAAATATGGCCGCCAACGGGCGGGGCATTTTTCCTTATATGGCTATAGTAAAACCTTGTTAACACTCTAGAGGCCACATTTATTTTCCGATCTTCATGAAACTTGCTCAGAAGATTTGTCACACTGATAACTTTAGTGAGATCAAAAATGGTAACCTTTTCTTGAAAAACATGGCTGCCAAGGGGTGGGGCATTTTTCCTTAAGGCCCGGTCACACCGCCAGAACTTTGCTTGAGCGTTCCTGTAGCGGTGAAAAACAATCATCACCGCTCGCTACCGTTCACGACCGTTAAACAGAAGTTGGCCACCGTTAAGGCAACGCCGTATACGCTCGGTCACCGCTGATGGTTCCTCCTACCGCTCAGAAAGTTTTGAGCTGCACAAAATATTGCGAGCGGTGAGGAGCGAGCAATTTTCCGCTCTGACAAAGTTCACCACCGTTCTACCAACGCACAGTCAAAGTTTGGCACCGCTAGACGCAAGTTCGTGGACGTTTGGGTCCGCAAGGCAAACGCAAAAATCTTGAATGCTGGACAACCGCTGCTTCGCAAGCTTTGCCCGGGCGGTGATTAAACGTTGCACAAACTTTGGTGGAGCGGTTGTAAGTGTTTTTCAAACGGACACGGAATTGCTGAAACGGTGTCGGGCGTTGAAGTAGCGATCCATTGCAGTGATGAACTTTGGTATGGCGTTGGTATTGAGGTGTTGGAGCGGGACCAGAATTTGGCTATAAATACGGGGCGAAATGAGTCAGGAGTCCATTTAAAATCGAGCTACCGTTGAGTGCAGACCTCATTTTAATTTGCTCAGTTACAGTAAAAGTGTTCTACCATGGATAATGTGAGACTTGTTGTGATTGGTGCACTAGTCCAGCAGCAGAATCAGAACCTCCTCAGATTGCAACAAGCTGTTGACAGAAGGAGAAGAGAGAGAAGAAGGAGAGACAGAGTTGTGTGGGTCAGAAAGTGGATACTGAGAAGGCCTGAACATGAACTGTATAACAAGCTGATGGTGAAGCTGAGGAATGAGGATCCACGAGCCTTGTTTGATGAAGTTGTACAGAGGCTGACCCCCCGATTGACCAAACAAGACACCAATTACCGACCAAGCCTGGAACCTGGTCTCAAAGTGGCAATCACCCTACGGCACCTGGCCTCTGGTAACACCTACAGAAATATGCAATACGCCTGGAGGGTTCCCCACAACACCATTAGGGTGGTAGTTAGAGAAGTGGTAAAGGTCATCATTTGGGAGTACACAGATGAATTGTTGTTTTGCCCAACAACTGACCAAGGATGGAGAGACCTGGCTTACAAATGGTACCAAAGATGGAAGTTTCCCCACACAGTTGGTGCCATCGATGGCAAGCACGTGGCCTGTAAAGCTCCTCCTAACTCTGGCTCAGAGTTCTACAGAATGCTGACTCTCCATCTCCAGCTTTCCACTTCTTTTGTCTACGTGGCATGATGAACTTCAACTATTGACTTCTATCAAAAATTATCAGAACGTCTATCAAAGCGATCCGTTTAGTTCCGTAGTCAGAAGCGGTATGCCGCTATACCAACGTTAAACTCCCGCAGAGCCGACGCGCGCATGCGAAGAACGCCGCTCTATCAACGCTCGCGTCACCGCTAAAGCAAAGCTCGATACCGTTAAACCAACGCTAAACCAACGCTGGCTTCAGCAGTGCACCGCTTTGGCAACGCCCGTGTTGTCGATTTTTTCCCCCATTTTGTGCGCGGTGACGAGCGTTGCCGAAATTCGGCCCCTCTTCATACAGTTCAAGGAACGCTCCAGCAAAGTTCTGGCGGTGTGACCGGGCCTTTATATGGCTATATATGGCTATAGTAAAATCTTGTGAACACTCTAGTTTGTATAATACATGTTAAATGTTCTTATCTTACAAAGAAGAATGTTAAAACCTATAAAGACATTACTAGAAAAATACTTTTCCTAATTAAAAAGGCACACGACTCATATTTGCTGAAGTAGTCAACTTACAAAAAATAATGTAAGTCCTGTAAACATAATATAAACCATAACATAAAATATTTCGCTTTAAAATAGCTATAAATGTGCATTTTGAAAAAAATGCAAATTTATCTATTAGATCGGCTAGATTTGCTTTTACGAATTCTACCATGCAACAACTTATAAAGGTCCTCACGTTTCCAAATGGGTTGTGATTGTATGTTTCTGTACATAATCACCCTGTAAAAGTATCTGGTAAATTTTAAAACATCCGGGCCTGAGCGCCACCTCGGAAGTAGAATTGGCTCAATTATTAATGCATCGCAAAAAAGAAGTGGCGCGTGTGATTAACAGCTGTGTTTCAGCCATATGCAAATTTTGGCCTTTGGTCTCGTAATACTAGTAGTTACTGGATACTGTATATATTTTGAAATTACAATAGACGTATAAGGAATAGCAGTTTTCAGCCTTTACTGAAGAATAATGTGAAAACTTGCAGTAATTAAATATCAAAGCTTCAGCATGCAGTAATTAAATATCAAAGCTTTAAATTGAAATTATTGATATATAGAAATCACAATTTTGTCCTTTATACCTTGGTTCATCCCTCATTCAGTGTGTCTGGCTTCTTGTGTGGAGAATAACTTAGGAAGTATTAATTGGATTCAAATAAAATTTCATACAAAGATGGCTTTCAAGAGGTCTTTAAAGGGACCTTTTTATGTTTTGATCAAATGACAAAATTAAAAAAAAAATCGTTTCAGATTTGCAAATTTTCATTGTAGTCTTTTGCAAGGAAACAGTTATACTGAGCATTTACCATGCTCTAAAATATCCATTATAATTATGCATCTTTAGATGATTTAAAAAGCTGAAAATTATAAAGCGTTGCAAATGCGAAACGATTATATAATTTTGAAAGTTCTGTTGTTATTGTTATATTTTGTGACATGAGGATTGCTTATTGTCCCTTACCGGTGAAACCGGAGGGGACTTATGGTTTGCACTTCATCTGTCTGTCTGTCAGTCTGTCTGTCTGTCTGTCAGTCAGTCCGTCACACTTTTCTGGATCCTGCGATAACTTTAAAAGTTGTTAAAATTAAGCTCCACTGGCCAGAGTCCAGCGGGGCTTATGTCATGGTCCTGTGTCCGTCGTGCGTGCGTGAGTCAGCGCGTTAACTTTTTCTTTTAACATCTTCTCCTAAACTACTGGTCCAATTCTGATGAAATTTCTCAGGAATGTTCCTGGTGTGAACATCTTTCAAATTGTTCAAATTATGCCCCTGGAGTCAAATTTGACCCTGCCCCGGGGGGTCAAAAAATTGAAATTTTGCTTATATAAGGCCTATTTTGTGAAAACTTTACAAAATCTTTTCTTCCATAACCATTGGGCCTAGGGTCTTCCAAAATTGGTATGTAGTGACATCTTATAGTCATCTACCAAGTTTCTTCAAATTATGCCCCTGGGGTCAAATTTAACCCAGCCCTGGGGGGTCAGAAAATTGAAAATTTGCTTATATAAGGCCTATTTTGTGAAAACTTTAAAAATCTTTTCGTCCATAACCATTGGGCCTAGGGCTACAAAATTTGGTATGTAGTGACATCTTATAGTCCTCTATTAAGTTTCTTCAAATTATGCCCCTGGGGTCAAATTTGAACCTGCCCCAGGGGGTCAAAAATTTGAAAATTTGCTTATATAAGGCCTATTTTGTGAAAACTTTAAAAATCATCTCGTCCATAACCATTGGGCCTAGGGCTACCAAATGTGGTATTTAGTGACATCTTATAGTCCTCTACCAAGTTTCTTCAAATTATGCCCCTTGGGTCAAATTTGACCCTGCCCCGGGGGGTCAAAAAATTGAAATTTGCTTATATAAGGCCTTTTTTGTGCAAACTTTAAAAATCTTTCTGTCCATAACCGTATGGCATAGGGCTTCCAAATTTGGTATGTAATGACATCTAATAGTCCTCTACCAAGTTTATTCAAATTAAGCCCCTGGGATCAAATTTGACCGTTCCCCAGGGGTCACAAAATTGAACATATGCTTATATTGGGCCCATTTTGTGCAAACTTTAAAAATCTTCCTGTCAATAACCATTAGGCCTATTTCTACCAAATTTGGTATGTAGTGACATCTACTTAGTTTGTTCAAATTATGCCCCTGGGGACAAATTTGATCCTGCCCTGGGGGTCACAAAAATGAACATATGCTTAAATAAGGCCTATTTTGTGCAAACTTTAAAAATCTTCTTGTTCATAATTATAAAGCCTAGGGCTACTAAATTTGGTGAGTAGTGATATCTAATAGTCCTCTACCAAATTAGTCCCCTGGGCTCAAATTTGACCCTGCCCTGGGGGTCACAAAACTGAACATACGACTTTTACCAGTGGAGATTACTGCGGCGGTGTGGCTGTGACCAACAACAACATCTTGTAAACATGAGATAAAACCCTGTCATTTAGTGCCATTTTAGATCAGATGGTGACTGCTTACAAAGGAATTGAAGTAAGAAAAAGTGTTATGAATGTTTCTCTTATAAACTGAAACCAAGATGTGTTTGTGAAACACAATGTCCCCCTATATGATGTTTGACCTTGAAAGATGACCTTGACCTTGTGTCGGGTTTTATTTAAATATGTCGAAAGTGAACATATATCCGGATAAAAATATTTCAGATGACGTGTTAATTTCATGTCTTTTTTGTAGTGTTGCTTTTGGTATTTTTCTTTGGCAGAGCCCATTTACATAGTGACATTTTATAGTGCAGATCCTAACTCAACAAGTAGAGTGATTTAGGACATCGCCGTGGCTTAATGGATACGGTCTCCGCCTAGCCATCGAGAGGTCAAGGGTTTGATCCCCAAAGACACCAAATACTGGTTATAGGCCCAGGAATTCAAGAGCGTTTCTATAAGCCTGAGGCTTTCAATGCAATGGAGCTAAAATAAATAGGTTTAAACTAAGTAGAGTGATTTCTATTTTAAACTTAATCAATAGAATTTGTCTGTTCTCCCCAACTTTGAAGGTAAAGATCACAATATTGGGTCAAAACAATACTTAATCACTTACAGTCACAGCCAAGCATTGCATGTATGATGTACATATTAACACATCTTTCTCTTTTGTTTTAATATTTGCAGAACTTGAATGCTTTGAGGAAGACATGAAGAAATTTTGTACCGTGCCATTCAATACAATTGATTAACCTATAAGCCAAATAGATTGGATTATCAGCCAAATAGATTGAATTATCAACCAAATTGATTGAATTTTCAACCAAATTGATTGAACTATCAACCAAATAGATTGAATTATCAGTCAAATAGAAGATTAAACTATCAATTAAATAGATTAAACTGTCAACCAAATAGATTAAACTGTCAACCAAATAGATTGAACTTTCAATTCAATTGATATAATGTATAAACCAAATCAATTACTGGAACTATCAACTGAATCAATTGAACTATCAATCAAATAGATTCAATTACCAATGAAATAGATTGAACTTTCAATCACATAGATTGAACTATCAACCTAATTGATTGAATTATCAATCAAAGAGACTGAACAATCAAACATATAGATTGAACGATCAATCAATGTTCATAAATCTGAATGCAATACACCACCATGCAAATTACAATGTTCTTCAAACAAACACCATAATAAACAATATATATGATATTTTGTTCATGAAGTGCAACATCAAGCATTCATGTACTACTGCAAGACAATTTCAAATTTGAAATTGTATTGATATTAAGTGCTCAACAATTCAAACCACTTAAAATTGTATTAGCATAAACTCTGTATGGCAGCATGGGTGTGAACTCTTCATTCAAGAGCATTGATATCAGCCATAGATACAGTTTTGTTTGTTGACTTCTTGTGTCTGGTATCCACTCACTTGTGATGTGGTTGTGATTTATTATTACACTGGTTATGGAAAGCATGAGCTTTATGCAATTGAGTAATGTGTTGTTCCAGATTAGCCTGTTTATTATGCACAGGGTAATGAGGGATGACTCTCCTCTTTCATGGAATGTATTTAACCCTTTACCACTTAGATACATATTTTTACACATTTATTTGTAGGCCATGAGAAAGTAAATTTAAATTAAATACCTTTCTTACTAAATTGAAGTTTTAAAGTCTTCATTTCCAACCCTTAGTAAATGATGAGACTGCAAGTTACTCAGTTTTTATGCCCCCGGATTGAATGATCGGGGAATATTGTTTTTGGCCTGTCTGTCTTTCTGTCTGTCATTCTGTCCCAAAACTTTAACCTTACAGTAAAGCTTTGCAATAACTTTTGAAATATTGAACATAGCAACTTGATATTTGGCATGCATGTGTATCTCATGGAGCTGCACATTTTGAGTGGTGAAAGGTCAAGGTCATCCTTCAAGGTCAAAGGTCAAAAATGTAAAAATTTTATATAGTAAAGTTTTGAAATAACTTTTGAAATATTGAACATAGCAACTTGATTTTTTGCATGGATGTGTATCTCATAGAGCTGCACATTTTGAGTGGTGAAAGGTCATGGTCAAGATAATCCTTCAAGGTCAAAGGTCAAAAATTTAAATATTTAATATAGTAAAGTTTTGCAAATACTTTTGAAATATTGAACATAGCAACTTGATATTTGGCATGCATGTGTATCTCATGGAGCCGCACATTTTGAGTGGTGAAAGGTCAAGGTCGTCTTTCAAGGTCAAAGGTAAAAAAAAGCGACGCATTAGGGGGCATTGTGTTTCTGACAAACACATCTATTGTTTGCAGGTTGTTCTCGTTTTATGCTGGTTGCAAAAGCCATTTTCACTTGGCTTCTTATGGGGGAAAGGGTTAAAGGAAGTCTCTTTTAAATGAAAATCCACTTAACAGCCGTACTACTATGTTCCTCAAGAGCCGTTTTGGTATGCCAGATAAAGATCTACTTTGTGTCAACAGAGAAACTGTTATTTCCTAGTATATGTAATTCTCTGCCATCTACTACCTCCAGTGCAAGACTGTGAAGGCATATTCTTTGGGGCAGAATAGGGGCAACAGTGTCCGCATTATGTGATTAGAGATCAGCTGGAAGAACAGAGGAAATAAATGTTTTTCATTAGAATTTAAAAATTCTTTAACCTAAAGTTAATTAGTTGCTGTTGGGCCTCAGCCTGATAACTTTTCTTTTTTAAAAAGAAAGAAATTGCCGACATTTTCAATACAACAATAATAGATTGTTTCATATGTATTGGAAATTCAGCATGATATCGAATTCAAGTGCTTTAAATAACTGGTAACATTATGTGATACCGGTTTATTACATTGAATTCAACATACAACTATCATGGTTATTAAAAATTACAAAACAGCAAGATTTTTTATGGAAAAAAGTAATTTTATTATTTTCACTTCTACATTTATTAAATAAAAGGCACTAAGATTAATAAAGCAGGCATTTAAAAACAATATAAAGGTTTAATCCAAAAGTACATTTTCTTTTTCACTATCCATGTAAGCGTTAGTTTAAAAGTTTATTGTCTATTTCACTATCAACATAACTTAATTAGGGTTTAAATTAAAAGTTAGTTCTCTAATTCATCCTCCACAAAGGGGTTTCATGGCCACCATGTTTTCTGCACATGTAAGTGGTAGCTGAACTATCTTTAGCAATGATTCGCATATTCCCTTAAGAGGCTCTATGCAAGCTGAAAATGGCAGCAGGAAAATGTACCACCAAGCCACAAAAAATCCTATTGGCCATCCGAGAAACCACAGGATCAGAAACCACAGAAATCCCCACAATAATCCTGGACAGAGGCCTCCTCCATGACCTTGACCTTCACCGCTTCCCATGATGCACTGTTTGGTGTTCTATATTAAGACTCTAGGAATCCTTTTGAAATGGCTGTCCTGCTCTCCTGAGTCAGAGTTTGAAGAGCTACCAGTTCAATAGTTCAGATAATTTACGTCCACTAAAATAATGTCCACACTGGGTTTTGGTCAGCTTCTTTGTGCTCCAAATATGCAAGAGGAATGTGTACCTGCAAATAAATTAAAATATGAGTCAGTTTTTTCTTTCATTTGATTCGTTGGTATCTTTCAAATTCTTGTCACAATAACTGTAAGTTTAGTGAACTAAATTTAAAATTCCAAACCTGTCAAGATTGATTTGTGTTGCTCCGAAATCACATAGATAATGCAATGAATAGCGCTTGGTCATTATAATCTTGTTTAAATTTCTGCCCTGATCAAATATCACATGCTTAAATTGAACAGGTCAGATAAGAGTAAGAGGACTGGTCAAGTGGTTATCAATCACAAGGGTGGAGTGAGCTATTGAATTTCTTGTCTGTATTTGTGTATATTTTGTATATATAAAACCCATCTGAGGCTGCATTAGGTGTGGACCTGGAATGTCTGCTAAAATGTTGTCTGTTGAATTTTTAAAATTAGCATTTTCTTCGATTTTGTTTTCAAAGAATACTATCAGAATAGCAAACAGTTTGGATCTTGATGAGACTTCTGTGGCGTCTCATCTGGATCCAAACTGTTTGCAAAGGCCTTCAAAATTCGGTTCCAGCACTGAAAGAGTTAATATAAAAATTGCCGACAACAACCAATTTAGCATGATCGAGAATTCCTGGGTATGTTTCAGTATATTTTTCGTACCAGGGGCACATTAAAGTAGAGTACCCAAGTACATTTTAGTGATCCCTGAGCCGCCAATTGAGCTTAAGTAGGTACATAATGATTTTTCAATTTTGGGTGATCTAGTGTTGAGAGGAGAGGCTTGATTAACCCCAGGAAACCCCATCTGTACAGTGTGGTGACCACAAAGAAAGCTTAGATGCTTCCAGAAAGTGGCATTGAACCTGGGTTCACCGTTTCCTAGGTTAGATGTGCCTTGTCTGTATTATACACCACTATCGATACACAACACTCAACAGACATCATACTAACTGAATGGCCCTTAATATCAAAAGTTGTGAGCTGCTTGATCAATTTAAGGAATACTAGATATTTGCAACATAATTCATATTTTATGCTATAAACTATTTGAAGAAGACATTTTTGCGAGATTCTGATAGAAATGCGACATCAAATTATTTGTCTCAAAATACCTGTGTGACAGATTGTCTCAATATACCTGTGTGACAGATCTTCTCTGACAGTGTAATGTAGTAAAAACACTTTTATTTGTTGAAATATCAACAGTTATTTCCATAGGTTCTCAGTTAAAGAAATAATAACAATAATCCTTAGATTTAACAATTCAGACACATAGAAGTCTTATCTGTTTTCTTAAATTAATGTTTGTTTATAATAAATGTTTTTTTTTATAATCTTTAGTGAAGTATAAACATATATATCACAGAGAAATACACAGTAAAATGTCACTAAGTAAAGCTAAATTCTATATTTTTCTTGTGCATGGCCACTATTTCTCACTTTCATAAAAGGTGTCAGAATGATAGATATCTTGAAATGAGAAATGTGTTAGATAAAAATCAAATTGGATATGATGCATTTTTGCAAAAATGAAATGTCACAATCAACATAAATGTTTGCAAACGGGAATTTTGACAGCAGATGATAAATGGGCCTTAGTAGATAACATACTGATAAAATAAACATTCTAATTCAAGATGTGGTCAGTTTTTAACCCTTTGCATGCTGGGAAATTTGTCGTCTGCTAAAATGTTGTCTGCTGATTTTCTTAAATTAGCATTTTCTTGGATTTTTTTTCCAAAGAATACTATCAGAATAGCAAACAGTTTGGATCCTGATGAGACACCACGTTCTGTGGCTTCTCATCTGGATCTAAACTGTTTGCAAAGGCCTTTAAAATTCTGTTCCAGTGCTATAAGGGTTAAATGACCTAATGTGACGGTTTCAAAATAAACAAAAATGTTTAATTAAATATTCAAAACTTACATTTTAAAATCAGTTAAAAGGGACATTCAATTATTAAAAAAATGAAACAATTTAAATAAACCAAAATACATTTTCCTTCTTATATTTGTACATGATTTTCTGTATACTGTTTGTATAAATTAAAAGTTGTTTTATGTATTATTAAACAAACTTAACAATACGCTACATTATTTAATGGCTGCTTAAACTTCCATCCATTTAAGGCCTGAATTGTGGCCTGACTTTTGTAAATGATTAATTTAAGTAAAGATTTTCAGAAATAGCAAAATTCAGAAACGCATTATTATGTGAAGTCAAAATAAGAACTCAATATTGAAATAAACTTTTTTTTTTCAAAAAATTACTATTAATTTTGACTGGTAAAATAGAGCAAATAGAACATAAACAAATTGCATCATATAAATTATTTTATTCAGAAATGTTTGTTTAATTGGATTTTTTAAAATTCTCTAAAACATGTAACAGTGGCCATGCAAGCATTAACACAGTTTACAAATATACCGGTAGGCAAAAAGATAAAACATACTATCTGTTAATGAAAAAGTCATGAACAAAATCTTATTATACTAACACTATAGACAAAATATTACAAAAAAACATTCAGATTATGAAAATCACCATAATAATGTTTATGGAGTTTCCAACATCATTCAAAATTATAAAATTAAATACTAACTTGTAAATACAAATGAATCCACTCACGGACTATAGATCAATATACACTCGGTGATCCACTGTAAGTCACAAATGCTTGTTTACTGAAAAATTCTTAGACACCTAACACTTAACAGTTATATAATTATTCAAAGTTATTACAACATAAAGATAACAATAAGAACTTAAATCACTTAATAAAGTAAAGAAATTTATTCCTGAATATAAAATAACAAATTTTTATTACCGTTTTTTAAAATAAACTTTTAATACCTTGGTGTTCAGTTAATTTCCTGAAAAAATTCAGTTGCTCTCCCAACCTATTGCACCTCTGTATTCACTAAATGTTCATGCTGACTGAGCCAGAAATCACTGACAACCCAGCCCAAAGAGGTTATCAGTTGTGTATAGCAACTGGAGTTAGGGTCAGGTGGCCCAGGTAAACAAAATCATAACCTGTAAAATAGGCTGTTCTAGTGTCAGCTGCTTGAATTGTTGCATTGCTTTCAATTTTAAATTTCATTCCAACAGGTATTTTCATGGTTGAGATGTCATTTGTGATTAATGTGCAAATTATTACATACATTTGAATTTTAGCTATAAACTCATAGAAAAGAGTTGAATACATTGCCAGTGATGGACCAGTTTGATTCTTTTGCTAGATTTTGAAGTTTAACCCATTTATGCCTAGCGTCTAGAAAAAAGGACTTTGCAAACAGCGCAGACCCAGATGAGACGCTGCATGATGTGGCGTCTCATCAAGGTCTGTGCTGTTTGCTTAAAGGAATTTCAGTAAGATATATTCTAAATATAGAAATAAATATACTAGACATCCCTAGTTTTGGAAATAAAATGATCCAATTTAGAAGGATGGGAGAGTCCACTAGGCTTAAATGGGAAAAAATATTGTTTAGGGGGTTCAGCTCACCAAGTAATAGGAATCTCCTATTTCCAGATTATACAGTAACAGAATCTTACACAATTGTCCTGAGAAACATAAACAACTCTAGTAAAGAAGTATCTTTGAATGAATTGCATAACCATCTAATGACTTTAAACAATTAAACACTTGTTGTATGCATTATTAATTTCATATTATTTGTATTATGATAAGAGTTATTTTTGGGGCGATAACCATGATCTTCTATTGTGTCGATAACATTTGGTACTTTTAATGTTGGTCAATGATAATACATCTTTCGTGTTGTTGTTTTTAACATTAAGGAAATACATACATTCTACACTGATTTGTAATGTGGGTAGATTTTGCACTGTATTGTAATGAGTGGGTAGATTCTGCACTGATTTGTAATGTGTGGGTAGAATCTGCACAGATTTGTAATGAGTGGGTAGATTCTGCACTGATTTGTAATGAGTGGGTAGATTCTGCACTGATTTGTAATGAGTGGGTAGATTCTGCACTGATTTGTAATGGGTGGGTAGATTCTGCACTGATTTGTAATGGGTGGGTCACTGGTTTGTAATGAGTGGGTAGATATGGCACTGATTTGTAATGTGTGGCTAGATTCTGCACTAATTTGTAATGAGTGGGTAGATTCTGTACTGATTTGTAATGAGTGGGTAGATTCTGCACTGATTTGTAATGAGTGGGTAGATTCTGCACTGATTTGTAATGAGTGGGTAGATTCTGTACTGATTTGTAATGAGTGGGTAGACTCTGCGCTGATTTGTAATGAGTGGGTAGATTCTGCACTGTTTTGTAATTAGTGGGTATATTCTGCACTGATTTGTAGATTTTGCACTGAGTTGTTATGTGTAGGTAGATTCTGCACTGATTTGTAATGAGTGGGTAGATTCTGCACTGATTCGTTATGAGTGGGTAGATTCTGCACTGATTTGTAATGAGTGGGTAGATTCTGCAATGATGTGTAATGAGTGGGTAAATTCTGCACTGATTTGTAATGAGTGGGTAGATTCTGCACTGATTTGTAATGTGTGGGTAGATTCTGCACTGATTTGTAATGAGTGGGTAGATTCTGCACTGATTTGTAATGTGTTGGGCTTCTGTAGATGCCATACATATATACAGTTTGCAATAATTACCCCACAATTAAAATGTTTGTGTTACCTTGAAAAATGCATTTAACAATGTAAAATCATATCTAACATGAAAAGATAGCAAAGATAAAGTAAGTTGTACATTCAATTTGTTAGTAAAAGCTCAAGCAGGTAAATTTATGGTTATAGAGTTCATGTTTATGTTGTAAAGCTACACTTCATACTCAACCCATACCTGTAAAGTATTCCTTCACAAACCCTGCTGTCAGTGTTACTAAGCTCATCTGTTTATGACTATCATCCTGCAGTCAATGTATAGAGGTTATATTTTATTAGCTCTGAGCAAACAGAGTACTGGATTCCCAACAGCTGTTAAGCCCTAAAAAACCCATCACATCTCATGCTGCATACTCATCACTTCATAGTGTTTGGAGGACTTATATGTGCCGCGTTCTGAGAAAACTGGGCTTAATGCATGTGCGCCAAGTTTCATCCCAGATTAGCCTGTGCAGTCCACACAAGCTAATCAGGGATGACACTTTCCGACTAAACTTGATTTTCGGTAAGGAGGGACTTCCTTGAAACTAAAAATACCATAAAAGCGGAAAGTGTCGTCCCTGATTAGCCTGTGCGGACTGCACAGGCTAATATGGGATAACACTTTACGCACATGCATTAAGCCCAATTTTCTTAGAACAAGACACATATACACATGATGCATTTATGTGCTTATGGTTCAAATGTTCATGTTGACAGATTTATAAAAATGTTCACAGATTTGAAAACAAACATTTTGTAAACAGTTTGTCATTAATTCCAAAACAAATTTTCAAATTATCTATCAGAAAGTGAAATAACACTAACGACTAAGAGATGTTTTAGTAACATAATTTGTTTCATAGGTGATAATTAATATAAAGTATAAAATTATAAAGGGTTTTTTAATTAATAAAATTATAGATCATTTTTATTGCTTTTATTAGGACATAATTGCTGAATGGGAGAGATTTTTCTCTAAAACAATGGTTCGAATCATTGAGGAGGCATTTTTTGAATTTTCACAATTTGGATTTTTTAGATTTACAAAGCATTTAATCATTAAATCGAATTCCAAATCCTGAACATTATAGAGCAAGTGTATTAAATCATGTTTATAAAAATAAGCAAATATGAAATCCCTTAAAAGATTCAGTGTTTGTGTTTCTTCTTCAGTTTTTGTCATTCATGATTGTTTCATGTGGCGTTTAGGACTAAAATAATTTTGTTTATCAACATAAATTTATTTATTAGGATTCAATCTTAATTAATTCTTCTTAATACTGCGCTCAACATTTATTTATAATCTAAAATAAAGAGTTTAGTTTGTGAAATAGTAATGTCATTATAGCTAGAAGATTAATTCTTCAAATTCGAAGATTGATGATCAGCCTTTAAACTGAAAGCTTAGAATCACAGCATCATTAAGATTGACATGGCAGAATTGGGATTTCAAAGTTCAACCTTCAGAATTCACTCTTTAATATCATAAGTAAAAAATATAGTGTGCTGAAGTGAAGTTTGATATGTATTTAGCATCATATGTCAAGTGCATTATTAGTTTGTGGATATTAAGTTCTGTCCTTGGAGTGTTACCTTTTGCCATTTGAAAGGATTCAATTAACCCTTTGCATGCTGGGAAATTTGTTGTCTGCTAAAATGTTGTTTGCTGAATTTCTAAAATTAGCATTTTCTTCAAATTTTTTTCAAAGAATACTATCAGAATAGCAAACAGTTTGGATCCTGATGAGACGCCACATTTTGTGGCGTCTCATCTGGATCCAAACTGTTTGCAAAGGCCTTCAAAATTGGGTTCCAGCTCTGAAAGAGTTTAACCATTCTGTGGCGTCTCATCTGGATCCGAACTGTTTGCGAAAGGCCTTCAAAATTGGGTTCCAGCACTGAAAGAGTTTAACCAGTATAGATTAATTGATTTTCACTCAGTTGTTAATTGTTTTTAGTTTTCATTAAATATTTTGTTTCCAATGTATTGATTCTTGTACTGGTTTTGATCATGATAGGCTGAAATTGCTTTGATATAGGTTATGATTGTATTGTATTATCATTTGCATTTAAAGCATAAGTAGATATTGTAAGTTTTATTAATTCGCATGTGTATGCTTATAATTTTTGAGCATTTGGGGTCTTTGTCAGTTACATGTGGCTTTTATTAATCGGAAGTAAATTTTCTACCATTTCCTTTCATATTCATCCTAATCTTTCACACATCCGCCCTGAATCTATAATTATTTTCAATAAGTGCCAGGTCATGGGTATTGACATGGCTTAGGGTGCTTGTTGACATTGGTAATTGACCACTAGAGCCTCTGTGAATTCAGGCAGTAATGAAACCAGCATGAATAAACAGGGAATCAAATCTGCAACTGGACGAACTATTGAACTGATAAAAATGCCTTCAAGATTGAAACTAAAAAAGTTTAAAATATAAAAACAACCACCTCGTAGACAAGATTACTAATGACCAACTGGTAAAATATTTTTTGAATTATGATGGCATAATTGCAAGATATCAAACAAGAAGTGAATGACTTTATGATAGACTCAAGTTAGTTCAAGAGTTTGTTGTACAATATAATGGGGCATAGAGACTTTGAGAACAAATCAGAAACTGTGTTAATTATCTTTATCAGAAATATGTAGGGTTATAGAAATGATAGGTGTCATTCTGTCTTCGCAATTACATGTGCATACTTCAGATGGTCACACTGTGCACAACTCATTTTTGCATATGTTTTTTGTCAAACTTTTACAGAATGATAATTTACAAATGCTATAGCGAATGTTGTAAATGTTACCTTTAAGCGTTTAGGTTTAGAAAAATGCTTATAACTTCTATGTCGCTTCAGATAGCAATTTCATATTTGGCATGCATGTGTATAACTATATGGACAAGGCCTTTCCATACGCACACAAATTTTGACCCCTGTGACCTTCACCTTGAACTTAGGGTCCGAGTTTAGGTTTCAAAATCTGCGTTTAGGTTTCGAAAAAAGCTCATAACTTCTATCAAGCATTTATAGGGGGCATAAGTCATCCTATGGTGAAAGCTCTTGTTGTTTTTTTTGTTTAAAATTACATATAAAAGCTTCTATATTTTGACTGCACTTGTTTAGGTGTTGTTGCAATTGTGTTTTTTGAAGGAGTAATTGGTTATTAATTACATTAAAAAAGCTTCTGTATGCAACTCCTACATTTTGCATGTGATTTGTGCCAATCCTATAGAGATTAATGATGTCCAAGTGCTACAGAGAATGCTATCAAGGGTTTGCGATTACGTTTCTTTTCAAGGAGTTATTGCCCTTTGATGAAAATAGCATCAATCCAGAACCTATGATTGCAGTTGTTGTTGTTTTCTTAAAATTGAAATTGCACATTCTTACTGTACCCATTCGACACTAATTCAATAATTGTTGCAAGGGATAACTGTCTGATACAGTCTGATACAGCTTGTTGTTTATCATGTACAATCATGTGAGCCTATAGTTTCTTTCTTTCAGTTTCCATGTATTAACCAGGAGAAGAAAGCAAAGAAGAAGAAATATGAAAACTCTGGATATGTTGGTGTTGACTCCTTTAAGGTATTAATTTCTGAATGTAACAACTCTTGAACTTTATATATGTCATATATAGAAAAAAACAACATTTCTTAAATATTGCTGTAGTTTAATCTTGATAGTATTAGTATTATTTTTTGTTTGCAGTGAAGTATGAAATAATGATACAATAATTTGATATATAGGTGAACGATATTAAAAGATGTCTTAATTTTAAATAACAAAAATTTATCCTTTATATTCAGGTTTCAAACATGTATTAGTATTGTCTATTCTTTAAATGCCATTTTTAGGTCTTTTATCTTATTTCAGGTGCAGAAGGTCGCTAGCTTCCTGGAGTACATCTATGGAGGAATGCAGATTAATTTTACAGTATGTGGATTATGTCATTTTACAATATAATGACAGTTGCTGATCTAACCCAAAAATAAGGCTTTCAGAACATAAAAATCTTAAAAAAATTATATATAAACTCTAATTTTTCTTACATGAAAGAGCCCCAAATGAACATTGTTTTCTTGTATAGTTTCTTTGTAAATCTTCTGAGCATGCATGCGTTCTTCCAATCTAGTCATGGGGGTAACTTCAACAGTCAATTTTAAACTCACAAATGAGGACTGTGGGAATATTGCATGACATGCTTAATTATTCTCTTCCGAGCTCATATATAATTATAACACTTAAAGGCCAAAGGTCAGCTATATATGGGCATAATACCACTCACTTTTCAGTATTTGTAAGCAATCTAAATACCTGCAAATATCTTGAAAATATGGTCTTTGCGTGGAAACTGTGTGACAATGGCAACGTATGTTCCTAGAGTAAAGGTCAAGGTCACATGTAGATGTAAATCTCAAATATGAACATATGATTTCATTAAGAAATAAATTCAAACACACCAAACATTACTAACATTTATTTACCCATTTAAATTTACATCTAATATATATAAGCAGAGTGGAGATAGTAAGGCTGCGGGCTAACGACACTACGGGACTACGTGAACGTATCGTAGGTCGCTAAAATCCAACCAGCTGAGATAACGTTAAATTGCATCGACTGTGACATGTTAAACTTGTTGGATGAACCACAGCATCCAGACACACTGAGGTTGCTACCAAAACACGGGCCACAACCACAAACCTTAAATTGGATGAACCACGGCATCCACACATACCTTGATTGTTTGAATTAGATGAACCAAAGCATCCTCACATACTTTTAAATTGGATGAACCACAGCATCCACACATACCTTTACTTTTAAATTGGATGAACCACAGCATCCATACATACTTTTAAATTGGATGAACCACACCATTCACAGATACCTTTACAGTTAAATTGGATGAACCACAGCATCCTATACAATGGACATAATCAAAATAAAACTGAACAAAATACCTAGAATATCTGTAGCCACCACTTCACTGACGGGAATGAGGTGTTGTGCCCCATCAACAGATCAGTGTCAGCCAAAGATATTATAAAATGAATTTTATGTGAAAAACTTTTCCTACATAAATTCGTGCCTAGTTAAAAGATGTATCCGTTTTCTCAGCCGGTTGAATTTTTGTTGTCTTTGTCCAAACAAGTGTCATGTGGGCATCTTTATTTACAGTTCATTTTAGATTTGTGTAATATTTTAACCAATTGAATAAATAAATATAAATTATCAACTTTACTACCTCTCAGGTTGGTGTTGATTTTACCGTCTCCAACAATGTTTATTTTTGTTAATTTTAAATTTGTTTAATATTTAACCAATTGAATATTAAATACATTTAACTTATCCAATTTCCTGCCTCTCAGGTTGGTGTAGATTTTACGGGCTCCAACGGTGATCCCCGCCAACCCCAGTCACTTCACTACATCAACCCATACCAGCCCAACCAGTATCAGCAGGCCATACAGGCTGTGGGCGCTGTGTGCCAGGACTATGACACGTAAGCAGTCTGCTGATCTATTATACTGAGGAGATTTCATTGCTTCCTTGACAAACTCTGCTTTAAATTCATGCATGATGGAGTTGTTTGTTTTTATGATGGCGTAGCTAAGAGGGAAGAATTTATTTTTCCATCACCTCCTTTGAGTAAAATATTAATATTCAAACCCGAAATAACGTATATATTCTTTTGATTTTATGATGCTATCTTTATGCTTCTTTTGTTCAGGCTAAGTACTATCCAATTGCCTTTGAAGTCCAGAACTGCTGATAGTCCGGTCTATTTATAGTATTGAAATGGTCTTTTCGTAACTAGTTTTATAAGCTCGGCTGTTTTTGGACAAAAAACCTAAGGTATTGTCATAGCCAGCTCATCGTGTCGTCCGCCAGCCGCGTCAGGCTAAAACCTTAACATTTTGTTAACCTTTTAAACATTGGTTCTAAAATGAAAGTGCTTCCACCTACAACATTGAAACTTAATATGTAGCTGCACCTTGATGAGTTCTACACGCCACACCCATTTTTGGGTCACTAGGTCAAGGTCACTGTGACCTCTAAAAATATATTTCTTACAAGCTTTCATTTATTCAAAACTGCACCTGCAGCCGAGCGTTGGCACTCATTATGCGGTGCTCTTGTTTTAGTTTTATTCAACTTAATATATCTGGGCCTTTGATAAAAATCCATTGACATATTCTACGGTTGAGAACCATAGCCCATCACTATATTGCAGAGACAAGTTGTTCCCAGCTTTAGGTTTTGGTGCAAAGTTGGCTGATGGTCAGGTTTCACATGAGTTTGCCATGAACTTCAACCCACAAAACCCCTACTGTGCAGGTATGTTATTGATAACTGTGTTGCAAATCTTCAAGACTGTAAACCTAATCTTTGTGGATTTGTGAATCTGCAAAGCTATTTTTTTTAACAAAATAAAACAACTATTTTTTTAAAACTGTTTTTATTTATATCTATTTTTTAGCTCGGCTGTTTTCGGAGAAAACCCGAGGTATTGCCATAGCCAGCTTGTCGTCCGACGTCCGCTTCATGCTAAAACCTTTACATTGGCTCTAAAATCAAAGTGCTTCCACCTACAACTTTGAAACTTCATGTGTAGATGCACCTTGATGAGATCTACACACCACACCCATTTTTTGGGTCACAAGCTTTCATTTATTTAAAACTGCACCCGCAGCCGAGCATTGGCACCCGTTATGCAGTGCTCTTGTTTTGACAAGCAAGCATATATGTTTGGTGATCAAAAACAATATATATAAAAAAGCAACAAAAACAATATAGTGGATTTACTTACCGGTGTTATTATCCCCTGCCAAAGCCAGAGGGATATAGAATTGGCGCTATCCATAAATCTGTCAGTCCGTCTGCCCATCTGTCACTTTTCAGGGATATATCTCAGAAATTATATAAGATATCAACATGAAACTTGACGGGTTATATCATTGAGGAGGGGTGCCACGCCTAAAAACCATAACCCTACAATTTCCTAAATAAGAGTTATTGGCCTTTTTTTGTATGATGTAAATCAATTGTTTGTATGATGTAAATTAATTGGCCTATATCTCAGATACCATACAAGACTTCAACATGAAACTTCATGGGTGTATTGATATCAATGATGAGAATTGCCATGCTTAAAAACCATAACCTTTCACTTTCTTAAATAAGAGTTATTGCCTTTTTGGTGTTTTCGTATGATGTAACTTTTCAGACTTTTATCTCAGATACAAAACAAGATTTTACATGGAATTTTATAGTTGTGTTTATATTAATGGGAAGAACCATAACCCTACACTTTTTTAAAATAAGAGTTATTGGCCTTCGTTTTTTTGTATGATGTAAATTAACTGGTCTATATCTCAGATACCATACAAGACTTCACCATGAAACTTCATGGGTGTATAGATATAAATGAGGATTATTGCTATGCATAAAAACAATTACCCTAGACTTAATTTTTTTAGGATTATGCGGTATATTAGCAATCACAATGGTTGATTGTAAATGCACGTGTGCAAGCGCCAGACATTGTAGTACTGAAAAAAATTTGGCATTCATCTTGCATTTGTATTACAGCTTATTGCTAATGTTCAGCAACATGAGATCACTTGTAACACCCTTCTCCCTACTAAAATTTCAACGTCGCACCTAGAGGTTAAAGTTGGCCATAAAAAGCTTGTTCTTACTGTAACTTGTGTAGGGTGTAACAACTTGCCTCCTGCATCAAATGTCAAGGTCGCAATGTCAAAGCTAGCCATGAACAGCTTGTTGAGACTGTAACCTTGTCAAATTTTGCCATGAATCAGCTTGTCCAGACTGTGATTTGCCATTGATCATGCAATTTCAACATAAGTTTGCACTCATTTCTACAAAGAGAAATTAATGTGTCACATATAAAATCTGTCATCCTTCCTCAAAGTCATAGGTAAAACTGTAAGGTCAAAGGTTTATTTTCATTAAAACACATTTTGAAATGATCACTCATGATGAAATTGAAAATAATTTACCCCATTTTTGTTTTTAATGTTTTTAATGTTTTTAATGTTTTAAATGTTTTAAATGTTTTGAATGTTGAGACTGCATTTTATGTGTAACAGCTGTCTCCCTTCCTGAAAGGTAAAATCAAAGGTCTAGGTCTCACTGAAGGTTTACGGTCAAACATTGGCATTGTTTAACTTTTTTATTATTGACAATAAATCTCAACTACATAATTATATATTTTTCTATATTGGGGTACTGCAAATGGATTCAGTCACATGAAGTTCATTTTATCTTCAAGAATAAGAATATTTTCCTCACACAGTATTTAACATGACAGTATTCCTATTTTCTCAGGGATACATGGGATCCTAGAGGCGTATCAAAACTGTATCATTAAGGTACAGTTATGGGGCCCCACTAACGCAGCCCCTATCATCTACCATGTAGCAAGGTTTGCAGACGCCGCCCAGAGAGAGGAGCAAGCAAAAGGGGCCCATGTATGTTATAGGGATAGTGTCACAGTTTTGGATTGGAGATACTGTTCTCGTAATACATATATTTTTGCAATGAAATAAATAAGTCTGTTATAGAGTCCTAGTTGTACAACATTTATTTTGATATTTATTTAACAGGGGGTAATCACATGATAGTCAAGATGGCGACATCCATGTAGAGACAGGTATTTTTCGCCTTTTTATACCCTTTATTTTTTAGCTCGACTATTATATATGAAATAGTTATAGTGGAGCTATCCTACTCACCCGGGCGTCGGCGTTTCCGTTCCGTTCCGTTAGCGTGCAAATGTTAAAGTTTTTGTACTACCCCAATTATTTTCATTGTCCCATGACATATTGCTTTCATATTTTGCATACTTGTTTACCAGCCTGACCCCAACCTATGAACAAGAGCAGACAACTCTATCAAGCATTTTGTCATAATTATGGCCACTTTTCCACTTAGAATACCCTTCTCGAAAAAGTGCACTTAATGCGCATTTAATGCGCATTAAATGCACATTAAATGCGCATTTAATGCGCATGTTATTGGCACCGTATTTTTTGCTTAACAAGTGCATTTTAATCTGTCAAAAAAAACACTTTTTACTAGTGTGTTTATACATTTAAGTGTATTTTTTTTTCACGAAATAATACACTTAAGTGCGTTTATTATGATAATAAGTGCGCTTAAGTTTATTTTTAAGTGCATTTATACACTTGAGTGTATTTTAAGACATACAAATAATACACTTCATGGTCAAAGTAAATTTTTTAAAGCGCATTAATACACTTGAGTGCATTTCCAGTCTTTCAAATAATACACATTACAGAATTAAAAGCAAATTATTTAAGCGCATTAATACACTTGAGTGCATTTCCAGTCATACAAATAATACACTTCATTGAGTATTCAAAGTGAATTTTTGTAAGCGCATTAATACACTTGAGTGCATTTCCACTGATACAAATAATACACCTTACAAAATTGAAAGTGAATTTTTTTAAGCACATTAATACACTTGAGTGCATTCCCGGTCATACAAATAATACACCTTACAATATTAAAAGTGAATTTTTAAGCGCATTAATACACTTGAGTGCATTTTCAGTCATACAAATGATACACTTTTTGAAGTGTTGGAAGTGAATTTTTTAAGCGCATTATACGCTCAAGTGTACTTTTCATCACTTCAAATTAATATGCTTAAAAATTAACCAAATTTAAAAAAAATCACAGCATTTTGAAGTCAGCATTCATTCTTTAAATGAAAGGTTAGTGTAAACACATACATAAAAAACAAAAAGTACAATTCAATAGATAAATACACACTTTTATTAGAATGTTAAACCTTAAAAACCAAAAACAAATGTTACATATCTACATAAAAGAGAGGATTCAAACGGGCTATTGCCTATCTGGAATTAACAATTGAAAATATCAAGCTCATACCAGTGATTTTTCTCCCCCCTGATTATCGGTAACTGATAAACAGCCAAATACAGGTGGTTTCCACTTCAAAAATATTAAAGATTTCCCCTCCTTAAGCTGAAATGTTTTCCCTATCATTTACTAGATTTTTATATATTACATTAATTCCTTTTTAATATGGACAAAAGCAGTACATTTAATTCAATCATATTCTGGATCCTAATATATGATAAATGAACAGTATTCATGAAATTTATATAAATCTATACCTTATTTTTAAGATCTTCCTTTTTTTGTTTATTATTGCGCTAAAACATGCCCTTCTGAGAGCCAGTACGTACAGGTTGTTTTGAATTTCCAAAGAAAATCACTGCATACATGCTGACAATATTTAGCAGCTTAGCCCCTGTCACTATATTTGTTGTTATACACTGTTCCTTACAAAGAATGCATTCATAAACAACCCTTTATAGAGCACTTCACCAGCTGATCAGGTCTGAATACTACTGTCATGGTCTGCGAGGCGCTTCTCGTGCATGATCTCATTTGAGATCAGGTCCTGAAAGATATTTTATAATGTAAGTGTTAAATATTGCTGTTATGGTAATCTTGTTCAACAGTTGCTATAAATATCATAAATTTAAATCAAAACAAGTTTGTTGGCTTGTTGTTTTTGTTTGTTTATTTTTGCAATTTTAATCTCGTGATCACATGTGACTTAACGCTTTTCATAAATAATTTAAAGAAATTACGTTTGATAGAAAATACTGTTAATAAATGTACTAATATATGTGGTCTCCTTTGGCTGTGTGGACTGGTCGGAAGTGTGACTTCTTTGAATTGCAATAACCTTTATTATATAGTTTTACCTCTCAACAAATCCATCTTTTCTTGGTCAAGGACAAGCTACAGGGCACGGTTTTCCACTCCTGTTCCCCTCAAGTTGGCCTGGTATACATGTCCATACATCAGGTAGTCCCCTTTTTGCTCCCTTTTTTGGCAGGCGATGATGCACATTCTGTCCAATGGATCTTCCGATCAATGTAAATTTCACCTTGGGGTTTAACCTTCAAATATAAAATATTAAAGTTCTGATTAAATATGGGGGAAAGAAATCTGTTCATTAATGACAAGAAATAGGTATAAATAAATTTTAAGATGACAATAACCATAAAATACAGCCATAATAATTCAAATGGTGTTTTCTTCCTTATATTGCATTACATTTACTCATCCAGTTACATTTCCCAGTGACAATACATAAATATGATAATGATCATAATTAATTTAATTAAAAAGAGATGCAGAAATGAAAATACAAACCTGTTACAGCTGTTCTTCAGCATTCCAAAAAAACAAAAACGGCAGTTGTTGATCACTTTAACCACCCACTTTGAATCTTCTTTGCAACAAACTTATTGTTGATTTACACATTGTAGTAAATACACATTGTTTTCATCACACAATAGTTCATGTGCTGAAAGAATTTCAAGACATTTGACACTAGAATTAATGTTGGTGAATTATACCTAAAAATTTAGCTCAATTTAAGTTGCTGAAACCAAATTGTTTACAAAAATAACTTGCTGTGCTCCAAATAACTTGCTGTGCTCCAACCAATCAAAAGTGGTTTGTTTTCAAATAGATGGTCCCAGAACCAATCAAAATTCTATAAACACCCCTTTGTTTTGGCTAGATGGAGCACTGATAGGGATTAGTGTTTATGATGCTAATTGATCTCTTATCTGATCCTGATCTTATCTGATATTTATTGAATAATACACAGCACACTTAGCATATTATATTTAATTGTGAATATTTCAATATAACATACTGAATGGTGTTAGGAAATAAATATAATATTATAAATATTATTTAAATTGTCTTTTAAAATGTGTCAATGTGGTAGACATTAATTGAATTGGGGTTAAATATCAGTGTAAGAAAGTTCAAATACTTGTTTTTTTATGTTGTGAAGATATAATTGATTCTGGCAAGACCACATAATTTTTTTGACACTTTCAATATTTTTAATTATTTACCCACAGCCTGATTTAGTTGTACTTTTCCCTTTAAAAGCTGCTCTACTGATTCACATATTTTATGAGCAGACAAATTGTAATAATAAGACCATAAACATTATGTGAAGATAAAAAAGAATTCAGTACAATCCTCCTATTAAACACTATATCTCTGTCCTTTTACTTCAGTTATTTGCTATAGTGTTGCTCTTTTTTATGAAGATGCACTAAAACTACACTTGTACAGAAAGAATTTTTTTTTTGCAAATCAGAAGATACACTAATATGCACAAAAAAATGCACTTCATTGAAAAAATGCACTTATTGCATAAAAAGATGCACTTTGTCTACAGAAGATACACTTAAAGTACAGTAAAATACACTTAAAGATAATGAAAATACAGAAAAAATGCACTTTAGTGCACTTAATTATGAAAAAAATGCAGAAAAAATACACTTTTCGGTAAAAATGCAGAAAAAATACACTTTTTAAAGCGTATTTTGTTATAAAGTGTATTTTATTTTGAGAAGGGTATGCAGCAAATGTTAAAGTTTGCATACTACCCCGAATATTTTAAATGTCCCTTTACATATTGCTTTCATATTTTGCATACTTGTTTACCATCATGACCCCAACCTATAAACAAGAGCATACAACTCTATCAAGCATTTTGACAGAATTATTGCCCCTTTTATACTTAGAATATGCATATTATTGATACATCTATGTTAAACTTTGCGTACTACCCCAAATATTTCCTATATCCTTTGACATATTGCTTTTATATTTTGCATACTTGTTTACCAACATGACCCCAACCTATAAACAAGAGCAGACAACTCTATCAAGCATTTTGACATAAGTATGGCCCCTTTTGCACTTAATATATGCAGCAAATGTTAAAGTTTGCGTACTACCCTGAATATTTTTAATGTCCCTTAACATATTGCTTTCATATTTTGCATACTTGTTTACCATCATGACCCCAACCTATAAACAAGAGCATACAACTGTATCAAGCATTTTGACAGAATAATTGCCTCTTTTATACTTAGAATATGCATATTATTGATAAATCTATGTTAAACTTTGTGTACTACCCCAAATATTTCCTATATCCTTTGACATATTGCTTTTATATTTTGCATACTTGTTTACCAACATGACCCCAACCTATAAACAAGAGCAGACCACTGTATCAAGCATTTTGACATAATTATGGCCACTTTTACACTTAGATAATTGAACATTTTGCTTAAATTGCCATAACTTCTTTATTTATGATCACATTTTATTATTACTTTGAAAAAACAACACTTACCTGAATACCATAATGGCTTCCACCCATACAATACCCCACGCCCCTACCCAGAATCCCTCCCCCCCATCAACATCATCTAATAAATTACCCCACCCCACATTATACCCCCCTCTCACCCCCCCCCCCTATCCCCCGCCAACCTCACCCCCCAACATTTTTTTTTATCATCATCTAATAAATTACCCCTCCCCACATTATACCCCCCTCTCACCCCCCCCTTGTTTTATTTTTGAAAGATCGTCTAATAAATGACCACACCCCACATTATACCCCCTCTCAATCCCCCCCCCTTCTTTTATTTTTGAAAGATCGTCTAATGAATTATTGAATATGAACAATTTCCCCATGATGGCTTACATTATACTGTCAAGCACTCGAATAGTCGAGCGCGCTGTCCTCTGACAGCTCTTGTTTAAATGCCGCACACTTTAAAGCCATATTAGCAAGAAAGTTATGCACGTTTATTTCATATTAATATTTGCTCTATGTCTTGACTTTTCTCGCTACGAACTCTCATAGTGGGACCACAAAATTTCAGCTCCCGTTAAGAAAATTCACATTGAGTAAAGTTGAGATATTGGCAAATATTAATACGAAATAAGTGCTTATCACTTTCGTACTAATATAACTGGAAAGTGAGCGACATTTAAAAAATAAACAAAAGCAATATAGGGTATACAACAACGAAAACAAATTTCTGTCTTGGCATGAACGTTGCCATATGGACTATCACGTGAGTACCCCCTCTTTTTAGCTCACCTGAGCACAACGTGCTCATGGTGAGTTTTTGTGATCGCCTTTTGTCCGTCGTCCGTCGTGCGGCGTCAACATTTGCCTTGTTAACACTCTAGAGGCCACATTTATTGTCCAATCTTCATGAAATTTGGTCAGAAGATTGGTCTCAATGATATCTTGGATGAGTTCGAAAATGGTTACATTTGCTTGAAAAACATGGCTTCCAAGGGGCTGGGCATTTTTCCTTATATGGCTATAGTAAAACCTTGTTAACACTCTAGAGGCCACATTTATTTTCCGATCTTCATGAAACTTGGTCAGAAGATTTGTCCCAATAATATCTTGTTATCTCAGGTGAGCGACTTTGGGCCTTTCAGGCCCTCTTGTTTATTAAATCTGTGTTTTGTGCAAATAAAAAATCAGCTTATACATGTATGCCAAATGACATGTTTTTTGTGTGAAAACATTCTATTTTAAACAAGCAATTGAGTTTCCAATAAGAAATATAAATAATATAGAGGATATTTGTTTGTATTATAGGTACGGATAATATTCATCATAAATATTGCAAGGTATATTTCTAATGTTAAGGGAGACAATTAACAATTCAATGTGCATATGCCCTATTTAAAAAAGTTAAATTTATTTGAATTTTTAATGCATCTTTTTCAAATGGAAATAGAAATCAATTGCATTAAATCATTGACAGGAGTTGCAAAATGTTCTTTAAAAAAGAAAAGCCAGAATCTGCATGGAATAAAATCTTTAACCTTTTTTACAGGCATATTTTGTACTTCTTCTTCTGACGGACGGTGTGCTGACTGATTTTGATGAGACTAGAAAGGCAATCGTCTATGCGTCAGGCCTTCCTATGTCGATCATCATTGTCGGCGTGGGCAGTGCAGACTTCAGTGAAATGAATGTCCTGGATGGAGATGATGGTATATTGAAGGACCCCACTGGACGTCCTATCCAGCGAGATATCGTGCAGTTTGTACCTTTTCGAGACTTTCAGAGAGTAAGTGACCCTGTTGTAAGTGATCCCCAGGGTTTGTATAAGCATGGAAGTTTTGAATGTTATCAGGGAAAGCATATCAGAGAAATAAACACATTTTATATGGTCTCTTATATGGCTTTAATAACACTACATGCTATCAGAGAATTCCATACATAATACAATCAATGTACATTATATCACGTCTTTAAGATTATTGCTTTGATAACAAAACTTGCTATCATCAAATGATAACAGTACTAACTTTTATTCCATCACCTAGGAGTATGAAGGATAAATAAGCGCAAATACTGCTTGTTAACAGAAACCTTCAAGTACTTTCAAGTAGTGTAATCCACTGCTATTATAAGACTGAAATGCTGTTGAGTACAGGGCGAAAAATCCTAATGGTATTTGCTTAAAATACATGTAAAACATATACTAGTATCAGAATGTTAACTCCCCTTGTAGTATTTTTCTTTTAAGTGTTAATAGTGATGGAAATGTTTTATAATAGACTATGGGGAATGTCATGTAATTTACAGATCAATAACTTATGTTTAAAGCTTAAGTTTACATTGTCCTGCAAATCTGCATATGTCCTGTGGTACATTATATACATAATGTTTTAAAGCTTATTTAAAAAAAAACATTTTATCAAATTTATCAGACCTATAACATTAATTTACTATGCTTATCTTCATATTGCGGATGTGTAATTTTAATTTAAAAGGTTTAAATCATTTTAAACATTATAATTAACAAATGATGAGCAAATGTGGGTACATTACATCTTTACATAAAATGATACAGATGGTATAAATGGTATCATTTAAATCATGTTTGATATCATTGTTAAAATGCTGTAAGGTTATATACAATACATAAAGCAAACTTTTCAAAATAAGGTTGTGTTGAAAAAGGATCTCTGTAATTTTACAGGCTTCAGCGGTGGAATTGGCCCGTCACGTTTTGGCGGAGGTACCACAGCAGGTTACACACTACTATAAGATGAGGGGGCTGGCCCCTAGACCTGCCGCTCAACAACAGGCTCCACCCATGTAGGGAATGGCAGTGGAAACAGGGTCAACCTTTGTGTTGAGTGGTTATGTTGGCAACCACAGCCTGTCAGAGTTACTTAGCAACATAGTAACTAGACTTTTCACTTAGTAATATTTTTTTTATATATATTTTTAATCTCTCTGGTACAATTATTGCATAGGTATTAGAATCTTATTTACTGCTTAAAGCAATTTGTACATACATTAAGTTATTTTTTTATGACTCTTTGAATAGAATTATATTTTCTTGTAGTTTTAAGTATGTTTCAAATATAATTCCCGCTTAAATGTTGTACGGTATATGGATTAAAACTGCATTATCCAAATACAAAATAATAACTTTGCAGAAATTATTTATAATGAACATTAAATTTGACCTACCAAAATACAAAAAAGTTTTGCAATAGGTAAAGTTGTTTAAATTCAATTATTATTAATGGTATATGTTGTGGAGATGCAATAGCTTTTAAAGCTTCTGTTGTATATATTTTAGTAAGTGCACTGTACCAAGCAAATCTTAACTGCCCGTAAAGTAGATATTTCATTTGGATGAACTCTTTTACACATGAACGTAATTAATTGCCTTTCTTTTGTTGCGCAATTGCATTTCTTTTGTTATGCAATTGCATTTCTTTTGTTACACAATTGCATTTCTTTTTTTACACAATTGCATTTCTTTTATTACAATGGTGATGTGGTTGTTAATTATTAGTTTTTCATTGTTATCTAAAATTGTTAGTAGTATTTAAGCTTACCCAATGTTGGCATGAATTGTTACAGAACAATTTAATAGATGGCTTTACAATTTAGTTTATTAGCTCATCTATTTTTTGAAAAAAAATTATGAGCTATTGTCATCACCTTGGCGTCGGCGTTGGCGTTGGCGTTGGCGTTGGCGTTGGCGTCGGCGTCCGGTTAAGTTTTGCGTTTAGGTCCACTTTTCTCAGAAAGTATCAATGCTATTGCATTCAAACTTGGTACACTTACTTACTATCATGAGGGGACTAGGCAGGCAAAGTTAGATAACTCTGGCGTGCATTTTGACAGAATTATGTGCCCTTTTTGTACTTAAAAAATTGCAAATTTTGGTTAAGTTTTGCGTTTAGTTCCACTTTTCTCAGTAAGTATCAATGCTATTGCATTCAAACTTGGTACACTTACTTACTATCATGAGGGGACTGGGCAGGCAAAGTTAGATAACTCTGGCATGCATTTTGACAGAATTATGTGCCCTTTTTATACTTAGAAAATTGACAATTTTGGTTAAGTTTTGTGTTTAGGTCCATTTTATTCCTTAAGCATCAAAGCTATTGCTTTCATACTTGCAACACTTACTAACTATCATAAGGGGACTGTGCAGGCAAAGTAATGTAACTCTGACTGGCATTTTGACAGAATTATGTGCCCTTTTTATACTTAGAAAATTGAAAATTTGATTAAGTTTTGTGTTTAGGTCCACTTTATTCCTACAGTATCAAAGCTATTGCTTTCATACTTGCAAGATTTATGAACTATCATAAGGGGACGGTGCAGGCAAAGTTATGTAACTCTGACTGGCATTTGGACGGAATTATGGGCCCTTTATACTTAGAAAATTGAAAATTTGGTTAAGATTTATGTTTTGGTCACTTTACCCCTAAAGTATCATAGATATTGCTTTCATACTTGGAACACTCACAAACTATCATAAGGGTACAGTAAAAGGACAAGTTGCATAACTCTGGTTGTCATTGTTACGGAATTATGGACCTTTTTTGACTTAGTAACTTTTAATATATGGTTAAATTTTGTGTTTCGATCCACTCGAAGTATCAAGGCTATTGCTTTCAAACTTCAAATACTTACATGCTATCATGAGGTTACTGTACCTGGCAACTTGAATTTTACTTTGACCTTTGAATGACCTTGACTCTCAAGGTCAAATTATTAAATTTTGCTAAAATTGCCATAACTTCTTTATTTATGATTAGATTTGATTGATACTTTGATGAAACTACTCTTACCTGACATACCACAATAGACTTCACCCAAACCATCCCCCGTGCCCTCCCCCCCCTCCCCCCCCTCCCCCCCCCCCCCTAATTTTTTTTTTTTTTTTTTTTTTTTTTATAAGATCATCTCACAAATGACCACCACACCCTCACACTATACCCCCACCCCACCCCCCCCACCCCCACCCCCCCCCCCCAAATTTTTTTTTTGATTTTTTTTTTTTTTTTTTTTTTTTTTTTTTTAAGATCATCTCACAAATTATCACCACACCCTCACACTATACCCCCCCCCCCCCCCCCGATTTTTTTTTTTTTTTTTTTTTTTTTTTCGCTTTTTTGGAAGATAATGTAATAAATGTCCACAACCCCACACTATACACCCCTCTTCACTCCACTCCTCCCTCCTTTGTGATTGAAAATGAGAGTCCCTTCACCTTTAAAAAGAAAATAGATGAGCGGTCTGCACCCGCAAGGCGGTGCTCTTGTTTTATCTTTGTTGTTAAGTCATTATGTGCAATATAGCGATGTATCTGTACACATAATTTACATATTAACTCTTATATTGTATTCGTCAACAAATTTGTTATTAGTTGAACACGTTGCCTAATTTGTTGTTTATGAATGAATGAATTCAAATTGTACACATTAAATAATGTTATTCAAAACATAGAGAAAACTATGTTGTATGGACTAGTGTGACTTTGTTTATAAAATGAACTCAACATTTATAATAATTATAAAATACTGGTTCACTTATTAAAACCGGTAGAAATGTTTGTTGTACCATCCAACCTTTAATAAATCTCACTCAAGAACATCTGCCTAAATGACAAAAGAACATTATTAATTTTTTTCCACTGCATGTTGTAAAACTTTATTTGCTTGGTAAATTATGAAAATTGCAAGCAGTAATCACAGCTATTTGAATAGATGTTAGTATTTGCAGAGGCACATGAACCGTCATTTTTGACATGTCGCCATCAACACCACTATATAATGAAATGGAATAAGAACAAATTCCAGATCATTGAAAAGATGTTTATTCATGTATTGTTTTAGAATTGTAATAAATCCAGTATAATACTCTTTTTGCATTTAAAATATTCGAACATTTTACTTAAAGATTACTTGAAAAACAGTAAAAGTACCTTTAAAGATCACTCTCTTAATCACATGTGTATTTTAGTTACCGGTAATGTTTCAGTTTTAGAAGCAGCTATGGAATGTGTACCTTAGTTACCGTACCGTTGCAGTTTAAGTTGCAGCTATAGAATGTATACATTAGTTACCCTTGCAGTGTCAGTAGCAGCTATGGAATGTGTACCTTAGTTACTGTTGCAGTGTCAGTAGCAGCTATGGAATGTGTACTGGTACCTTTTTTACTGTTGCAATGTCAGTATCAGCTATTGAATGTGTACCTTCGTTATCGTTGCAGTGTCAGTAGCAGCTATGGAATGTGTACTTTAGTTACTGTTGCAGTGTCAGTAGCAGCTATGGAATGTGTACCTTAGTTACTGTTGCAGTGTCAGTAGCAGCTATGGAATGTGTACCTTAGTTGCAGTGTCAGTAACAGCTATATAATGTGTACTTTAGTTACTATTGCCGTGTCAGTAGCAGCTATAGAATGTGTACCTTAGTTACTGTTGCAGTTTCAAACTGTCAATAGCAGTTTTGGAATGTGTACTTTTGTTACCCTTGCTGCGTCAGTAGCAACTATGGAATTCGCACCTTATTTACTGTTGCAGAGATAGTAGCAGATATGGAATGTGTACCTTAGTTACCATTGCAGTGTCATTAGCAGCAATGGAATTTGTACCTTAGTTACTGTTGCAGTGTCAGTAGCAGCTATAGAATGTGTACCTTTGTTACCATTGCAGTACCTAATTATTTACCATTAATTACAGTTTCAGTAGCAGCTTTGGAATACCAAAGACAAGAATAACTATATAGCTAAGATCTGGAAAAAAATGTGGAAACAATTATTTGATAATATAAAGACATTGAAAATGAGGTCTATTGTGCTGCTGAATTATATTCATTAACTTGTTTATTGTGTGATTTTATCTAGGCATGTTTTCTCATGATCTGATTCATAGTATAATCTGATTTTAATGTCTGAACATCATAAATAAATGTTAGTAAATCGATATCTGGTTATAACATACTATATAAACTGTTGCTTTACATTTTGAAGCTTTAATCTTTCATTCCCAATACTACCTCTATAAGAAATGCAACTTTCTCAATTTACTTTTGTTTGCATTACAACCTTCTTTATTAAAGAAATGTTTATACTCAGTTATGATTCATTAATAGTTATTGCAATGATAGATGAGTACATTGTGTAATATTTAATTCGTAGTGTTTTTTTTCTTTTTTCTTTGACAACTTTCTAAATGGCAGAGGATTTTTTTAGCTTGGCATGATAATTAAAAATCACAATTCTAAGTGTAAGTGATGTATCTGAAATCTTATTTTAAAGTTTGTGTTGAATGGTTTTGTGTCTACTTTTATCTTGCCTGTTCAAATAATCCTCTCTTCTTAAATTAGTGTGACAATGTAGTTCAAGCACTGATCAACTGAAAGTCGGACTTCATTTTCTGTTTTTGGTTTTACTAGACAAACACAATTCTTATAAATTCTTAGTCAATTCTAAATAAATGGTTAATGTTAGCTTTTTCACATATTGATAATCAATGAGTGGTTTTTGCAGACCAGAAGGGGAATTTAATTATAATATGGTTTAAAACACTGACTTTATGAGAGAAAAAAAAGGTTGAAATCTCCATAAGACACGTGTTTCTATTTTTCTATTCTTATATAAATTTACATTTACTGTACTACAGAACTATATTAGAAAAAAGATCTCAACAGGTGATCATAACTGAAGTATAATTAAGAAAGTATTGTTTTCTGTCCCTATACATATCATTTGTTTAAAGTATTTTTTTACACTGATACCATTGTATTTTCCCTTGTAGCTAAATGGATAAAATTTTCAAAGTTGATTGCTATAAAGGGGTAGTTCTGCTTAATTAACTCATTTTTTTCAAAAATGTAATTTTTTATACTAGAAATACAGCAGCAAATACTACTACGTTAGTAAAAACCAGTAGTGTTAAGTTTGCCCCCGTTCATTTATTATTTTAGGT
Organism: Dreissena polymorpha; assembly: GCF_020536995.1. Taxonomy (NCBI): domain Eukaryota; kingdom Metazoa; phylum Mollusca; class Bivalvia; order Myida; family Dreissenidae; genus Dreissena; species Dreissena polymorpha. The sequence continues at coordinate 16,913,784 of NC_068363.1, read as the reverse complement.
ATAGCACGAATTTGTTCTAAAAGTTACTTCAAAAGTCCATTGAATCTATGAATTGGCAATATAACTGCTGAACAGTTTTGTTTAATATTTACATTACTTACCTGTATCTACTACCGGTATACAAAATTGTAATTTTCACAGGTAAATGTTCTAGTTCACCTGAGCACAATGTACTTATGGTGAGCTTTTGTGATTGCCTTTTGTCCCCCTTTTTTTATGCTGCTTTGTTAACACTCTTAGAGGCCACATTTATTGTCCGATCTTCATCAAACTTGGTCAGATTATTTGTGCCGATGAAATCTTGGACAAGTTCATAATTGGTTCAGGTTGGTTGAAAAACATGGCTGTCAGGGGGCGGGGCATTTGTTTCCTTATATGGCTATAGTAAAACCTTGTTTACACTCTGGAGGCCTCATTTATTGTCCGATCATCATTGAACTTGGTCAGAAGATTTGACCCCATTATATATTGGACGAGTTCTAAAATGTTTCTGGTTGCTTGAAAAATATGGCCACCAGGGGACAGGGCATTTTTCCTTATGTGGCTATAGTAAAACCTTGTTAAGACTCTAGAGGCCACATTTATGGTCTGAGCTTCATGAAACTTGGTCAGAAGATTCGTTACAATGATATCTTGGATGAGTTCTAAACTGGTTTCGTTTGATTAAAAAGCATGGCTGCCAGGTGCGGGGGATTTTTTCCTTATATTGCTATACATTTGTATACAGTTATTGTAAAACCTTTTTAAAACTAGAGGCTACATTTATTTGCTGATCTTCATGAAGCTTGGTCAGAAGATTCGTCCCAATGATATCTTGGATGAGTTGGAAAATGGCTCCCGTTGGTTGAAAAACATGGCCGCCAGGGGGCGGGGCATTTTTCCTTAAATGGCTATATATGGCTTCAGTAAAACCTTGTTTTATTGTCCGCTGTTCATGAAAAATTCTCATAAGTTTTTTCCCAGTGATATCTTTGACAAGTTCGAAAATGGTTCCGGTTGGTTGAAAAACATGGCCACCAGGGGGCGGGCAGTTTTCCTTTTATGGCTATAGTATAAACTTGTTAACACTCTTAGTCTTTTTTATAGTCTAATCTACTTGAAACTTGGTCAGAACATTTGTTCTAATGATATCTTGGATGTGTTTCGAAAATGGTTCTTGTCTGTTGAAAGATATTGCCGCCAGAGAGCAGGGAATTTATCCTTATATGGCTATAGTAAAACCTTGTTAGAACTTAAAAGTTACATTTATGGTTCACTGTTCATGAAAGTTGGTAAGAACATTTGTTCTAATGATATCTTCGGCTGCTCAGAACAGGTCAGTTCCTTTTAATTTCAGGTGAGCGAATTTGGGCCTTTCAGGCCGTCTTGTTGTATTTTGCTACTATTGTTGTGTCTTAAGCATTTTTAGCATGTTTAATATCTTCATTATACTTTTCATCTCGTCGTTATACATGTATAAGTAATAAAGGTGTATTAAACTTATGCTCTACTTAAATGCTGGTTTTGTTCCTACACTACCCGACTCATCTGGTGCCTATGAAAAAAATGTCAGTTGTCAAATATGCAATTTAAAGACTTGAATCAGATGCTTCTCTTGGTCAAGATGTTTCACAACCCACCAATGCGATACACGGGCTTGGGATTGTGTAACTTCAACTACTGAACCTGTATAAAATAAGTTGTTTCTTGTCTTGTCATATTAAGTTTTTACGTCTGGAGGGATTACTCAAATGCCCAGACTATGAACAAAAAGTAAATTAACACTAAGTTATAATGACAGTTCAATGTTTGACAGAAATTACTGCGTCTCTATTCACAAACCTATTATTAGACTTTTAACATATGAGGGTCATTTGGCTCTTAAGCGCTCACCTTAGTTCATGGACACTAATTGCCAAAGACTTTACCTCATAGAAGGACAAATAAAGAAAGAGAGCTATAATACAGACCTAAATTAACAATAAATGTGTAGATAGAGCATGGATGCCCCAACATTCCACGTAAATCTCAGAACTCCGCTTATTTTAACGATAATCGGTTTATGGCAACTTTGACATTCAACTTCTGTGCAACTTTGACCTTTCATGAGATGATTCATCACTGTACATTCCGTCTTATAATCGTTTACTTTTTGTCAATTTATCTATAAATCAATCAATATATTGCAAAATGATGTCTGACACAAGAATTTCCAATCTGTTTTATGGCCAAATTTGATCCTCAAACGAAGTGTGATCTGCAGGGAGACGCTGCTACACGTAACACTTTGTCATATGATGGTGGAAACTTGAGATAAGTTATTTCAAAATCTGTCAGTATATGGCAAATTTATTGCTGTTACAGGTAATTTCGCACAGACTGACAGTACCATCTTTGAAAGGGGGCCTACAAATTAATCGTAGGATCTACTTTGAAAAAAAAGTATTCGCCAAAAACTTTCTGATTATAGTCCTTCAGACTTGTTTATTTATTAATTTATGCAAAATATTTCTTTAAAATAGTGTAACTGTTTAAACAATAATTGAGCTTGTAAATACAAAAGTTACAATATATAGTTTTTACATTTACTTAAACAAATATCATACATAGAACACCAGAACAACATCGAAGAAGAACAAAACATCGTAGCACACAACAAAATGGAATAAGCATCAATGTTAAACTGCTCATAAATAAAATAAAAATAGGAAAATCCTCATTGGAGAAATTCATTTATGACCACTTATATATTTGTGAGTTGAGTAGTCTTCTTGTTCATAATCATAGTAAGAGTTGCCCTCGGTCTCAATTTCTGTTGTATCAGAAGCACTTTCATGCAGGAACGACCTTAAAGGGATCTTTTCACGCTTTGGTAAATTGACAAAATTGAAAAAAGTTGTTTCAGATTCGCAAATTTTCGTTTAAGTTATGATATAAGTGAGGAAACAGTAATACTGAACATTTACCATGCTCTAATGTAGCCATTATATGCATCTTTTGACGATTTTAAAACCTAAAAATTATAAAGCGTTGCAACGCGAAACGATTGAATAATTTGGAGAGTTCTGTTTTTGTCGTTAAATTGTGTGCAACTACGAAGATTGCTTATATAAGGTATAACATACGTCAATTACATGTACTCGGCGGAATAGCTCAGTAGGCTAAAGCTAAAGCGTTTTTACTTCAGGATTCTGGCAGGACTCCAGGGGTCACTGGTTCGAAACCTGCTCCGGGCAATGTTCTTTTCCTTTTTTAAATTTTATTCTTGATTTTTTACTGGAGCTTTTACGATTCAATGTTTACATTTATCAATATAAAGCATTTAATGAATAAGTTAAAAAATGCCAAAATCTGTGAAAAGGCCCCTAAAAAAGTGAGTTATACTTCATCTGTTATCACATTATTTTATGAAATACTGAAATTAAAACATTATTTAACATTACAAGATTACTTTTGAAATGATGTTTACAAATCATGAGCACAGTTATCAAATTATTAAATATAGTTTTTGCACACATAAACAAATGAATGCGGTACTACCTTAACAAGAGAACATGCATGTGAAAGCCCAGCAGTCACCTTGTCACATCTGGGTGCTCCTTTCTCCATACGACGCATGAGATGCCTCGGCCCTCTGAGGAAACAGAATCTAACATTAACAATACAATCAGTGTAAGGGATAAACGTTTAAAAAATGAAGTTACAATTTTTACCTTAAATTTAAATTGTTTAATAAGAACCACTGGAACAAAAAGCCTCTATTGACATCACCATTAATTAGTCCTAGATATGACAAAGCAACACCACTACAACGAGAAGACATTGGGGTATAAACAATTGTGTTTAAGGACCAGACGACTACCACATGTAGTTTTTAACTGATAATCGCTCCTACCCTTATTTTGGCACACGAAAATTCGATCATTCCTACGTTGTTTTGACAGGCCGCACATTCGTTCCTACGATATTGTGACACTGGACAATAGTTTATACATTATTTTGACAGACCGGACATTCTTTCATACATTAAATTGACACCCCGGGCATTGGTTCTTTCTTTTATTGGAACAAAAATCTGGTCTGTCCTGCATAGTTGGCAAAATAGCGTATAAACGAATGGCCGGGTAGCCAAAACAACGTTGGAAAGAATGCCTGCCTTGTCAAATTTGCGTAGGAACGATTGTCCTCCGGAACGAATATTCTGAAACCTAATTAACTTATTAATAGCGATACATTTTAAATATCTTTTTTTAATTCAATGCTAAATATTTAAAGCGGGTAGCAGTAACATATATAAAACTCGATCCGTCATAACGTACCGTCATATAAAGAGTGTACGTTAGTGTATGGAGCAACATAATTTGAAGAAGCTTTTTAGCTGTCCACAACGGGGTAAGATAATGTTTTCGAAAAAAATACAAACAATAGCGAGTGTTAATATAAATGATATATAAATTCATGACCCATAATCATGCACGTGTTAAGATGTCTCAATATGCATGCATAAACCGTTTAATTTGCGCGACGTCCGTTAATGTCACTTTATTTAAGATTTTTTAAATACTGGACATCATCCACTGTAAAGGTAAATATATTCAACTTAAAAGAAAATGAAATTAAACTATAGTGTCATACCTACGTACTGAATTGTTTTAGTGATTTGTCTTATGGTTGATTCAACACACCACTTACACTGTGTATTGTCCATGAAAACTTAAAAAAGACACACGCATACCATTGAGAATTATTGTTATATAATACTATTTATTGTATTATACGGCTTTTGTATATCTGTGTTTGCACACACAAAATGTCTATGAATTATATTTGAGGTAGTCTATATCTATAAGAATGTTTATATTATAATATCCTATCAATTTATTGGCATACCAACGTGCCTTTATTAACATGTTTGACGTAATTTACGTCAGTGCTCATACAAATCCTGAATTTAAATAAGTACAATCAACTGATATATTATCATCGCTACTCTCCGCCAAAGAAAGTTTCAAGTTCAGCTTCGTTCTGAAATTCGACGCGTCACATGGTATCTAAAAATAGCAACAGCGGTAGTATTGTCAAACTGGTCTATTTTGAAACGCTTCATCTGATTAGTACACTAAGTGAAGCTCGACCAATGACATCGCGTTTTACATGCTTTAGTATGTACATGAAGGTCGAAATGAAAACATTTGTGTACATTACATTTTGTGCGAGAAAATAAAAAAACCTTCTATTTCTGACATTATTTGTAGTGAATGATACGGGAAATATCGTTTGCCGAAGTGTCATTTTGCTAGATAAGCTTCAACTTGTATGGTTAAACTCTCGAGTTTGTGTACAAAATCGAAAAAACAACAACTTGAACTTGTATTTGTTGTAAGCGATTTCTTTATTTCGCAATATTTACCATGTGCGTTTCATACATGCGTATATACAGTCAATATGAAAGTTGTTTGTTATTTTAAACATTTTGGATTTTCCGCGTAAACGCACTTACTGTAAAAGCACTGGTCATGATAACGTAAAAATATGTGCATGGAGACATTATGTACAGCGGTTTGTAACAAATGTATTTTTTCTGGCAATCTTGGTTAGAACTATTATAAAGACTATCCAAAGACGTGGATAACATGTTATCGATTTCTCTGGATTATCGTACCTTAATCAACCTTCCTATGGGGAATGGGGTATGGTACCTAGGGGGAGTGTTGGGGAAATTTTATTTTATGATAAATCTAAGTACCCGGTGGTTCATTTTACACTGAGACTAGATCTTATACTTTACCTCAAATACCGTATACATATATATATATGTACCGTAATAACTATAATTAATATATATATATATATATATATATATATATGTACCGTATTAACTATAATTAATATATATATATGTACCGTATTAACTATAATTAAGTGATTGCACTTTGACTATTTATTCATTAATTATATTGTTCATTCATAAACTAACAATCAACCACTTGAACTTACGACTGCACAGCGCGTGTAAAACACTTAAACCGGCTAGAGGCATATGACAAACAGGAAGATAACGTTGTATACAAAGAAAACACATGAAAAACGAACTTTATCGAGCCAGTAAACGATGCCTTTAAGTGAAGCAACTTTTATTTTGTGGATTATTGTTAATCGTCCCAGAGTTATTGGAAACTTGACTGTAATAATGCTCTGTATGTGTTATTGGTTAAATCTAAGTGACAATCATCGACCTCTTTCGGATGAATAATGTAAAAGTTAAGGACATTTTCCTGAAATGAATTTCGCGTGAATTGTGGTTCAAATCAGTAGTGATATTTCCTATACATTTATAAATTAATGACACCGTTTTATGTCAAGTTTCGATATTTCTGCAAACCATTCGATAAACATGGATAGTGAGGAAGAAGATTCAGAGCAAACACCACTTCTGAATAAGATGGTAAGTTTATCATTAGCGAGTTTAACCTACATTTCAGTTTCTGAATGGCTTGTTTACATACTTGCTAAATGATGCGTAAACATTCATGTATGTATAATAACCTATCAAGGTAAGTACTAGACACGGTTTTCGCACTCTTGTTTATGTCCGTTCAGTTTTTGTGTTGCCGTTCAACATCATAGGCATTTTCATCTACACGAAATAGTTACAGTATAATTATACGTTTTGTTTTGGCGTAACGTTATCTCGCAGTAAAACGAACATAAAGTCCAGTTAATTTGACACAACCGAGTACGTTGTACCACGGAGCGTATATTGACATCTAGAGTCCGTGGTTGTAACTAGACAAACTCTAGCAGAATGACAAGATAAATGTTATATATTTCACTCTGCGGCATGAAAGATATAATCCTGAAATGCTAGTTGTGATTATTTTGACATTGTTTAATTCATTATTTTAGGATTGCAGCTTGTAAATAAAATATAACACCATAGATTTGTTATACACATTAAAAAAGCAATTAAAACAATAATTTAAATTGGATTTCATTACAATGTAATTACTAAATAAAACTAGAGAAACATTCTGCCAACGCAAATATGTGTGCTGCGTTTATTCTGACATTTAGTGAATATCTTAAACGTTAAACTAGTTTAAAAAGTGTAAATGATGACAATGGAATTTATTTAAACGACTTAGTTACTAGTTTTTTTTGTCTATTTGCAGGGCTCCTCGGTAAATTATGCATCCAATTCCATCCCACTGCTTCGTGAAGGTGAGTCAGTGGAGGAAAAGCCTTTAGATGCTGATGGTTACGTGGTGATAGCAAATAATTGTGCCTGAAAAAATCAACAGATAATATACAAAACTGTTTAAATGACTGTGCTCTCACATACTTGTTTTTGATTAACGGCTTGCACGCAAGGTGCGTTGTTGCGTTTAATGTATACATGCATGTACAGTGTCTTGCTATCTCTTAAATAAATCTATCACATACAAAGGGAATTTTCACAGCTATAAAATTAACTTGCTCGTGCTACTTCTTATAAATGACACGCGGCTGTTATCTAGTGAAATAATTACATGTATTAGTATGTATTAGATGATAATGTTTTTACTTGCCAAAGAAAGAGTGAACAAAACCGTAATATTTTCGAACAAATGTCTTTAATCGATTATTGTTAACCATATCTCAATAACTTTGAAAAAAATCTTATCCGTAGGTACAAACAATGTTTACCGACCATTAATACACAACCAACTGTTGCTTTCCATCATGATTTTAAGGGATTAAAAACCGGTCAGCTTTGTTGGTACCAACTCTTCCCCCATTTTAGTGTTTTTCCACCAAAATCTAGATGATCCTCGAGTATTTTGTTGTCCGGAGCTCCACTACTTTGGGAAAGCCCATCTTATCCGTAGGTACAAACTGCGTTGACTCATTGCAGTTCTTCATCGCGGTTGAGTAGAGTATATACACATAAATACAGTTGATGCGTTGAATGGTTTTTACAGGCTTTAAAATGATCAGCTTTGTTTGTAGCGACATATTCGTTTGTTGCGCTACTCGTTCTCACACTAGACTCGCCAAAACTGGTTTACGACACCAAATCGAAGTACATGTATGTACGTTGCAAGCAAGCATAGCAAGCGAAAAAATTCAATACATGTTTATGCCCCCTTCGAAGAAGAGGGGGTATATTGTTTTGCTCATGTCGGTCGGTCGGTCCGTCGGTCGGTCGGTCCGTCCACCAGATGGTTTCCGGATGATAACTTAAGGTAGTGCACCTCTAATGGGCACATATCCAAATATAATCTAATTAATAATTTTCTTAATCAGCATCATTTCACTGAACTACATGCAAATTTGTAGGTAGGCTTTCCATGCTTTTTAAAAAAATATACCGATTTTTTCAAAACCATCCCCACGCTGGGCTTTTGTCCAGTTTATTTTCACCCCTGGGGTATATAAAAGTTCCATAATTCATTCAAATTTCCAAATATGGGCATGCAGTTGGTGTGTACAGATGCTGTAAAGGTGTTTAAAGTTTAAACAAGATGAAATAAGTATTCTTTTACAGACATTTATTTTTTACAAATTTTTATCTATGGAAGAGCGCCATGAAATGTAAGTGATTTCAGCCAAGTAAAAATTGGGTCGGTTAAAAACAAAGTGTCATAAAATTCAAAATAGTATCATTTAAGTCATATTTTAGACTTGGTTTTTATAGAAACACTATATACAGCAAAAATACCAAGAAATAGACAGATTTACCGTTTACTTTTTGAAATAAAAATAAAAATGCAACATGCATGGTTCGTATTTTCAACAGTAAATCACCCAATTTCGCCATAACGGTGTTTTAATTTTAATAATTGAAGAATGTGCATAAAAATTGCAACATATTTAACAATAAATATAGCTTATATGCCATATTAAATCAAATTACGTTAGAAAATAAATAAAACGCGTCGCAAAAAAGTATACGTCGTCGGCAGGATTCGAACCTGCGCGGGAATATCCCAAAAGATTTCTTGTCTATCGCCTTAACCACTAGGCTACGGAACCTAATAGTAGGCTCTTCAACCTTCGAAGAAATCGCGGGAAATCATTAGAGGTGCACTACCTTAAGAACGCTTGGGCCTAGGATCATGAAACTTGATAAGTACATTGGTCATGACTGGCAGATGACCCCTATTGATTTTCAGGTCACTAGGTCACAGAAAACAACATAAGGTTGCGGATACCTACTGACTCCATGTAGAGATAAAAAAGTAAAATGATTTTCGGATGATAACTCAAGAATGCTTACGCCAAGGATCATGAAACTTCATAGGTACATTGATCATGACTGCCAGATGACCTCTATTGATTTTCAGGTCACTAGGTCAAAGGTCAAGGTCACAGTGACTCGAAACAGTAAAATGGTTTCCGAATGATAACTCAAGAATGCTTACGCCTAAGATCATGAAACTTCATAGGAACATTGATCATGACTGGCAGATGACCCCTATTGATTTTCAGGTCACTAGGTCAAAGGTCAAGGTCACAGTGACTCGAAACAGTAAAATGGTTTCCTGATGATAACTCAAGAATGCTTACGCTTAGGATCATGAAACTTCATAGATACATTGATAATGACTGGCAGATGACCGCTATTAATATTCAGGTCATTAGGTCAAAGGTCAAGGTCACAGTGACTCGAAACAGTAAAATGGTTTCCTGATTATAACTCAAGAATAATTAGGCCTAGGATCATGAAACTTCAAAGGTACATTGATCATGACTGGAAGATGACCCCTATTGATTTTCAGGTCACTAGGTCAAAGGTCAAGGTCACAGTGACAAAAACCCGTTGGCTCAGATTTCACCTGTATCTGCCATTTAGGTTATCGACTGCAAGTTTGATTTACCGACGTTCACGTGTTAAGATAATGATTTTTTGTAATCACATTCGGTCTTTTAACCCAAATAAAATTCAGAAGTCTCTATTTTACAATTTCGAGTTTTTCTACGATACCAAATTTTTCTGGTCGTTTTTCGTTTCGCTGTTAGCCGACGCGCCACAAGAAGTTCGAGCTGGTGACGAGACCCACAGTCGTCAGCATTGTTGGCTCAAGTTCTTCATTCGCTTGCTGATATATTCTCCGTTGAAATTCAACAACGGCTCTCTATGGATCAGTCTGCCGCATTTCTTGCTACTGCTGGCATACGTCGCTAAACTTGCGCTGATTACTATTCTTGTAAGTATTCTTTCAATAAACATGTACACAAATGGCTGTCTTTATGTTCTCCCATAAAAGTTTCTTACTGGAAAATGTTAATTATTTTATGATAAATTTCCGTAATTTCTTCTACCAAAGATTTGTTGTTCTACTCTGCTGCAAACATGAGATAGGACCGTCAAGTTGGTGCTATGGCTAAATATGTCTCTTTATATAGAACACTTGAACGTTAATCTTTTCAGAAACCGCTTTTCAGAAATCGAATTTATTGCAAAGAAATTTTGTTAAACTAGTTGATTTCAAATTTACATTTACTGGTTAAGTTTGTTCTTAGGCTATAATAGTCTGTCCAATGAAAAGCATTTAGTTACTGTTTTAACTCTCGGCTCCGTATCCTGGGTAGAATCAGTTCTTGGTGTCTTTCGCGTGAAATCTTGGGAACGCTCCCAGTGTGTGGGTCTTACTCTGAACCTCCCGATTGCAATGCGGACACCACAGCTATCATACCACTGCGATCTTTTAATCTGCAGGGCAGAACATTTTTATTTTTCAATGCTTTTCATAGTTTACTCTTTTAAACCAATAACAGATAACTTATGAAAAAGTAAAAAAAAAAGAATATTCCTGATGTCAAAATCGAAAGTTTTTGCTCAAATTGTATCACATGTTGCATACGTGTGAACAATAAAACAATCGTTATCTGCCATCAGGTATTCAAGGTCGGTGAATGTCGGGCCCGACTGAGCACGGTCGTGTTACACGGACAGACCGCATTGAGGCATATCTTGCTGCTACACTGGGACGCCAGTAGGTGAAACATTCCATTATACTCGTTTTGAAAACAACATAAGGTTGCGGATACCTACTGACTCCATGTAGAGATAACTACATAAAGGATTCTTTGAGATCCGATGGATTGCGATTTAAATTATTTTAGCTAGACACCAATGCACCATTTCGGGCGACTATTGATAAAAGATACTTTTGTAAAATAAAGGCTGCGAACTTCTGGTGCGTCCACCACATGAAGTATAGTGGAATCATGCAATGTATAAACATTAAATTTGGGCCGTGCTCTGTGAAAAGGGGGTTTAATGCATGTGCGTAAATTGTCGTCCCAGATCAGCCTGTGCAGTCCGCACAGCATAAGCATAATCAGGGAAAACACGTTAAGCTTAATGATATTTTTCGTGTAAAGAAAGTCTATTCTTGACTTTGATGCAGTAAGGGGTGAAAGTGTGCGGACGGCACAGGCTACTATTGGACGACACTTTACGCACATGCATTAAAACCACTTTTCACTGAGCGTGTTTCAAAATTTGATTTTTAATGTACATGTAAATAATAACTACTCAGTACTGCAGCAATGTGGCAAAGCTTAAATTGGTGTAAGAAACGTTTTAACGCATGAAGTTTTGTTCGCACAACGAAACGGATCATTTATATTTAAACATTTATTTTCACTTGATTTGACTTTAGGTTTTGAAAAAAAAATATATGATTCCATAGTATGTATTATATATGTTTCATCTTTATATATTTAATATTTCTAACTGATTCGTAATGTCAAATGGATGACACTGTTGGTTTCTGGAAAACCTGCGTGAGTGCTTTGTCTATGTTGTATTCTAGCCTATGAAACACTTCCATATGTTGTATTCTAGCCTATGAAACACTTCCGTACCCACCGTCTATTGGAGTTTTTGCCGCATATGATATAGAAGATCTCAAAGGCAGAATAAACTACAGTGTCGCTCAGGTATTATTGTGTGTGTCTTCAATATCTACAACGTGAAAACATAAAGCTGTTTAAACATACTTAACTATGTATCAAAACATTTAGTATGCTATTCAATTTCTCCAATTGATTAACCAGTGTTTGAATTGATACCTGTCTATGCCATCATCTGCGGTCGACAAACATACAAATGGCATGTGTGGTTGCTTTTGGTCGGTAGTAAAGGTTCGAATCCTATTCCATGGATTGCATAGTCTTGCTAATCACTAGCAAATGAGTTGAAGCATAAGAACTTACGTTACTACTTTTTAACAAAATTACAATATATCAAATTTCATAAGATATGTTGTGTATTTTAATCATAAGTATCGCAACTGAGGTCACGTTTGATGCAAACAAGCAAACCATGCGTTTCATGTTAATACTTTACAAGATTTATGTATTATTGCATGGCAACTCGCGCATTAAAGTTTCGCTATGTTGCTTTTCTAGTATTACAACGCCGATAATATAGCTACGGGCACATTTCGCAGAACTTCTCAGGACAATATGAAACTTGTGATAAAATATTTCGAAGTAACTGACGTCACGAATCACAAAGGTAAGTATTTAATTTTAGAGCATTTATTTCTTGACTATTTTAATTTTATTAATAACAAAGATGACTGTTGTGGAATGTTGCACTGTATTTCGAAGCGTACCACGAAGATTTTAATTATACTTACAGACCTTACTGTTAGCGCAAATAACTTATCCTGCCCATAAACCTAATACAGTGCATGGCTTTAGCATGATATATTATGTTAACCTTATACTTACCTGTAATTGTTGAGAAAATATATTTTATACATGTTTATATGGAATTCTTTATACTTAAACTTCCCCATTTATTCGGTTTATGACATATTTTGAACACCAACAATCGGCATCAACAAGTTACTAGATTCTTATTGATAAATATACGGAAAACGTATCTCTGTAAATATTTTCCTGGTTAAATACAAATGCCAAGCGTGATTTATTTGTTTCAGAATTGAAATTTGTACCTAAGTATGGTTTGACAAATACAACTGTCGAAGGACAGCCAGTGTATTCTTATGACGTCATGAAGGACTTAGAGCACGAGAATGCTTCTGATATCATGCATAAGTATGCTCTTTAATAAAATGATGTAAATTTGAAACTTAATCTTAGTTCATGATAAACTTGAAGAAAGTTAATTTTACTTGAACTCTTTCTAATTAGTCAATTATCATAAACAACAATTGTAAACTGTTGTTATTTTCACCGAAATAAATCGGTATTTATATTTGATGCGCTTTTATTTTTTTCACGCAGGGGTTTATATTTTTATATTGTCTTCATTTATGCTTTATAGGGCTAAAACGTTTAGTGTTAAGTATAAATAAAATGTACGCATGTATTTTTTCAGCATCCTAACGATCAACATTAGTGCAAACTTGCATTCATTTCGGGTCCACCAGCCGGACGATGGGGCTTGCTGCTTACAAATAAATTTAACGGTAACCTGTGACATAATTGTTGACTCATATAAATGGCATACATTAGGCAACATATAAATCTTCGGCTTTTATACGGTGTTAGCTTTTTACATTGCTTAATGCATGTATTTTGTTGTCAAAACTGTCAATTACTTATTTAAAATAAATACTTAAACAAACAAAAGATCTTTTTGCAATGTGTTATTGGAATTTCCTGGTGGATGTTTCAAGCAAGATGGTCGCTAGCCTGGATTAAGACTAAGGTTTGACCACAAACTGTACAATCTCTGGATGTTGTTGGTCTTAATATGTATCTTACACATGGCATATGTGATATTATACGTATTTCAGGTGCTTTTCAACGACATTGACCATGATGGGCAGGTAGAAGTTAGATTGGAAACGCAAACTGAACAAGTATTATGCAAATCGATGGGAATCAATGCAACAGGTATTAGTTTTGGTTGTTGGGAGAAAAGTGTGGACCATGCAGAAAATTTAGTGGTTTGTTTTATATTGCAGTAGTTACCGAATCAGCTTAAACTTATTAAACGGGCCGCTATTAAACAATTCTGATTTCGACAAAAATAAAATTGGCAAATAAGAACGTATACTACTCGGTATTTATAATTATACCTTATTTAATACATTCCTTAATATCGGGCTGTTCGTTTGGCACTTTTTGTGTTTACAGTTTGACGTCACAATTTTGACTGTTCTATATATCTATAGGGTGGATATGTTTATTCACCAATAAGGATACCACATTTGATTAAGGCGATATCTACTGTTATTTCTTCGTACGGCTCCGACGTCATGAGTTGGATACATACTTTGCAATTATCAAATTTTGCATTTTGTATAATATTATATTTAATTTCCTACATTGATATGCTTAAGTAAAGTGCGTGAAAAGTTATTTACACCGCAGAATGAATCCTGTATTTCCTCGTAATTGACCCAATAAATTAATTAAATTTCAAAAACAACCCTTATTGCAACCCGCATGTTTTTTAATTTAGATACCAAGTGCCGATAACAACGCAAAACAACACGCACAACACAACACATAACATAACGCAGAATAGATCGCGGTCACTGCCTTTGAACCGTTAATAAAGAGAGTTCATGATTTTAAATGTTCATGCAATTTATTTCAGATGACCAATGGTACAAAAGTGTTTCCCTGGATCTGATAAAATCGACCCTCGCGTTTGCTATAGTGAATATGTGTGTCGATGTTGTCACAGTTATCGGAATTATAGTCGCATACGTTCGACTATGTGGCGGGGTAAGTAAATTTGCATGACTAATTGAAAATATAAAACATTATAATAATAATCAATTTAACACATAAATAGAACACCATTTGAAATAGCTATAGCCTTTTGATTGTTAAATAAACAGGTACTTACATGAAACTATAAAGACTTTTATACATGTTCTGGTTGGATTCCAAAGTTCGTTGATAACACAATTCAGAGCAATTTTTTGTAAGAACCTTGAATGGTCATATTAGTGAGATTTTACTGTGTTTGTTTATAAAGAAAATATATGCAGACTAAACCGCAAAACAACCTTACTCACATATCTATACATGTACTTACAGATCTAAACATGTATATCTATTCAATTATAATTTGTTTTAATGAAAGATCTTATGATACATTCATGTCTGAAACAGTTTTTGGCCTGGGGCGAAGCCCTAAGGCCATAGTAATGATACAAATTTCTGAGACATTCAGAATTGGCTGGCTGCCAAAACATCCACGAATGAATGAATTCCCAAAAGTCCGATTTACCACTTGGCGGTCATTCATGCGCAATCAAAGAAGAGGGACCTATACAAACAAATAGGTCCCTGCAAAGAAGTTCTTCGCAGATCTCAATAATCCGCATTGTAAATACAGAACATCACTATATAACATGACAGTGTCATAAAACGTGTAAAAAAATATTATTGAAGATAAAAATTGCTAAGCATTGGGTACGACATATTCTGTATTATTGTTCGCATATTCATGCGAGAATAAGTTCCTCACTTGACGGTCTAGGCCGAAAATATACGAGTGTCTACGGAGACAGTAAGAATAATTTTTTCTGATTATTTTTTTAAGGTATTAGCACTCTAAAGAACTTCGTGCAATATCTTTCGTACATATCCGTCACTCCGAACGTTATCCGGGAATGTGCGGAAAACTACGAATATTCTATAAATACGCTATGGAATACTGAATGTAGGATACGCAAGCTAAATACAATGACAACAAATATGGCCGACATTGTACCTGACAGATTGGGTCGTTTAAAAAAAAGCAATTTGCTATATTGAAAGAGAAAGATTAATAAAAGTGTTATTATTGTTAATATTAATGTGACTGGGGTTAATGATAAACGTCAACTAATGCATGGCAGTGTTGATATTTATGAAGAAAACGATTCCTGGAAATACGAATGTCAAACGCTTGAAAATTTTGACCACTGTGAAGAATAACGTTTAGAACCCGTGTCACTTACAAAATTTAATATTGTTGGTGAGCAGTAAAAAGGGATAAAGTGGATTTATGCTTGTGTGATGACTGTAGCCATGTGAACGGGTTATCGTACGGCAAAACCCATCACGTAAAGAAGAGTCTTCAACTTTTCAAGAAAGGAATGCCTTGTTTTGCTATCAACACAAAGCTCGGAACAGGAACGTACATGGATTATGCAATTTTTTTTTTCAAGTATAACAGTTTCATTATTCATAATTGGAGTAAAGTAGATTTTGTAGGAAAATTGCACCCTGTCAGTGATTTTTACCACATAATCAAGCTCATATTTGCTTTCATTTTGAAAAAGAAAATATGCCATGTAAGGAAAAAGTTGTGTTGTAAATGCATGGAAATCAAGGACAGCATATTTGAATTTTATGACCAAGTAATGATGTTTTCCTCAAACAAAAAACAAAAAGGTATATTATGTCCCAAATACTAAAATTACTATTCTGAAAATGATATGCCAATGACTGCTACTTGTGTGATCACCTAATTATGTATTATGGTTATCCAAATTAAAATGCTTCATATTTATTATCTTTTCAGCAATGATCAACAACATTGGTTAACCTAGGAACGGTTAATTACTTTTTGTCAACACTGTATGTTCCAATGATCAATTGAACTTAAAAAAAAATGGAAATACATGCAGGAAGGACCATTCATCAAGTTTTAACTATCTCCTTTATAGCAGACAGGCTTATTAGTTGGAAGCGAAGTAGGTATTTCACTGATTTATGTGATTGTTAATGTAGAACCAATGATTTAAGTAATAAATAAAATGTTACGTTAATAGTCAGTTTCATATCCAGTAGGGATAATACATGTATTTGGTATTAACATGTGGATGAAGAATGTATATATGTGGTGTTTCCACTTACTTATTAATCCAGTTTAAAAGGGTGTATCATATAAAATACTAGTAATGACATGCTATGTCGTGAATGTCTGAATAAATAAAAACGATGACGCATATCATAATGGATTATGTCACACTTACTCCTATACAAGTGCTTGTGTATTTGACATCTGTATATGATTGTTTTGTTAAATAAAACATGAAGAAAATGTGGTCAATTTATATAAACAACTTTGAGAAGGTTTATTGAAGCCAAATAAATAAGAAAAGACCAAATATTTTTATTTTAATAAATAAAAATAGTTAAAATTATTCATACACAATTTGCAATTATGCATAATTTTCTTCGACTGAAACTTATTGACGTTCTTATGAACGTGCCTGAATATAACTACATGTACTAGTCAAATATCAACTTCAAAGGAACAATGGTGTTATCTTTTCAGTGATACATTGTATGCTGATTACTTGTGCAGGAGGAAAATGAAACCAGACAGATTATGGACTCAAATTCAACCCAGAAAAAAGCTAGGAACTTGCAGTCACTGAGTGTTCTTGTTTACAGTTCAATGCTGCAACAACATAAATGTTATAGCTGGCTCTGGACTCAACCTTATGCATCTTAAAATAATCTTTGAACGCGATGGTCTCAAGAACATTTCCATAATGAATAACTGACGGTCAGCCCAGGGTCACCAATGCCAAGCGTCTTTTGGAGACACTTATTCCAACCTGTGGAAGTTCTTCAAAGAACTACCATGACAATCATGTATTTGTTTTGTTTGTCATAATAAGTTTAATGTTTAATATCACTAGTATCACTAGTCATTGATAAATTGATAAATCTATTTTCCTTTAAACGTGTTTGATTGAATGATTAAATGTGCCTTGTTACTTAATTATTAATGTTGTTATTTCCCTGTAAAATTTTCAAGTCTTATTTATAGAAGAACGCATTTCACTTGCAATTTCAAACTAGGTTAGCAAATCTTACTGCAGTGAGTAGGTTCCATCTCACACATGATATATGAGATGTATGTATGTTTGTATGTTTATGAGTTTATTATAGGCTTTTCCTCTTTTTTTATCTATTTATAATAATTTTTGAACATTTAGCTCATCTTTATGCTCACATATAAAAATCTCAAATTCAGTATGGCGTTTCTGGAAAAGGGGGTGACCTTGATTGTAAAGCGGGAACTTTTCGTTTTCACTGGTGACCCCCATTTTTAGCTCGACTATTATATATGAAATATATATAGTGGAGCTATCCTTCTCACCCCGGTGTGAACGTGAGCTTGCAAATGTTAAAGTTTGCGTACCACCCCAAATATTTCCTATATGTCTTGACATATTGCTTAAATATTTTGCATACTTCTTAACCAACATGACCCCAACCTATAAACAAGAGCAGACAACTGTATCAAGCATTTTGTAAGAATTATGGCCCTTTGTTCACTTAGAATATGCATATTATTAATGTTAAAGTTCGCGTACCACCCCAACTATTTCCTATGTCCCTTGACATATTGCTTTAATATTTTGCTTACTTCTTTACCAACATGACCCCTACCTTTAAAAAAGAACAGACAACTGTATCAAGCATTTTGTATGAATTATGGCCCTTTTTTCACTTAGAATATGCATATTATTAATGTTAAAGTTTGCGTACCACCCCAAATATTTCCTATGTCCCTCCCTTGACATATTGCTTTAATATTTTGCATACTTCTTTACCAACATGACCCCAACATTTAAACAAGAGCAGACAACTGTATCAAGCATTTTGTAAGAATTATGTCCCTTTTTTCACTTAGAATATGCATATTATTGATAAATCTATGTTAAAGTTTGCGTACCACCTCAAATATTTTCAATGTCCCTTGACCTTTTGCTTTCATATTTTGCAAACTTTTTTACCAACATGACCCCAATCTATAAACAAGAGCAGACAACTGTATCAAGCATTTTGTTAGAATTATGGCCCTTTTTCCATTTAGAATATGCATATTATTGATAAATCTATGTTAAAGTTTTCGTACCACCTCAAATATTTTCAATATCCCTTGACATATTGCTTTCATCTTTTGCAAACTTTTCTACCAACATGACCCCAATCTATAAACAAGAGCAGACAACTGTATCAAGCATTTTTTTAAGAATTATGGCCCCTTTTTTGTCTTAGTAACTGAATATTTTCTTAAATTTTGTGTTTAGATCCACTTGACTTCTAAAGTATAAAAGCTATTGCTTTCAAACTTCAAATATTTTTCTTACTACCATGAGAATACTGTACCTGGCAAGTTAAATTTGACCTTTACCTTTGAATGACCTTGACTCTCAATGTCACAAGAATAAATTTTTGTTATGTATGATACGATTTTATTCATAATTTGACAATACAACACTTACCTGAATACAACAATGGACTCCACCCAAACAAAACAATACCCCACGCCCCAACCCAGAATCCCTGCACCCCCCAGCCCCCCCCTAATTTTTTTTATTTTTTATTTTTGAAAAATTGTCTTATAAATGACCACACCCCACATCATACCCCCGCTCAACCCCCGCCCCCTACCCAACCCAAAAATAATATTTTTTTCTTTCAAACATGATTAAACAAGATGTGTTTGTGAAACACAATGTCCCCCTATATGATGTTTGACCTTGAAGGATGACCTTGACCCCTATATGATGTTAGACCTTGAAGGATGACCTTGACCTTGACCCTTCACCACTCAAAATGTGCAGCTCCATGAGATACACATGCATTTCAAATATAAAATTGCTAGCTTCAATATTGCAGAAGTGACATTACATGAGCAATTTTGACCCATATATTTGACCTTGAAGGATGACCTTGACCTTTCGCCACTCAAAATGTGCAGCTCCATGAGATACACATGCATGCCAAATATCAAGTTGCTATCTTCAATATTGCAAAAGTATTCATAAAATAAGCGATATGGGCCACATATATTTGACCTCTGACCTTGAAGGATGACCTTGACCTTGACCTTTCACCACTCAAAATGTGCAGCTCCATGAGATACACATGCATGCCAAATATCAAGTTGCTATCTTCAATATTGCAAAAGAACTCATAAAATGAGCGATTTTGGCCACATATATTTGACATCTGACCTTGAAGGATGACCTTGACCTTGACCGTTCACCACTCAAAATGTGCAGCTTCATGAGATACACATGCATGTTAAATATCAAGTTGCTATCTTGAATATTGAAATACTGCAAAAGTGGGGGACATAAAAAAAACAACAAATATTAATTTACTTTATTTTTGAAAGACCGTCCAAACATCCCACCCAAGTTATTGCTATCAAACTTGAAAAAAAATCTTATTAGTTTGTTTTATGTCTTTTCAAATGTTCAATGGATTGTTGAAAATATACCTGAACTATTACCGTGACCTTATTGAATAATTTGAACAATTTCCCCATGATGGCTAATGTTATACTGTCAAGCACTCGAATAGTCGAGCGCGCTGTCCTCTGACAGCTCTTGTTTTCTTTATTTTTCATTCAAGCATACATTGTAGATGATTTCTATGTTCAAAGATTGTAATTTCCTTTTGCCATGTTTTTTTTTGACAATTTATTTTAAAAAAGACTCGTGACTAGAGATTGCAATTTTTCTCGTTTTCGAAGGATGATGACATCACTTGTTTGTTAATTTTTTCTTTATTCCTTTTGTCACATGTTATAAACTATCATATTTGTATATATTATGCATTTATATATTAAAACATACTAAAAAGTGTTGTTTGTTCAACATTTGGATGAATGGGAGTGAATTTTGTAAATAAATGGTTCACAAAAAATGGAGATTTTTTTTTTTGGGGGGGGGGGTTCAAAACTGAAAATGTAAAAAAAAAAATTTGTACGGTGAATTGTATTTAATCTTTAATGATCAATGCAGAATACCACAATACTTGGAAATATGCGAAGAAAGAAGAGAAAATCAACATGTCAACACCCTCAATCTGCGCAGAAAGCGTTAACTTTTTCATACAATTTTCTTTTCTTTCATTTTAATGAATGCCGTTAGAGTCCCGGTATAGCTACGGTACATAAGAAAACCGGCGCTCTGCCGGAATGCCACCGGCATTCACCGGGGCTCCGCCGTGGCATTACCGGCGACGACCGGGGTGAAACCGGGGCGTTGCCGTAGCTCTGCCGGGGTCTGATGCCAGTATAGACACGGTGAGTGCCGGCGGTGTAACGGTATACCGGGGCTCAGCCGGGACGCTGCAGGCTTTCACCGGGGCACTACCGGCGACAACCGGGGCTATGCCGGGACGCTGCCGGCTTTCACCGGGGCACTACCGGCGACAACAGGGGCTCTGCCGGGGCTTTACCGGGATAAACCGTAGCCAGTCCGGTCAACCCGGGACTCTGCCGGGCTGTTGACCGGCTTCATCCGGGGCGGCACCGGGAAATAGTGTGACTGCGTTAAAAAATGTCTACGAATCATCCCGGTTTTCGCCGGTCGACCGGCGTTAGCAAACCGGGATGGACCGGGGCTCTACCGGCAAAAGTTAGACTTGGGCTTAAGTGGATTTTCTTTTGTATACACATTACAAAGGAAGTATGAGTGTTTTCCTGATCTGTTAATTATGTAATAGAAAAATATTTAAGGCTATTGAAAGGTATTTATTTGACGCCAACAATAACAGTTTTTTGCGCCCATGTTGTTGTTGCATATCTTCGCCGCCTATTTAGACGAACCTCTCCCACAACCAGTATCGTGTTGTCCTCCACCGTCTATGTACACTGTAGTATATACACAACTATTGTCTTTTCTTGCAGACTCTGAGCTTCTGCACTCAAACGCTAGGGTCAATCCGTATAAATTCGGACAAAGGGAGAAATTCGGACAAAACATCCTAAATGCATTTTACGTCACACTAAACCTAGCCCCAGGCTTTCAACGCCTACAGCGCTTTGATTCTTTACTGTATACTGTTATCTACAGATACAACTCACTGGCAGCACGAAAAGAAGGTTCAATGATCTGTCGTACCTTGGACGCTGGTGGATCGTACCGTCTATCACAGGAGACGCATTCGCAATTGCCGGGACTTTCAATGTCATCCAGGAATTTACAAAACAGGTATGTGGTAGATAATGATTGCAGTTATTATTATTATTATTATTATAATTTTTTGTAGTAGCAGTAGCAAAAGGAGTACACATAGTATGGTAGTATTATTAGAAATGTACTAGAAATTGCACAGTAGTAGTACTATTTATAAACATTATATAACTTATATTATTACTATTAATGTTAGTATATGCGTTACAAATAGCAACTACGGAAGCAGCACTCCAAAAGAATGGTACATGCTCCAATATCATTACAGACATTTGTGCAGCTACAGACGTTCGATAAGATGGCGGTGAACATCGGTCTGGGGTGTTTGCTGGCCTGGATCTGCGTGATGCGATACCTCAAAGTTCACGTCAAGGTCTCGGTAGGGCACAGTGATATATATATATAATATTACTTAAGTACTTAACTGCAATACCACGTTTTACTTACATGACGTTATGTGCAAAACCGTTTGAACTGCAGACTGTTTTCAGTTGTTGTTCCACACCCTCTACTATGCCAAATGGAACGTCTTGGCCTTCTTGGTCTGCGCATCCATACTCTTTGTCGGCTACTTGTTTTGCGCCTACGTGGCTTTAGGCGTGTATCACTTCAAGGTAAGTTCCGTGCGATTATGTTTGGATAGCAATTTACAATCATTAATTATCATACATTAATTGGCACTTCACCGTAGAATATTATTATAAACACTGCTTCTTACTAACCCCGTACGGTCTGTTACAGGGTAAGTAAATTAATAATGGGTGAGAGCTTTTCTAAAGCAAACAACTAATTTATTACCATATGTTTCATGTTCGGGTCGGTAAGAAGGCTGTTACTATTTATCGTACCGAGTACCATTGATTTTACAGCATTAACATAATAACAGAAAAAAATAAATACATGGTATGAAATGACGTCATCTTCATTGCTTCCTTCTCTTTAATTACTCGAGACATTTAAAGCTACTGACCTAACATGGAACAAAGCAGGTCAGAAGTGTACCTGACTTAGCCAATTAAAATCAGTTTTCTGTACGAGTTAAGATGAGCAATTGAAAACCGTATATATTTTATGTACGGGATAAGAATATCATAACAAATTAGCTGCATAGGTCAATTGAAACAAGTTAAGGTGTTTGCTCGAGACGTACTTGATCGGTTACGCTGCTGTCTGAGGTGTTTGTATGTCTATAGTGATTATAAAATTGACAATCAATAAGTAGCTGGAAGTAATTTTATGCGTATAGAGAATGTTAAAAAAGATAACTTTTTTCAATGTATGCGTATTTAG
Organism: Dreissena polymorpha; assembly: GCF_020536995.1. Taxonomy (NCBI): domain Eukaryota; kingdom Metazoa; phylum Mollusca; class Bivalvia; order Myida; family Dreissenidae; genus Dreissena; species Dreissena polymorpha. Next base: position 16,890,589 of record NC_068363.1, on the reverse strand, counting down.
AAATAGCACGATTACTATAACAATTTGCATTTTTTCACAACGTTTATTATCGTTTTAACAACCAAAATTGTGTACAACACTGTATGAATGAGGAATTTAGTTACCTTTTCTTCTTCCAAAAGTCCTAAAGCATTTTATGTAGATTGTATAGTATGCACGCATGTTGTTCGTACACAATATCCACACACTTATCACGATGATTTGTGTGTGCGATACCTAATAGACGGATCCCGGGTATTCCACGATACGTTGAAACCATTCCCAAACTTTTGTTAAAATATAACGTTCCATTATTCCATAAATTTACAATCATCGCCAAACATTACCATATTCGCTGAGAAAATCACAAAAATGAACGTGCTCTTTTGTACCAGGCTGTTGAATCACTAAAGATGCGATATCCTAGTGCGATGCTTTGATAATATTGCAGACCAATTAATATGATCGGCATCTATAGAAGCGTCTATTATGCTCTTTCAAGTTCCAAAACATTGGGATGTCGGCGGACGCGCTGTTCGCCTTGACCCAGGGTGATGATGTGTTCGCCACCTTCAGCGGCTTGAGCAAGGATGCCGTCGGGGATCCAGGATATGTGCAGACCAGTCTGCGCATCCTCACTTACAGCTTCATCATCCTCTTCACGATCATCATCCTGAACCTCCTTATTGCCCTCTTCAACAGCGCCTATGAAATCATCATGAAAGTGAGTACATGTAAATGCGTGAGGTACATGTATAAAATGATTTAGATAAACGTTTTCGTTGGCGTTTACGAATGGAAGAGTACGAAAATAAATTTATTCATAAGCAATTGTACTCATGAAGCGGAAGTTATAGAAAATATAATTAACTTAAATTGACTTTCATATTGAATTTGAAAGAGAGTTTGCGATGACTATGTAAGAATGTAATTGAATACGAAATTGTGACACAAGTAAATTGGATATACGCATGTCATAAAATGAGAGTTACATAAATTATGTATTCTATATTTGCTTTGCTTCAAATGATTTTAACGAGACAGGCCACAAGTTTAAGTTATATCTTAATCAGCACATACAAACTTGTAATTAGGGTAAGCATATACACTATGCATCATGAAAATACCAAGAATGGATTTAGAATGATAGTATGTGGATTGATATGCAAAACGTATGATTATTATAAGACTAGAAATGTTAAGTAAAGGCGTACACTAATAAATATATATACTCCTAATGTTATGTTTATATATTTAGAAAGAAAACGGCGAGGTCTTAAATAGCGACATAACGAGATTTGAGAGAGTGTTTTACCGGTACATAAGCCAGCAAGAAAATGGCCATATGAAGCAAACCTTGGAAGACTTGCTTCAACAGCCTGATCAGGAGACCGAAGTAAATCAAATGTGTTCAATAACCAGACAAATGGGACTTGAGTATCAAAACCTCAAGGCGAAAATGGAGACAATATGCATGTTTGATTTTCTTAACGGCGACTGTATGCTCGCCCATTCTCAAGGAGTAACGCATAGCAACAGCAAACGATGTTTCGCCTGGTTTATTGATACAGTTACATTCAGTTGCATGCAATTACGATGCAGTGTTACGAATTTTGTCTTCTTGAGGTTTTGGCTGGAAGACAACAAATAACCACAATTAATAATAAAATCATCCAAGTTTGGTATTACTGATATTGATTCAGGTCAATTGATGCTCGTTTGCTTCTACAAGTTTGGGCAATCAAAACACACCATGAATTAAACTGCGTGAACCTCCTTGAAAACACTGAAGGCAAGGCCGTGAATATGTTTTTAATTTTTCAAGAGCAATACAGTTAAATTTTCCTATTTTAATATAGTGTACACATAAAAGCCCACTATCGCTGTGAAAGAGACTTTTGTATATTCCGGTACCCATTAAAATCATGATCTCAACTTTCTAGCTAATGTATCGTGTCGATATTTAAATGGTTTTCTGAACGACAATTCATATACGATATTTAACTATTTTAAACCATAGTTCCCCTTTCTGCAATATATTGCATTTTCATTGACATGTGAAACACACAGCTTTATTATAAATTATGAAGTTAAGTAATTAAGTAATAAATATGTATAATCGTGTCACAGTTTGCATTACAATGCAATAAAGGTGAGCCTTTTTACAGACAGGTCCTTTTTATAACAATACAGGTTGTCACATTTGATTGCATTTTGTTTGGCATTACAATGTATTATATATTTTATATACTTTATAATATATATGTTGAAAACATACCAGTATGTAATAAACAGTTTTTTCTTTAAGAAATAAAGTTAGATTGTTATAAATATTTAATGTACTTTCCAGGTTAGTGATTACATACATGTATGTTAATCTCTGTACAATTCAAATTCGTATACAAAAGAAGTCATAACATGATCATAAGGATTGCATTGAATATGAACATTCAAAAAGGGAAAAGCTGGTTGGCTATGTCTCAGACGGGACCACAGGCGAAGAAAGAGACGGTGATAACCATGATGAGATTTTTTTCATGTTCAAAAGCTAAAATTACAGCAAGGAACGCATTTCATATAAAGATAAGTTTTATAAAACAATGCGTTAATGAATCTTATCATGGTTAAATATATCTTTATTTTCATTTGATCATTCAGAAAAAGACTAACGGCACAATACGCATTAGCTGATGAAATTACCGGGATTGACATTGTGTTACACAAGTGTGTTAGTGTAAACAAAGAACTTAAAATATGTTAATGTAGACGCAATTCAATTATTTACTTCAACGTGTATCGACACAATTTGAACATATAATCGACTTAACATTATAATATATCTACAGACTATCCCAGCTTCCACATTATCAGCCTCGTTTTAAATTCGTTTCATCTTGCGCGGCAGCTCCCAAATACCTTGATATCAGGCATGTGAAAAGCGCATATTGGCAGTATTTTTTTCGCGAATAACTTCGGATGTGTGAAGAGCGGAAATTCGAACATCTGTATAACTCGCTTTAAAAATCAGTCGACTGAGAGTTGCTCGGCTTATTTAATGTTTTGATAACCAATTTACAAGAATGAATGCGCGCCAAAATAAAGTGTTTAGAAATATCAATTTAATGAAGATTTATTTGTTAAAGTGTCATCTAATTAACTTCGTATTTGCGCTATCAGAATAATATATTTGAATGAATAATTTTCGTCATCAAAGATGCAGCAATCACCGTTATACGCAAGTTTTAATTAATTAAGAAAGCCAAACAATGAACTGATTTAATCATTCAACCAAAAAGCAAAACTACGTCGAAAAAACAACAAATCAACAACATCCTTACAGCAATTAGAAATCAAACATAAAATATCAAAACGGAACGAATAAAGAAACACCCTTAAAATTACATCTTTGCTTCACCGAAAAACAAAACTGTACATTATAATGAAATACTTATTTTTGTTTAGGTCTAATCCATGTGGTTTCACGCCGGATAATAACCTGCAAAGTCTAATTAACATACATTTGCAAATCTATTGAATTAACAGTGTATGAATCAAAGTAGCAGAACTGTGCTGAATTAAGTAAATCAGTCGTACAAGATGACGAATACCCCAGTCATGGCCCATTTCAATCAGTTAAAAAGTTGGTAATAAATATACAATTAATTAGACGCAAAATTGTGTCGTTCCACTTCGCATTGATCATACATAAAGTAAAAAAGCTTTAAGTTAATTGATTGAATCAATTGCCCAAGTTCAAGGGAACATAAGTCTTCAAAAATAGTGTTTATGTCACAAACTATGTCCTGCTCTTCTAAATTAGTATGATTAACGACACATTAAAAGTATCATTTCAATACGAAGAACAATGTACACGACATATATACAATAATATCAGTACCAACATTTGCCCGAGTTCAAGGGCACTTGCTTTGCGCAAAATATTACCACGACATACATGAAAACTATGCCTCGCACTTCTACATATGGAGGGGACAGGGAGGTGACGAGACAAAAACACTGGTGCAGCGTCCTGACCAACCGACCAACCCGATGATTCCGGTATGTCCCCCCCAAACCCAAACATCGTTTGCGGACGTATATCAACTCAGTAATTTCCCCAGCTGGAATATATCGATCTTCAATAGTGGTATAATAATAGTAAAACGCTACCAATAGTGCATATTTTACATTATATTTATTTAGACTTTTCTATAATTTGCAATTTTTTTAATGTATGTTGATAAAATATAATATTGTATTAAACTTTCTAGCAAGTATCGTATGTAAATTATAACTAATATTGATGTACTTGTAAATGTGAGTAACAAGAAGCAGATACGATGTGAAAAAATCAATCATAATTATTAAATTATGTACCGGTAACTTCATAAAATATTTGATCGAAATTGTCAAATAAATTTATCTTAACAAGCTTACAATTTAATACCATCACCCGAAAAAAACTGAACTACCGCCATGTTGAGTGAAGTAAATGCTTATTTTTCTTTATGATAATACACTTTTTTGCCATATCTGCAATTCTATTAAACACGTCTATGTCATAGCAGGTCATTCTATTCCATAGGAGACCATAAACGATGTAATATTGTAGAAGAGACATTTTAACATCGCCCAGTGAATGCTTGCATTCAAGCGCTATAAGCATGTAGAATGTATCGTGAAAATGTAAAAAGGAAAAAAGATTTTCTGCCAAGTTAAAATTGCGATTTGCTAAAAAATATACAATCATACATTAGTTCACGAAAGACGTTCGTCGTAAAGTTGTTACTGTAAATCATTATTCGCGTTGTTTCTAATGATTTACTTTCCTGTTTGTTAGTCAAAAGAAAACACTTCCAACGTTTGTCCGACGACGACAAATTTGTCACAGGAGTCATTGAAGCAGATTCCAACAAACCTCTTTATCTTACTAGAAAGAATATTCTGAACAAATCCACCATTGTGATTGATCTGTACGACGCAGCACTCGTTCAATGGACCATCGACTGTAACGTATATGTTATCATAATGGCCAATAGCACACTGGCTTGGAACTGCATAATCACCAAGATGGTGTTCAAATACAATACGGCCGGACATATTTATGCCGATGACTTAATAGAGTTCACAACAAGACATGTAAATAATCTGGTTTTTGTTATCAAATGCGCAATACTTCGCAAAAATGACTGTTGTGGCAGCGTGGTCGTCTAACGTACATTCTTGCACTATTGTTCCATCCTTGTTAAGTATATCTATCGTTCCCTTGTTCTCGGACACGCATATTAATCTTCCCAAAGGTTCAATTCCAAATACTCCTTTATAAGTTGCCTTCGGATGTATTTCTCTCACTGCTGTTATTTTCCCCTCATTGAATTCAACTAATTCAATAGTGTTCGTTTTTCGTAAATAAGCGACTACTGTTGACTGGTCCATTTTTGTAATTGATCCTACCCTAGATTTAAATTTTCGCGTCGTTATTTTGTGTAGATTTATATCCACGACAAGCAAGCGACTTCCTCTTCCAATGACGACATATTCGCCCATCCACACACACGACGTAATAGCCGACTCTGCATAAGAATACTCTGGGAGTGAAATATCTTTAATGAAATGAGCCCGATGTCCAGAATTGAACTCGCTTATAACGAAGTCGGAACTGTTTTCCGTTTCATCATCATTTACCACTTCAAGTGTAAAGGCAGACGCCAGTTGAGTCAGAAATGGATCAACGGCCATGTTTTCTTTTAAAGTTAAAGCCAGTTTACTTTTGGTTCCTTTCAGGCATCTATCTGATAAATCCAATTTACCAATCAAGTTTTTCAGTACATGGTTTTTCATGAGAAATACCTGCTGCCTGTTTCCGTATTTCACAACACTCTCAATCATACTTTTATTGGAATGCACTTCCATGAGAAATTGTTCAACCTCATGTTTCTGGTTGTTAATAGTGGATTGAATTTCCAGTTTTTTACATGCGAGCTCTTCAAGTATGCTGGATTCAAGCTGTGCAAAACGTTCCAAGATGTTCTTTTTGAGCATGTATAACTGTGCTCTTACGTCATCTTGAATTTCGGTAAGCTTGTGTTCTTGGATATCCTCATGTTCTAGCAGTTTCTTAGCACTATCCTCAAATGTACATAGAGCATTGTTGCAATCGGTTAGATCTTCATGTTCAAGTACATCTGACAGAAGACGTACATGGTCGCATTTCATGTGAGATGACAGCAAACACTTGTTACAGAATGATGATCCATGGTTTGTGCATGTAAAAAAGATCTCTTCGTTGTCATGTATTGAGCAAGCAGATAAACGTTTCAATAAGTTGTGAACTGCAAGTGGCGTCGCTTCGTTGATATCGCAAAACTTGTGATGCATCAAAACCTTAATTCGTACATGCGTATTTTTGCATTCTCCACAAATTGGTTCTTGACAGTCGGTGCAGTAAACAACTGCCTCTCTTTCCACTTTTGCTCGAAGACATGGCGAACACAATTGCTTTCGTGAAGTCATAATTAAAGAAGAAAACAAATGCAAATATTTAAGTAACTGTCAAAATGTGTAGAGCTACTGAATTAATTAAAAAAAGTTTGCTTTAACATTAATCACTGCTGTATACAGAAATGAAAGATATGCCACACACTATCGTCGTTACATTTATGCGTCAAGACACTTGTTACAATCCAGGCTATCTAAATTCCAAAGTACAATCACAACGTGGCAACACCTTTTTAAATCGAAACTGAAAACAATTTTAGAAAAAAGGTTACACACAACAAACAATCTTTTTAATAGTAAACCATTGCTGGTTCCGAGCATAGCTCTATCTAATCTTTGCAACCGTTATATACACATATGATTGATTCAAATATTAGTGCTTTTTATATATGATTTTAAGCCTTTATTTGTTTGTTTATTATACATTTTCGACAGTAAATCATATAATACATGTTTCTTACTGTAGAAAATAATAAGGATGTGCATACAAATTCGAACAAACAAGAAATACATCTAGATCTGTTCCTGTAATTACGGTGTATATTGTTAAGCCAATTGGGGAGGTTAACAATTCGAGGAGCATTGAATTGTTTGATATTGGACAACTTTCAAAAAAGATTAGACTGATTTCGGGCATAACATATTAACATAACATATTGCTTATATTATACACCTCTATATTTGTAATTTATACACCGTTAAAGGAAAATACACAGCCAAGCTATGTTATTTTGCCTTTTTACAATCATTATTTCAGCGTATTTTTGTAATTTAATGACGGCAGCATTAATACATTAACTATAGGCATAGTTTTCCATGAAAATTCATTCAAGGACGAAATACAAACGAAATGCAAAATACAATGTACATCAGCATCGCGGGTTAACACTTGATCGCATGTGTACATCGGTCGAGCAAAATGGTCGAGCAAATTTGTTACACTTACGGTCGCGTTAGGATCAACACCTCTGGTATTTTTATGCCCCCGGATCGAATGATCGGGGGTATATTGTTTTTGGCCTGTCTGTCTGTCATTCTGTCATCAAAACTTTAACCTTAAAACTTTAACCTTACATTAAAGTTTTGCAATAACTTTTGAAATATTGATTATAGCAACTTGATATTTGGCATGCATGTATATCTCATGGAGCTGCATATTTTGGGTGGTGAAAGGTCAAGGTCAAGGTCATGCTTCAAGGTCAAAGGTTAAAAAAAAGCGGCGCATTAGGGGGCATTGTGTTTCTGACAAACAAATCTCTTGTTCTACTTAAGTATACCTTTAGAAGTACTGATTATGCGCAGAGTAATACATGTAAAAGTGATGTATGGCACTGTTGAACTTTTAGTTGTTTTGTAAGAATTGTTAAGTTCGGTCAATCATTCCAGACTTATTAATAAAACTTATGTTTGTACTTTGTCTGAACAAGTTCTATTCTGATGATATTGGTTGAAAGGATGCTAAAATTGCAAAAACTGAACCTGTACAGTTAAAAGTAAATTATTGTCTATTTCTTCCCTCTGAGAAATTTTGTCCATGTCCAGTATGTGGAAACCATTTTTGATTCCTTAAAGTATAAACTTACGATCATTTTAATCCGCCGTCAGATTTGTATGCATTTAAAAATAAGTGACCGTTTTCACAAGAAGTTGTATAATATCTGTGGTTAATGAAAACTATAGTATTACGAACTATTATTTAGGGTCAATGCAACCGTTCATAGAGCTAGTTACCGAGTATGATAGATAGTGTATCATGTAATATTCAGTTTTCTTTGGAACTTAGCAAACAGGCAAAATGATTAATTGACTGAATGATGTACGTGAAATATGTAAGCCACGCACGTTGATTTTGTTTTGGTATTTATATTGTTATGTTAAGCATAGATATTGAAGTTTAAGAAAATATTTTGCATTCTTTTGCCCACTATTATGCATGCATAAGCCATCAAGTATACAATGTTTGTTTACTGCATTTCAATCTGCAATATTAAAAAATAATCGGCATCTCTTAAAGATTATTAAGCTAATACATATCTGTTGTTGCTACACGGGATATTTTCGGGCTTGGCAAAGGACATTGTGTTGTAAGGAAATTACGCTCGAAAATTTCTTCCTTATTGAGAGCAGCGCGTAGCCGGATGCGTTTCTCCATACGATAAATATGAGTTGGTGATTTAGCAGTATTGTCATAGACATGTACCCTCTTAATAAACATGCAGGCTAAATTATTCGGCTGACTTTTAACTTAAGCACCCAGAGGTAACACACATCGCAACCAGAGGTGATTGTTTAAGGAGATCCATGAATGGGGACGTTCGCGTATCGTCAAGGGAATTGATTATCTCGAAAACCAAATCGTTTTTTGCGCACTCGCACATAGTCAACATTTACTTCAATAACCCGCGTACCACATAGATGGAGCTCCAAAAAAAACTTACATAATTGTGTTTATTTCTTTTCAGAAGTTTCAACACGACAAAAATATCTTGTTTGTGTTATTCAATGCGCAACACTCTGAAAACAGAAGACTTTTCTGCAATTGTGGTCGTCTAAAATACATTATTGCATGTTTTTTCCCTTCTTGTTAAGTATATATATATACTTATATATATATATACATATACGTGTGTTATGTCTATTTATTCTGCGGACGAATTTCAAACGATTAATTTTTAATTGTTTTATGTTCAAACTATTTCACAAGAACTCTCACAAACTACATCATATTGTGATTACAATAAGCAGCATAATGAAATTATTGCCGACCATATTGCCGAATGCAAAAAATAAATGTAATAGTCAATATTACTGACAAGAAATTGCCATCACTTTACTGGATACCTAAACTATATAAAACGCCATATAAAAGTCGTTTTATCGCTAATTCAATGTCTTGTACCACCAAGCAATTATCAGTGTATCTTACACCTGCATTGAGTGCTATTAGATATCATATAGCTAAATATTATAATAAAGTTTATGAAAATAGTAATATTAACATATTTTGGTCAATACAACACTCCTTAGAAGTAATTGATAAAATTGAAAATCAAAAATATAAGGTTTCACAAGTAAGCACTTATGATTTTTCTACACTATATACAACGCTTCCTCACGCTTTAAAGGGATCTTTTCACGCTTTGGTAAATTGATAAAATTGAAAAAAGTTGTTTCAGATTCGCAAATTTTCGTTTTAGTTATGATATTTGTGAGGGAACAGTAATACTGAACATTTACTATGATCTAATATAGCCATTATATGCATCTTTTGACGATTTAAAAACCTGAAAATTATACAGCGTTGCAACGCGAAACGATTGAATAATTTGGCGAGTTCTGTTGTTGTCGTTTAATTTTGTGAAACTACGAAGATTGCTTATATAAAGTATAAAATACGTCTTTAATAGATGCTTGGCAGGATGGCGGAGCGGTCTATTTGATTTTTACTCCAGGACTCCGGGGGTCACTGGTTCGAGCCCTGCTGCGGGTTTCATTTTTTTTCTTTTATTAATTTTATTCTTGATTTTTTACTGGAACTTTTTAGATCCAATGTTTACATTTATAAATATAAAGCATTTAATGGCAAACTTCAAAACATGCCAAAATCTGTGAAAAGGCCCCTTTAATAAAATCACAACTTGTTTCTTTGATTGAAAAAACGTTTGCTAGAGACAAGTGGTCATATCTAGCTTTAAACACTAAAACAGCTTTTTTTTACTAATCAGATATTAGATAATTACATCATTTGGACTTGTCTTGACTTTTGTGCAGCACTTACTTTTCTTCTGGATAACTTGTTCGTTGAATTTAATGGTAAAATATTTAAACAAACTATCGGCGTTCCTATGGGTACTAATTGTGCGCCACTTATAGCTGATCTTTTTTTATATTGTTATAAAAGCGATTTTATGCTAGAATTATCTAAAACTAAACAACTAGATTGAATTCAATGTTTTAACCTTACTAGTCGATGCATTGATGACATACTTAATTTAGATAACCCATTATTTGAACAATATATTCACAAAATCTACCCGAATGAACTAGTCTTAAATAAATCGTGTCAATCCAATACAGACGCTGCGTATTTAGACTTACATCTTACTATTAATAATAACATGGTTAAAACTAGTTAATACGACAAACGGGATGACTTTAACTTTGAAATTGTGAATTTTCCGTTCCTAGATGGCAACATTCTTAAAGGTCCATCCTATGTTATTTACATTTTGCAGTTGGTACGTTATGCCAGAGCATGTTCATGTTTTAAATATTTTAATGATCGTAATCGTATATTAACACAGACATTGCTAAAACAAGGTTTTTTGTATCATAAACTTAGAAGTAAATTCGCTTAATTTCACTCAAAGTATGGTGATTTAATTTCTAAATATAATGTTTCTTTCAAATGGCATTTAATTAATGGAATTTCCCACCCATCATTTTTTGGAGATGTTTCGAAGCCTGTTAGCAAATTAAAACATCTTAAAGAAAATCTTTATATTAAACTTTTCAATTTAATAAACTCATTTTTATCAAAAGGATATGATGTTAACGTACTTAAAAACACGTGCTTGTTAGTTTTCGATTCACTATATCTTTCTTCTATTAAAATTTGGAATAATTAATGGAATTACCATTTTATACGTTTGATTCTTAAATATTTAATCACTTAAGCTGGTTTTATTGATAATTCAATTATACAGTACAGCCCCTTTAATATTCTAAGTTTTATGTTACAGTACTGCCCCTGGATTTTTGTCACGTCACTGTGTCTTCGCTTATCAATTACGTCATACGATACTCTTTCTCTGTTCCTGGCTACATTGATTTTTGTGACGTCATCACTTTTATATTGCTTCATACCACATACTTTAACTGTTTTAATCTACATGCATAGGTCATTGGGTTTAAAGCGTTCAATTTTTATAATATTTTTTCTCTAACAGGCGTTTCTTGTTTGATTTATTTTTTAGCAGTCACATAAACAACCAAGATATGTTATATGGATCTTTTACACCCATTATTGCTGCTTCTTCCTGTATTTGTGCGATGATGATCTGAAAAATTAACTTCATGACGCTATATTCCTAAATATTTTTCTATAAAAGAGGAATTTAGTTGACACTTGTTCGTAGTTTCATTTCATCGTTCCTCAGAAAGTTGTAACTCTGTTGCTCTGGTATCTTTCCTACCATTGAGTATTTAAATGTTAATTAAATTGAAAGCGGTTTAATTTCCTTTTATTATTGTTAAATCTGAGTAACAATGCTATGAGGTTAAATTTTATTTACAATTAAATGTATCATGAATATTGCTGGGCCAATTGTGAGGTTGAGCGCTCTAAAACCGGTTTAAACCCCCAATGCTTTGCATTGACCGTTCCAAGGCGATGGCCCCAGCTTTATTCTTATATGTGTTTAAGTTGTTTTGTATTGTGCTGTTTTGTGCTGTTTTGCACTGTTTGGGCAATCGGTCACTTGCCTTAAATAAAGGACCAACTAATTGTTTATGATAAGAATTCAATACTGCTCCAGCAGCTGGAGTTTCACTTCTTTATTTTAAATTGATAAATGTAAACATCGGAAGATTTCAAGTATAAAACAAAAATAAATGAAAGAAAGAAAAGAAAAGTAATCGACACCTGGGCTCGAACCACTGACCCTTTGAGTAAAAGGCTAGCGCTATAACCACTCGGCCATCCGTGCTCAGGAAACTTTCTATGTATTTTTGTCCTAATCAAAGCAATCCAAGTAATGTCACAAAATAACTTTCCAAATTAAACAATCGTTTCGCGTTTGTAACGCTTTATAATTTTTAGATTTTTAAACCGTCACAAAATGAATATAGTGGATATTTGAGAGCATGGTAAATGTTCACTATTACTGTTTCCTTGCCAAAAACAACAACGAAAATTTGCAAATATGAAACCATTTTTTTAAGTTAGTCAATTTATCAAAACGTGAAAAGGTGCTTCATTCATAGATACATCATAGACACAGTGCAATTCCAGTTAATGTGATATGCTCATGACATGAAATGGAAGTTAGAATAATTATGTATTTGCTCTTTGCATTTTTGTGGAAACGATTTATCTCAACCTAACACACGTTTAACTAAAGGGTATAGCGTAAACAACACATACGAACTGGTAATGAGAATAAACATACACAGTGGGCATACTGATTTAGAATAAAAGTTCATATATGCACATAATAAACGTGTGATCAGAATAAAAGACTGACACGGTAAGGTATAGGCAAACAATAACGAATATATTTATTGATATATGTATTGTACCTATATTTAACATGGCTCGACCTTTTTAATACTTTTTAATACGACAGTACACCATTGTATCAAAATAGTTAGATTTGCCCTTATCGATTACTATGTGTTTCATATGTTTAATCTTATAAACTTTCCCGTACATGAACGCTCTCTTCCCATTGATAGCCATGGTATGAACGAGTGAAACGAGTCGAACATCTTCATTCAACAATAGGCACATAAGAAAGGGAGACGGGTTACTTAATGGTAGAGTATTAGTGTAACCTGTCAAACCTGAACAAATCGTTTTATTCGATAAGTGTATTACACTTATTTTATTTCAAAACAAATGCACGCACGACACCACAAATACGAGTGAATATAACTATTTTGAGACAGACAGACAGACAGACAGACAGACAGACAGACAGACAGACAGACAGACAGACAGACAGACAGACAGACAGACAGACAGACAGACAGACAGACAGACAGACAGACAGACAGACAGACAGACAGACAGACAGACAGACAGACAGACAGACAGACAGACAGACAGACAGACAGACAGACAGACAGACAGACAGACAGACAGACAGACAGACAGACAGACAGACAGACAGACAGACAGACAGACAGACAGACAGACAGTGTTTGGTATTTGTTTCTTTGTGATTCTTAAGCGACCTTTCTTACGGATTACCTCGTCATCTTTAACACAGTATGGAATGAAATGAAATCGTTTTTAGACGCAAACTTTTTGGCATATATTTCGTACGCAAAATTTTCGTACCTAAATTATTTCGTACCCAACATAATGGGAAACGAAAATTGTGGGTACGAAAAAATGTGGGTACGAACATTTTGGGTACGAACAAAATTAGGATACGAAATGTTTGGTACAAAACAAAATTTGGGTACGAACAAACAAAAAACAATTTGGGTACGAACAAACAATTCGGTACGAAAAAAAAGTTGGGTAGGAAAAAAATTGGGTACGAACAATTTTGAGTACGAGACAAAATTTGGGTACTAAGTTTTTTATTAGGAAAGATGCGATACCTGTATGTATACCCTGGTACCCACAGGTATCAATTGAAAATCGGTGTACGGTGAAGTATACTAAAAAGAACCCGGGGTGCGGGGAAGTAGTACCCGTGGGGAACTTGACCCATATAGCCTTAGTACCGGTACATATGATGTTAGAGATAAAAAAAATTGGGTACGAAAAACTATTTGGTCATCATCATCATCATCATCATCATCAAAATTATTAACATTATCATAACCCTATTTTCTTTGTACTTTGCTTCCTCCTGGTTAGTATTATCTTCGTAATCATCATCATCATCATCATCATCATCATCATCATCATCATCATCATCATCATCATCATCATCATCATCATCATTATCATGACTTCTAACATCTCGAACATTATTTTATCGTTATCGATGTTACCTCAACCATCAGTTATCATAACAACAATTAATTAAACACTAAAAACAACAACGCATCTGCACTTATTTTATTGTATTGATTGATCGTTATTATCATACAAATCATCAAAAAATAACATATTATATAATTAATTATAATTAATTATAATATAAGCAAAGTGAAAGTCTGCTTGATCAAAAGATATAAACATAAACCATGTCTCATTTGTTAATTTGCAAGGACCAATTTTTAAAACGATGTGTCACATGTAATTGCCAAGACGATCACATTCACAACAAAGAAAAACAGTGTATAGACCTGTTGCTCCTGTCCTCGATTGGTCAATGCCAAGCATTAAGGGTTTTAAGCCCCAAACATCACACATAATTCGTTATGACGAGGTCTAACACGCGGTTTGATTTCTATAGCCAGATTCGCATTGTTTTAAATGATAAATCCTAATACAACATTCGGTTTGTTTCAATAGCACAGTAGTATTAGGATGAATTGTAACATGACCTATGGTTTGATTTCAACATCCAAATAACTCATGCTGATATAAGATATATTCTTATACAACACACGGTGTGCTTAATATAGCCAATACACATATAATAGTATAATGTATTATGAGTTTTAACACGACACGCAGTTTGAATTTATGTAGCCAAAAGAGCACATATTAGTTAATGATCACTTCAAACAAAACAAACGGTTTGTTTTCCATATGTAACACTTATTAGCATATGCTGAATTCAAATATTACTCGCAGTTTGATTTATTTAGCTCATTCAAACATATGAATATGATGAGCCATAACTCGACTCGCGGTTCATGGGCGGAGTCATACCATTTATATGTATACTGTATACATAGTAACTATATAGAATATTCGGAACATGTACAGTTGCTTGTAGATGCACACACATAAAAGCGTACTAAACAAAACTGTGTTATTCTATATAATGTGCACAACGCATTGAAACAAACGAATGTATATACAATAAGTCAATAACATACACTTACATTGAAAAACGTAAACTGTATAAATAAAGAATTGTTTTGTTTAGCTATTTTTGCTTGCAGCATGTTACTTGTGCTTTAGCAACAAACGTGACGTCATATTTTCTGTGATTTATATAAATGAAAACGATGTCATTACAGTTAACTACAAAATGTATATAAAAAAGAAATTAGGTGATTTTGTAAATTTTACATTTATCACTAAAATGCATTTTTTTTTAAAAAGATTGGTGGAATACAAAACACAAATAGGTATCATTTACTTGCCTGTAAAGCAAACAATACATCAGACTTAAATCATAATAGAAAAAAGTAATATGATATTTACCACTCTGATAGAATACCAATACGTCGTAATGCAATGTTTGACATTTACATTCATCCGGCGACTTATATTTGAGAAATTCCTGGTGTTTTTTTTTTACAGAATATCAACAATTGTTTCCTACATTAGAAATGCATTGGTTCATGAAGTCGAGGCTGGGATACTCTGAAGTCGCATTGAAATTCGATTGATAGCGTCCTGATAAATGGTATGAGGGAAATCGTTATACTCATTTCTTCCAAAGCTATCATCGCTACTAACAACCCAAATATCACACACATACGACCACCTATCGGATCCAAGGGCATTGTTGTATATTCGGAGTCGCTTCATTATAGCGTTCTTAAGTTTCTCCATTGTTTGTTGGATAGCAGTGTATTCTTTCAGTGGGATATACGTTTTTAATTGAAAGGGGTAAAACTATATTCCAACCTACCCTCAACGTATACCTTCGATTAATGTTATTCCTAACAGTAGATATTTAAACAATTCCAATTATATAGCTGTTAGTTGACACAGTTATAGCTGTGATGTGTGAGAGATGGAAGAGACTGTCATTCAGCAGTATTCACTCTCATGCCATTTCACATGATCTCGTTGTTTCACATGTTCATGGACACTAAGACTCTTGATATTCAGACCACGGAGCGCCTCCAAAAGACCGGGACTGTCTGTCTGCACACTAATACTTAGTGTCTTAAGCTGCGTGAGCGATGATAGAGACTGCGACAACAACTCAACATTATTCACTCTATCAAATTCTACTTGTAGACTGAGTCTTTTGATATTCAGACCACAGAGAGCACCCCACATACCAGGTATTTCTTCGGAAACACATATACTAAGCATTTTCAGCTGTGTGAGCGATGATAGAGACTGCGACAACGACTCAACATTATTCACTATCGAACCACGACTCCACCTTCTACTGAGGCTCAAGCTCTTGATATTCAGACCACGGAAGGCACTCCATATAGTGGGACAGTTTTCATTCACACTTATACTAACACTGAGAGATTCCAGCTGTGTGAACGATGATAGAGAATTCGACAACAACTCAACATTATTCACTCTCAATTCTCCACTCAGACTCAGTCTTTTGATATTGAGACCACGGAGGGCCCCCCACAGACAGGGTCTCCTTCTGAAATAGATATACTAAGCGTTTCAAGCTGTGTGAGCGATGATAGAGACTGCGACAACGAATCAACATAATTCACTATCAAACCTCGTCTCCCCCTACCACTCAGGCTCAGACGCTTGATATTCAAACCACGGAATGCCTCCCACAGAATGGGACTATCTTTATTAACAACAATACTAAGCGATTTCAGCTGGGTGAGAGATGATAGAGGCTGCGACAAATACTCTCCATGACCCACCGTCATCCCTTCCCGCGTATATTCCAGACTCAGACACTTGATATTCAGACCACGGAGTGCCTCCAAAAGACCGGGACTGTCTTTGTGCACACTAATACTTAGTGTCTTAAGCTGTGTGAGCGATGATAGAGACTGCGACAAAAACTCTTTGTTAGCTGTCACATTTTGAAACGGATTACTCCAATCCAGACCCAAATCATTTCCTGTATCCACGGCTTGGATTATAACCTTGCATAGAAATGGAATGTCCAAATCCACATAAATACTCAGATTTTCCAGATGTGTTAGTGATGAAAGAAACTGCGACAGCATTTCGTTATTATTCAAATCAAATCTACTATATTCTTGCTTATCCCCTAGACTAAGACTCTTGATATTCAGGCCACAAAGAGCCTCCCATAGACCGGGGATGTCCCTCAGTATATACTCTATGTTGAATCCATTGTATAAACTCGTCTTTATTAATGCGATAGTAAATATTTCTGATCCCTCGACACACGATGTTATGTAACAGTTCAGAAGACACTCCACGTAATGATGGCTTGTCAACAGTGAGCTGAACAGACTGCGTAGACAGGTAGAGGAACATGTTACCATTGTGAGGTAAATGGGTGGTATGGAAGGTAGTACTGGGGGAGCGTCTGCCTCTTGGGATGGATCTGCGTTGTTTAGTACAATCCAAACCGGAAATTCCGATCTGACCGAGCTTGCTTTATCTAAAAATAGACACACTCTTTTTCAAGTATAACGGTTACGAAAATATTGATTGTGACCTTTTCACAGTCTCGCCAAATGATTTTTTTCGAAAAATGATATAGTCATAGAAATTCATATCATATTTAAAAAGGCAAATAAAACTCCTTTAAAAAAAGTTAAGCATTTATATTCGGTTATCAATAATCATCAAGCGAAATCTTAAAAATGCATTTTCATCGATTATTTAACTAAACGTACAAATTCACGATTTAATGATTAAATAGATAAAAAACCTGTTGCAGTAAGCCTTTGCTTCTAAAGGTCACGGGATCGATTCAAAGGGCCGACAGATTGTCTTATAAACTTGTTTGCTTTGTTATTATAATTATTTTAAACTATTTTAAATATTTTGTTTTTAAGACAATTAATTTCAATTTTTAATATTTTTTCTCTGACTAGCGTTTCTATATTAATTTTTTAGCAGTCACATAAACAACCAAGCTATGTAATATGGATCTTTTACACCCATTATTGCTGCTTTTTCCTTTATGTGCGCGATGACGATCGGAAATATTAACTTTATGATGCTATATTCTTAAATCTTTTTTTAAAAAGAAGGGATGTAGTTGACACTTGTTCGAAGTTTTATTTCATCGTTCTTCAACAATATGTAACTCTGTTGCTCTGGTCTCTTTTCTACCATTGAGTAATTAAATGGTAATTAAATTAAAAGCGTATATATTCCCTTTGATTATTGTTTAATTTGAGTTGCAAAGCTATGAGTTTAAATTTTATTTACACGTATATGTATCATGAATATTGCTGGGCCAAGTGTGAGGTTGAGCGCTCTAAAACCGGTTTAAGCCCCCAATGCTTTACATTTACCGTTCCAATGCGGTGACCCCAGCTTTATTCTTATATGTGTTTATGTCGTTTTGGCAATTTGTCACTTTCCTTATATAAAGGACAGTTGGTAAAAAATGAGAATGCGATACTGCTCCAGCAGCAGGAGTTTCACTTCTTATGTGATATTTAAAAAAAAGTCGAAATGTGTTAAGTCCCTTAAATAAAAGACAAATTGGTAAATATCGATATTAACGAATATTAATCACTTAAAACCCACACTTATATAAGGTATGTTGATCGAATGTTCAAAAGGTATTTATGAATTTAAAAACGAAAGGCTTAACCGTTTTAAATACATGCATTTCTATTAATTTGTATTAGTAATAAGTTGGCATATTATTTTCATTTATGTATGTTTTTATCTCTCCTTTTTGGAAAATTGTGCACGTTAAATTATTGTATAACACAACTCCATACACTTTCAATGATCGATACACAAAATATATATCAAATGTTCAATTTGGAAAAGGTTGCACGCTATATTGTCGTATTTTATAAACTCATACACGTTCAATTAGCGATCATTACGCACAATATATATTTAATGTTCAATCGGAGGCATTTAAATGCGTAACATTACTCTTCGAAGCGAGTAATTACCTTTTCCTTCCTTTCAAACTACACATGTACCTTAAGAATTCCATAACACATGATCAGATATCTGGACGTATTTCTAAATTGTAGGTGTATGATGGCGATGATGAACGGTGGTAATAGTTAAGTATAACAATGTATGTGACTGTACAACTAAACAGATGAATATGAGACATTTAGCAAGTTTTGTTTAGTCGAATATAAAACATTTGTTTTATATTCTTTAGAGACATACGGTTTTATTTTGCATTTTGGTTTAAGCACTTAAATAATTGTCAAGTAGCAAGAAGCGCTATGATTAATGAACAGGTAAATAAATTCTGAAAGGATGCAACACTAAATGGAAGCAACACAAAGCAAGCATCAATTATATTCTTACAAAAACTACGAATACAAATGATATATTTAAGTTTAAACGTGGGCTGTAATTGAGAAGTATTTATTGTTGACCAGATATGTCTTCAAGAGTTATTTTGTCAATGTACACCGTGTTTCTTCAACTAATCTCGATGTTTTGCATGTTCGAACTCTTGAGTACAAGCACGACAACCCGATAAACTGTTAAGTAGCTAAATCACAATGCGAGAGTGTGGGTTAACGACGCGGTTATGCGAAATAAAATCACGATTTCACATTTTTATGTTGTTCTCCCGCATCATATTTTTAACTCGAATACGCGAGGTTGGAAATTCTGCGATGTTAAGGAACGAATCTTGTCACGTCGCATGGTGAGTTTGCAATATTGCATCGTAATTTCGAGATATCAAATCGTGTTTTCTTAGAATCAAGGTGCAGGATCAAATGACTGTGTTGAAGTTTCGCAATTATACGTTCCTGGATGTAGCACAGCGGTAAGTGCTGCTTGATTTCCAAACAAATGTTTAAAACACGTTTTCTCAAGAATTTCAACTAATGCATTAAAGCCAGATTTTTCTTCTGCTTATGGCAATGTGAAATACATAAGAATTACTTTATTTAATAAGAATGTGTTCTTGTTAAAATAATTGCTTGTTTTCTGCACGACTATGCGTCACGCTGGGTGAAATTTTGTCACCGATTTCAGATGTATTCAAGAATTTATTCTTACACCTTAAGATATCGGCACAAATTGCAGAAAACTGCTTTCTGTGCAATAAAGATGTTTCCAAATGTATTTCAATAACTTGAGATATTTGAAAAAAAAGTTCTTAATGGTGTGTTTACACTCTGTCAAGCATGTGTGTAACCCCTTGAAAACTCCGTTGATTCTGCACCCTGAGAATCTTTATTCTATCGCTATTCTCAAATTTTTTATTCAAAGATCAAAACCTGTAACGATGATCAACACGTGTGACGACCCATATTCATACAGTGACTTAAATTCCAGACCGGGCAAATACGGCTAAGGCTTGCGGCGTTATATTCAACTGATGGGTCGGATGAGTATGGTCCATTAGTGTTATGGCTGTAGCCTGCGCATTTTGTTTCATAATCAATATATGTCGAAACTGCCCTTTTAATTTATTATTAATTATTATTTGTAACAAACATAACAAGAAAATGACAAACACATATTTAACCAAGGGAAGAACTGTTTTGTACATATCGATACAAGTTTTTAAAATAGGGCATGAAGATTCGAGCACTCATTTGAATCTCTAGCAATACATGTAGTTTCCAACATGCCCGTCTGTTACATGTAGAACAAGATGATATGTATATATTAAGACCGCTAACAACAAATGTATTTACTATGCAAGTTTTTAAATTGGAAAAATATGCGTAAATTCACAGGTGGTTAGCGTGTGGCTTTGACACTAATTAGTGAAAACATCATTTTTAATGATAAATAATCATATTATAACGAACAATCAACTTTTCTAAAAAAAATCACTATCCAATATATATAACAAGGTATCCAACTCAAAATCACCCGAAAACGGGGTGCATCGCTTTGAAAAACCATAACTTCATCAATGGTGAAGCGATTTTAACGATCTTGGTCTTATTCAACGCAGAAATGATCAAAATCTGTTGCTGTAGTAAATACATAAAATTGTTTTTAGGGAGCAAAACAACTGTTATCATGCAGTAGTGATTAAGGTCGCCGAGGTGCAATGGATATGGTATCCGCCTAGCGATCGGCAGGAGCGTTCTTCAAATTTTCCACATAAACATCAAGTACTGATTCACAAGTACCAGGAAACGGACTTGTGCGCTTTTCAAAAAATCTTAGGCTTTCTATGCATCGAGCTACAACATATAGGTTTAAACCTTTCTTTTAACGCATGTTGCTAAAAATGAATCGACTGATGGCATTCATAAAAACCCGACGTAGACTAAGTCCGTGTCGTCGTTGATTAGCCATACAATTCTCACATGATTAATATTCTTCATCTATATAAATACTTGCGTCATGTATGGTCGGGCCGGCAATACTTGTAAATATGTAAATATGTATCGACAATATACTCTTTGCTTTTCATAAAACAATATGTTAATGACAAAAGTTTCACTGCGAACGATTTTAACGAATTAAGTGATCACACAATATTTTCATTTTCGATCCATTCTAACAACAATTTAACCGATGCACTTTCTTATGAGGAACATACATTTTAAAGACACGAATCGTTATGAAATGATTTCTGCTCAGGTACTTTAAACTGTGGTCTTGTGATTAAATGCTATTAATAAACGGAAAGTACACGTGCCAAATATCAGTATAAATCACATACAACACATTTATAAGACTGATTTCGATGTCAGTAACAATTGTTAAAATAATCAAGTGCAACAATACCGATACACTGTCATCAAAAAGCATTTATGGCATATCGTATAGACTTTTATATTATACCTGTAAGCAATATGCCGCTGTCCGATAGAATCAATAGCCTCAAAGTGTTGCACGATGACAGGTTAAACTCAAAATGAGATGTAGGCTCGTCACGAACAGGTGAACGCAGGAAGTCACTAGTTTTTATATTTACATATAAGGACACGACATTGTACGTGTTTGTTGGCCATATTTCATGTAATCTTATATTGCTTTCATTGATATTAAAGTGACTGAGTGTCAGCTGTATACACTCTATCCTGTTGGCCACAGCCTCTCTGATTCCAGACTCAATGATGCGCTGAAACTCACAGCGATTCGATTCTTCTTCCCACTCATCATCAATATAACCATTATCACCGCAACGGATTTCGTCATATTGATTCATCAATGCCGACAGTTTTTTCGCAGCAGAGATGTTCATTCCACACAAAAATATGAGAACTTGCGATATTTCGAGATATGATGTATTGTTGAGTTTAAGGTATCTGGATATGACGTCATCAATGATGCATGGATTGCAGGCAATATGATATGCTGCGAGAAACTCCTGCACAGTTTTGTGAACAAATGAGTTGGAGCTTCCAGTCCGACTTTTATCTTTTCTGTTTGTTAATATCCCTGCTGTGAGAGCAATCGTCTTGCGAACTGTAAATTCGTCCGGAGACAAATAATTCGACAATAATATATCACTGAAAACAATAGATGATTCTCTCTCAGAAGAAAAGAGCAATTTACATGCTGCTTTAGCTAGCTTATCAAGATGTTCAATATTTGGCTGAAGGTAACTTGTGCCCGAAAAACACTGCACTGGTGGCGGGTTTAAATCGTTAAAATAACCAGTCGTACTGTTGGCTCTTTTACACAGACTTTCAACCAGAGTTGTGTACAGTGCACACATTGACGATCCTTTGAAATGTTTTTCCTCTTCAATCGCGTTTAACCAGGTACAGATGACCAACGTGAACAACATTGGTGAAGATGATAACGATTCTAGCTTACGATCTTCAACGAATGTCTTAAATGTATTCACAGTTTCTTCTAGATCCATCGAGTGATCAATTAGGCATCGAATTATATTTTTACTAAATGCGGACGGGTTATTAACCCCTTCGATTTCTAAAAGAATGTCGATTTGCGAATTCTTAATACGTTCATCAGCTAGTTTCCATGGTCGAGTTGTAGTAAGGACCGTGCACGTGTCGTTCTGAAAGCCAGCCATGGAAGGTTCAACTAGGTTAATACCATCAGGAGACACCCATTCATCGAGACCGTCCCGTATAACTAGGCAGATTTCAGTGTTCAGTACTCGAATAAAAAGTTTGTACACATCGGCGCGTTCGTCTTCGGAAAATGTAGTATCAATAAGCTGCTTTTTTATCATCTGCGTTACATCCGTCTGACCTCTTGAATGTCTCAATGTGATAAAAAATACGAACTTGAATTGTTTAATTTTTGACATGTCATTGAATGTTTTACTGGACCAGTCATGAACCATCTTTGCTGAAAACGTAGATTTACCGCTGCCTGGTTCGCCTTGAAGGTATATACGCCGCATTGATTTATCACCTGTGTAAAATATGTGTTCGTATGTGAGCGCTTGCTCCATTTTTACGCGTTTCCCATCTTTTTTGATTTCTATTCCGTGGATTTTTGGCGTTGAATATATATCTGTTATTCGCTTATCAAGACTCTGATCAAAGTTTGAAACAGGCACACTGCCAGAAGTGTCATTGTAGTGTGCCATCAAACGTTGCTGAAAATCTAAATAGACAACACAGTGTTTATGGATAAACTAACGTTGCTTTTTTGGTATTAATTTTCTATTAAAACTTCAGGTATGTTAACCTGACCTTTTATGGGATAGTATTGTAGCATTATACAGGTAATGAGTTTATTGAGATTGATTTACTAGTGTATGTAACGAATGATTAAAGCGAGATTATACGATTTTGTCAAATAGCAATGAATTTATATAACATATGTAACTAAAATCTTATTATATATATATCTTTCGATATCAATTAAAATTAAAGTTAAGAAAAACATGTGTCGAAAAATGCGAAATAAGCAAGATATTTAATTCTGAAATCGAAAAAGGCTGTACAGTCGAATTCGCCAGCATGTATATCATGCATGTATGATGTGAATCTAAACTTAGTTTAACGATTCATTTTAAATTCCTGCAACGATATATATGTTCATACGACACACGAACACCAACTCTGGCCCTAATAAAAAGACGAATGCTTCGGTTATTGTAGGAAAAAATGTACGTCACAATCGGCTCGGGGCGCTAATTTGTCTCTGTTGCATTTAATGAAATTCGTCTACAATGTATACTTTTTCTTGTCTATTTTGTGTTGTTGTACCATATTATATCAATATATTACAATTTAACACATATGCAAAATCGTATAATCTCGCTTTAATATTAACCACAATACCAATTGTAGGATAAATTGTATAGTACATGGACGAACATTATTAAGTTAGCGGACATTTTATCTACTTTTAATATAATTAACCCTATTTGAATGCTATCGATTAGTTCCGGGCTAAACTTTCAATATAAATCTAATAATTGATAATTGATTCTAATTCAATCTTATTATGGTAAGTACTGATTACTTTTGAACGGATTGTTCATATATATAATCCCCTGTTTTATAACAAAATAAACATAATTAACACTTAATTCACGATTGTTGTACACGTTCCTTTTATTGCTACATTAACTTAACATTACTATATCGTGTAAGTGGTTCTTTCCTTATTGTTTCAAATTGGCCTACTTACTAGAAAAAATTAATATTGCAGTTGGAAATCCATTGAAAAAAAACTAATATTAAAAAAAATCATCATCTTTTGTGTAATTGTTGATTGAGATAAAGTAAAAACTGAAGTTAGACATGCCTTTGCAAGACTCCTCGTAGTTAGATTCTGTAAACTTTCGACGATTTTCGTCAAATTCCTGTATACATTTGCCTGTGTGTTCACTAAGTTCCTGTTTAAATGTGTCCATATCCTTTCTACAGTTATCCATGTAAATCCTGATCTCACCAATAGCCGTCTCAGTTATATGCTCAACCTTTTTCAGTACGTTTTGAGCAGTCTCTAACAATTCGACTATTTCCTCTGTTGTTAGCTTCAGAACGTCGGTTTGAAGCTAAAAGAGAAAACCAACATGCATTCGGAACAAACCTAAACATTGCCAATATGAGCTTTTCAAAAGTATTTATTTTAAATAAGTCTCAACTTTAAATTCATCTTTAATTAAGCTGTCTACATTGAACCATAGTAAATATACTATTTAAATCACTTGTATTCTCTATTTTAAAAGACTTGTTAGTAAACATTAACAACTCTCATTTAACACGTTTAGTTAAACCGATGCAATTTTTCCCAGTGCAAAGGAACGCGACCCCGTTCCCCAAATTGTGAAATTTTATCGTTTTCATATTTCATTTATAAAGTTTCATTACATGTAGCTTTCAACAAATTGGAAAAAATGCGCATGCGTAAAAGGAACACCGATTGCCGTTTTTCAGAGAGATTTTCTTAAGAGTTACTTAGTACTAACGATGCTTTTATTGGATTGATCGATCCGTTATTGGTTTCTTCTCACCTTGATACCACAAACGCCGACCTATGCCCAATATTCGCAGATTGTTTTTATAACTTTTTCTTCCACCAACCAAGTGGCGTTACATCCGACTTCATGTACCTATCCGATTTGAGTTAAGAAAATGAACTTTGCCTTGTTGCCATCTCTTATCATCGTACTTCTGCTAACCATCTGCCATTGGTACAGTGTCTACACTCCACCCCGGTCTACACCATGCCACCAGATTAAAGTTTACCCTTGCGTTTTCAGCGTGAACTGCTCTAAGTTCAATAAACATGCATTATGTTCAGCTCCGAATAAATGTATGTTCGGACGTTTTGTGTATCTTTTCTCGTTGCTTTTGAATGCTCTGACTGTCATCCGTATCCAGGTCCTAGATCAGTGAGCTTCCCATGCGGGAGTGTGGAAGAGCCTGCGTTTGGTCAATGACTGTTAAATCTATTCGGTGTACAAACTGCGAAACAAATGATATCATAAAAACTGTCTTTAAATGGCTTCACTCATTTATGATGCATTAGATGGTACTGACATCACATGGACCTGATGCCGATGCGGGGTCCCGAACTTAAACTCAAGCCTATGTATGGACTGTGAAGCATCTGCATCCTGCTCGACACCGTCGTCAACATTCTCTTCAATCAAAACTGACAACCCTGTCTTTTTGTCTCCACAACATGCCGTATTTACTGAAAAAGATGCCACGACCTTGCTAACATGGGCCCAAGTAACCAAGAAGCAGCATCTCCACTATATATCCACGAGAAGGGCTTGAAGAAACTCATTGAGAATCTCAACCCACACAAGGCTATAGGTCCTGATCAGTTTTGAAGGAAGTGGCCATAGTCATAACACCAATGCTGACCCTAATACTGCAAGCTTCTCACGACCAGAGCCAGGTGCCAGAAGACTGGAAGAGCGCACTTGTAACACCACTATTTAAGAAGGGAGACAAGAGTAACCCGTCAAATTATCGACCAGTCTCGCTGACATCAATCCGCTGAAAGATTATGGAACACATTATCTATGCCACGTGATGAATTTCCTCGACGTCAACAATCTCCTCATCGATCAACAGCATAGCTTTTGGAAGAAGAGATCCTGCGAGTCGCAACTCAGCACTGTCCATGAGCTTGCAGCGGGCTAGAACAGCAAACAACATATAGACGCAATACTGCTTGACTTCTCCAAGGCTTTTGACAAGGTCCCCTATCGACGTCTATCAGCCAAGCTCCACCACTACGGGATCAGGGGCAAGACTCTGAAATGGATCGAAATTATCCTCTCACAACGACAACAGCAGGTGGTACGGTACGAAATTTTCTCAAGCACAAGTGACATCAGGCGGCCCACAAGGTACAGTCCCAGGACTCCTCCTGTTCCTAGTCTACATCTTTTTTAGTATCACCATACATACAAAGTATTGCAACGGGAATTTTTGTCGTATTAAATTATATCTCACATCCATTGAACTATGTAATCAAATCAGATGTATGAAAGGATTATTCGATAAATGAGTAAACACGTAAATAATTTGGTTACTTCGTTCCCGGGGGGTGTCGTATTGGAACAGTACTCTAGCGGTCAGTCAATCGGCAAGTAACAAGCATTAAGGGAATTATTTTACCAAACCAATTAGAAATTAACGAGTAATCAATATAACGCTTTAACCAATCAAATATATTATAAGGAATTGTGTTATTTTATGTTGATGTGTATTTTGGTATAAAACGAGATGTTTTATGTAGCAAGAAAGATTCCGCGGTTAGATTTGATAGAAGGGTATTGTTGCTTGCTTTCGCGGGCTGGGCCCATTGCGGGCTCTGCATGTATCTTGTATTTGATAAACATTATAAAACGTTGTATTGTGTTAATAAGCAGAAATAAAACGTAAGGAAATCAGAATTGGACTCTGTTCATGTTTATCTTGTATTGTGTCTCGACGAAATATGCGACTTGGGCCATGTGCGTGCTCAATATCAATCGTCAAAACCGATCGAAACTCAACTTTACCTTGAATATAACGCCATGAGCAATCGATTTATCCATTTTTTATTAAACAAAATGCGTCCACAAGAACAACTGGTACTTTAACAGTACTACTTAGTGTGAAAACAGTGATATTATTGTCCGTGTTCAATTTCAATTGACGGTTCAGAAAATCGCGAACTATTAAATGACTTATCTCCACACTTAGAC
This sequence comes from Dreissena polymorpha, assembly GCF_020536995.1. Taxonomy (NCBI): domain Eukaryota; kingdom Metazoa; phylum Mollusca; class Bivalvia; order Myida; family Dreissenidae; genus Dreissena; species Dreissena polymorpha. Next base: position 16,862,834 of record NC_068363.1, on the reverse strand, counting down.
CTACCAAAGGGAAACGGTTGATACTCGCTGAAACCGCTTCCGGCTGGCCCTATGATAGGCGTCATCCGATTAAAAACAAGTAAGCAATAAGGACCTGTTTGAAAATTCGATTTCTCGATCGATTCGAGGCATCGGCGGCCATTTCTTCTCAATTCTGACCACGTGATTCCCCGCATTGATAAATACCGTCCATTTTTTAGAGACAAGCATACTAATCTACCACAACGTTGAATCACAAATAACCCATACTACGTCTTCAGATGTACTTCTATCACTGCTATTAGTTAACTGTCATTGAATTGAACTAATTCAGTTGTGTTTGTTTTTCATAAATACTCTTCTATTTTTTGGTTGTCTACGTTCGGATTGATCTGTTCGTACCTTAGATTAATATTTGTTGCACATGTACGTAGAAAACACACACACACAAAACAACAACAACAACAAAAACAGCAGCATTAAAACTGTTTGAAATATACATTTTGTACACGAGGAAGCATCACAGGGAGTGATTGATGTGCGATTGTTGTCCTGTTGAGGCTGTTTCCTTTTTAGACAATTACTAATACATGACCATAAGACATCAAGAGCGGCTAAAATATTGAATAACACAAATCAAAAGCGTTGGTACAACGAAAGAGGAAGTATTACCGGTACGAATAACACAATTACATGCGATAGTAATAAATACGTTTTTTCCACATGACTCAGAATCACATGTTTGGGATTTTACCCAATCAATATTTTAATTTCAAATGATAAATTACTGACACTTTCCGTAGTCTTTTAAAGAGAACAGTAGGTAAAAAAAGACAAATATTTTATTTTTTCTACGATAAATCTGTGCTAAAAATAAACAAACATATCATCAGCTTGCGTTTTATAAATACACTATAGGTCACGAAAGTAAGATTTTAAGTTTAATTACACATTTTTGTGTGGATAAAACAATTTTAACAGGTAATCAAAAGTTCGACAAATTAGATTTTACAACAAGACTTTGGAATAAAATGTTGAGACGAAAGACACTCTTAAACAGAACTAGCAGTTGTGAAAAATACTATTATTATCTATTAGCAAATACTTCCTTATTATTAAATACCCATTATTTTAACATGCATATTTTGTCGCCATTGATACTTGTATTTTAACATTAAGTATTAGGCATTTCATTTTAAAGTATTAAACTTTATAATTGTGTCTTATTTTCTAGGTTAAAACCTCAAACATTTTAAATATTTTTCAGAGTACTCTTACATACAAATTTCACATATATGCAAGACACAGATGGGCACGGGGACATGTTACTTTAAAACATTTTCAAAAATACACAATATTCGATTATAGCCTTTTTTTGTCACACACACTTTCTGCCAACTGTGCGTTTTGTTCACCTAGATTACATCAATCTTACAATCCATCACAAAAGATCCACTATTATTCGGTGATAAAAAATTATGTGGTAAATGGACACGCTCCGGTGAACAGACACATTAACATTACCATAAAGTCCCGCAAACAATCACTACAGCTGTTCGATAGATACTGACCACATATATCAACTTTTAGTTAAATTAGGTATTGCATTAAGTTTTACATTACAGAGAACAAAAGAATGTAAAGAATATTAAGGATCGAAATCGCATGTCATTAATCATTTGCAAGACGCAATTATACAGCAGATGCTTGCCGTTTCGACTTCCAGCAGCATTGCCATGACGTATTTAGACATTCTAGTTTACGGAACATCAAACGACAGAAGAAACGCTTGCCAAAAAAGCCACGCACAGATTCCAACTCCTTCGCGACTGTTTCGAGTATCATCTCCGTTCAAAAAACGAAACATTGATACGGTCTCTATTGAAACGGTCGTGAAATCGCCACTCTGGCCAATCTATAGAATAGAAACAACAATCAGTATTAAATAAGAATCTATTCCAAAGTAATTGCTAACTAGGAATGAAATACAGCTGCTTACAATTAATAAAACGAAAACTTACTCACGCAGACAATACAAATGAAACAAGTGTATCTAACAAGAATGTCAAAATAGCTATACTACTCCTGAACCATACAGATGCTCCAACATTTGCGCATCTTGTCTGGATATCCGTATTACTTCATTTTGTCCATATTTACCTCATACTTTTTACCTAATACTTTACCTCATGAATTCTTGTATACGACGCGTTGATCATAGCAATAATGAGGTTCAGAGCTAGAAGAGTGAACAGAAAAACGAAACTGTATATGACGATCATGACACTAGCTCTCAACCAGTTTTCATCTCCAGCGTTCTCGTAATACACAGAAGTAACCGCACCAAATATGTCGTCTGCATATAGCAGATAGCGATATGGCGGCTCGACTTTTTGTTTCAAACTGGTCAATAAACACAATATGTAACATGAAAACATTCACACAATTACTGGTATTACATATTTTAATCATTTCTTCTACTTGATGTACAAATCTCAAACCAAACTCCCACTTGTCAAAGTACCGTTGAAAGCGGCCAAAATTGAATTGTAGAATCAAACGATTATGTCATTATTTGTGTTAGTGGAAATTGTACCTGTATTTATGAAACACGCACATATTGCTTGCTGAATATATTCATAAATATGACGTTAAATATTCTGCATAAAATATTTTTGCGATAAAACATGTTCAAAATGGCATAATATGAAGTATTACAACTTTTTGTTATTTTCTCTTTTGTTTTCCGGTCTACTTATGCAGTACACTACCTTTGGGTGATATACTCCGAGCGTCACAAAGGAACACGCCCAATAGCCCACAAAAAGAATACCTGTGCTTAAAACAAAGGCCAGAATGTTTGACTTCGCGTGGTAAATGGTATGAAACAGAAGCTGTAAGGAACAAATACATTTAATCAGTTAAGTTTATCTCTTAAATACAAAGATTGCGACTATTTTTAAAGATGCTGACTCTTATTATTGTAATAATCGGTGGATATCTCATTACACATTTTTGGGGGCATTATTTTACGTTTCGCAAAGAATTGATACATCCCTTCTGGCGATATTGACAAGTTAAAATAAGGACCATACAGTAATTTGCCAAGCGCCAGTGTTTTTTTTTCCACACAAATAATGAATACATTTAAGTGTCGTAAAAATCGAAATACTTAATCCGTAAAGATAAATGCAGATTCTAATTTGTCAATGATAAAGCAATACAAATGAGATAAGAATTTTTTTTAAGACTCATCCATTTCAATAGAAGTAACATACAAAGACATAGTAACCGTTAAAACAAGCACCGTCGAAATTAATTTGGAAATGAAATTTACAAAACTCTTTTGACAAAGCAAAATGGAAGATTGATGGATAGTTGCGAAAGGCTAACGGTGAAATGATGTCAACGTGAATCATACGCTAAAATCCCATATTACCGTTGCTGAGATAATGAACTGCAAAAACGGTTAAGCATCTGGCGCGGTAACACTTCGATACAATAAATGGTTTACTTCCTAAATTAAACCATATTGTGGTGTACCCCAATAACCAAGCTTCTCCCAAATTACAGCACCAGCGACTCGCGCATTCCGCTTAGTAACATTAAGCCTTCTTCCGGCCATACAATCTTTGCAAGTGTTTGAAACAACCGCTAAACAAAATACCTTGACATGATTGACATAGTTGTCGATGATAATACTTTTTGAAAACTGAAATCGGTTTACGTTGTGCTAGAATTTTTGCAACATGAAATATCAGCGACTACCAACATATGTTTGCTTTATTGAAATGATGAGAGAATGTGAATGTAATGAACCGTTTGTAAGTAAACCTGCTAACAAAGTTGTCAACAAATATTTTGCGCCACCCTTAAAATTCATCAAGAGCTTTTACCTTTCATTTGCTCTAGCTTGGAAATATCTTATGTTTAACGTGTAGATTTGAGAACTATGTGTTGCCCTGCTGTAGTACACATAGTTCAACTAAGGTTATTTTAAATATCGAATATTATAAGTCTTACAGAGAATTTCCTGTTAATTTTCATATACCGCATTGAACCGATCCAGCAAAGGAGACAGCCTATCCCATAGAAGAACGCAATTCTATCAAATGACCATAATTGCTGATCACCCTAGACGCACAAAGAAAACATAATGTCAGTACATTTAGTTGAAGTACACTTTAACAACTAAATAGTTTCCATTTGAAAGAATATATGTATATATAAAACGCCTTTTGAACACTTTTGAACTTATGTCATTACCCGTTTGTTGTTTTCATTATGAAGAAAGGTCTCGCCTCTGATAATAAAACCATCTCATACATGTAATAGTGACAGCAAAGACCACCATCGCGGAATATATGACCAGAAATTGTCTACGTTCTGCTGAAAACAACAACAACAACACACTCATGCATTTTACGCTCAATTACACTGAATACGAGCAATGTTTCAGAATAAAGTAGACAACAATCTATGATAAATACATATTATTACAAAAAGGACAGTGTAATGATTTGGAAATCTGTAGATTTAAAACAAAAACACAAAATATTAAAAAAATAACTCTGCGAATGTATTATGAATTAGATCACTACAACGATAAACCTTGTTTAGTTCAACAACATGTCCAGGGGAAATTACCGGGTCAATTCTTTGTACAGTAAAATTTATGAAAAATACTAATTAAAGAAATGGAATAAGCCGTGCATGTATGGAAACCAGCAGCGGTAGGGGATCACTTTCGCGTTTCTAGACCGTCATGGAATAACTGGGTAGTTTGTAAGTAAAGATTTTTATAGTTAAGTCCCACAATATGGTGTCGTTGGGGGTTGAAACTAGAAACGAGATATTTCATAGAAACGTGCCGCCCGAAATCAAGGCGGCACTTTAATCGGTAATATTAGCAACATACACACACACACGCACACACGCACGCACGCACGCACGCACGCACGCACGCACGCACGCACGCACGCACGCACGCACGCACGCACGCACGCACACACACACACACACACACACACACACACACACACACACACACACACACATACGTGCAAATGGTGCAAAGTCACTACACTACATTTTCTCCCGGAAACCCACTACCACTAGATCTAGCTATGCCAGCGATTTAATATTTGGAAAAATTATGTCAAATGGGCTGCTTTACTGAACGATGATTTTATTATTTCAATTTAATGTATTTTATCAAACTTATATTTTACCATGTTACCCACTACATACACGCTTCTGAAAAAAAAACACCGGGTGAATCACTACATTTATACACACTAGTTTGTCACTACATGTACACACACATTTTCCCAGACAACTCACTACTTACAATTATCTCAAAATATAACTACTGGACGCTATGAGTTTCAAGCAATACTTATTAGATTGATCAGGCAAACAAAGCCATTTATACACGCACTTGTTCAAAATCTCGATATTCCATGAAGTATAATTAGTAGATATACAGCTTGGTGTCAAACCGTTCCGATCCGAATACTTAAATATGATTTTTTGTATGAAACAGTCATTACTACAATACAAGTCTAGCTCTGATCACGACTATATATATATAATATATATGTTGCATATTTTAGATTCTAAGAGGATCCCCATTTACAATTATATCGAATGAATAATGCTTGTATAGTCACTTTTATCATATCCGGATTTTACTGGAAACACAGTTTGTCATTGTAATGAATATAAAAATATACACCAACTTCGGTCGCAATTAGCAGTAATAATATGCTATTCTCACAATATATTTTTACATATTTAGAAACGATGGAGGAATACCATTACAACGGTACCAAATAATGTATGGTCGGTTGGAAAAAATGTTGCTTGTATAACCCCTTTATCTTCCCGGGTTTTCCTTAATACATTGTTTTGTGTAAAAAATCATATTAATAGGCCGACTTTGGCCGCCCTAATATTATACCGACAAACACTATTTTTTACATCGTTAGAAACCTCATATGATCTTCTTTACAACGGTAGCATTTTATTAATATCGAAATTTATAATAATGTTTGTATAACCACTTTTACCTTTTCCGGGTTTTCCTTTAGGCATTTTGGTGTGTAAAAAAACACCCTCACAATAGGCCGACTTTGACCGCGATTTACAGGCTAACTCTTCTGACCCAGCCATACACTATTTTTAAATTGTAAGAAACTTTTGAGGTTCTTCTTTCCAACGGTACCATTATTATTCATATCGGACGAATAATAACCTTTTTTTACATTTTCCGTGGTTAACCTTAAAGATTTCCGAGTTTTCCGGATATTTCCGGGTTTTATACCTCGCCTACCATTTCCTAATGAGCCGTCCACATTTTTTTCAGATGCTTCATATCTAAATGTCAACCATTCCTTTGCAATTATCCAAATATTTCTATCAACATCGAAGCGTCATCAAGTTTAAGGCATTTAGACTGTCAAAATACATTGGAGTACATTGGCAAAGTTAGATCTCTTTACCAAATACCCCAGTAAAATATAAAATATTATGTAAATGTACTGCGCTCAAGAATGTGAAAACGTCAAAAACGACAGTAATAATAATAAAAAAAGACAACACGCATTTTTATATTAACGTATAACACAACTTTAAAAGATAAGTTGCATTAAGGATTATTGATACACGATGACATTTGGTTGATATTTTTATTTTAGTCAGAACTTTCCGAATCCAAAAAAGTCATTGATATTTTTGTAATTTCAAATCATAAAACGTCATCGTACGTCGTTCAACTCCAATAACCTGGGCGATGAAATAAACCATTAAGCGGAAACGGTAATCCATAAGTTGATATGGATAACGGGTGATGCCAGGATGTTAATAAACGTGTATTATTTTTTGTTTGAAATAAAATTATCAAATCTTATACAACCTAACTTAATGTACTTGATTAAAGCTCATACATGTATACAGTCATACTTATTAGCAATTAAGCCAAGCGGTTACGCATTTGACTGAAGATCCAAAGAGCCTCATTTTCTTCAATTGTTTTTTTTCGCAACTAAATGTTCTTCTTAAAATACTTTAATTATAAAAACATTTGTTGTACATCATATATTGATAATCCTTTCGATGCATTATATATTATTTTATACACCTATTAAAAATCGGATTTTGGGGCAAAATCGGGGTTCGAAGTACCCTTAATAAAGAGGGCTGAAATCTCTAAACTGTTCAAATACGTTAATGTACGTACGTGAAAATAAATTGCAAAGCATAAAAATAACTATATAATGTGAAAAACGTTCAGAAAGAACCTTGGTACACAATCAGCAGTACATGTATATGTTATATTTTAATTAACCGTACACAACGTGTTTTTATTTTGCTTTTTAACATTATCTTTGCATAATTGCGTACAAGTAGTCTGGTACAATCTGGCCAAAATATTTATTAAAAAAAATCACAATAATTAAAATGTGAAATTGAATTTACTGGATAAATAGTCACGTTCTTTCATTAATCTTAACGTGTTTGTTTCTTTAATCCAACGTTTAGTTATTTTACGATCATTTTGGCAACACAATATGAAACTACTACACCCCGATCAGAGATCTTTTACTTTGCAGTTGTTTGATGCCTATCCTTATACTATGTGTTGTAACTTGTCATGCGCAACTCAATTATGTATAAAGGTTTTCATAAGATAACAGTAATTTGCGAACTTCTCAGCACAAATCTGTAAATTTTACAAAACAATTTGAGTAAAATATGTGTTTATAATGAACATTGAATATCGATTTTAGAACGAAAATGAATGAGCATAGATTTTATTCAAAATGTATGGTTATTTTCACCTATTTTTGCAACATTTTTATTTTGCTTTGTGAACTGTTGTACTTAAATAATTGTATGCATGTCTGGACATAGAATTTTAGTTTATGGTGACCATGTAGACACAAATTATTTCCCAAAAAGTGTTTTCATTGTTACTATTAACATAGTTGCGATCTTTATTTTAAAATGAAATCTTAAGCAGGAGAATGGCCATGAATGAAAGATCGGGAAAAAGGGTATTCCATCCCTCATAATCATTGCGTGTAATATCGTGTTATCCCGGTGTATGTTTGAGAGCCATGGACATCACAAACAAAGCAATACTAAATCGTCTCCATGACGTTCTGTTTGAGAAGTTGATGTCCATCGCATACAGCGGTCTACCGATATAAGGCGGACTCACGTTCTTATTATAAATCAAAGGTAAGCGCTTTTTATATAGATTATTTTTTTATTCAATCGACATACGTATCAAACGATATAACCATGCTTCGTGTCTTATTACTGTTCACTGAATTTCAAATTATTTACCGTAATAGTTTAAATAATTAAAATGCGTGTGAAGACATTTTTTATTGTAATTCACGTTGTAAAAAGCTGCATAGCAGATCGCCCGATAAGTCGTTCTGTCAGCTTAAACAAACCGAAGCATTCAATTAAAATTTTGCAAAATGTTGTTAAATGTTAAAATCAACACATGTCATACCACGCTGTATGGATAATTAGGTGGACACCCACTGTATGTAAATATATATGTTCGTATTATAAAATATTGGCTTAAAGTTGTTAATAGTAAACATATTATCATGCAAACTGTGTATAACCAAGCAATCAATGTTTGTAATAAACGGTTTACAAAATGGGTATCTAATGTACAAAAAAGTTGTTAAATGATTATTGATTTTCTAATACATTCGAAAATGTAAATACGATTAGTACAAATTCGTTTTTATGTGAATTTAAATGTAGAATTATAGAAACATTTAAACAAGAATGGTTTGACAATATGAATAATAGTTCAGTTTTAGATATGTATAGGGTACTCAACACATCACTAGAATATGAAACGTACTTAGATTTACTGACAAAAAGAGAACTTCACTATACTGCTGCCAAAAAGTTTGCGTACATACATACCCCAATGTAGTAAATTCCAAAGTTGTATGCCAGTGTTGTGACTTGTCTAGTGTGTATGCCAATTTCATGACTTACATAGTGTGTGTGCCACTGTAGTGATTTGCATAGTTTGTATGCCAATGTAGTAACTTCCAAAGTTTTATGCCAGTGTAGTGACTTGCCTTGTGTGTATGCCAATTGCATGTCAATGAAGTAACCTATTTAGTTTGTATGCCAATGTAGTGACTTGCCAAGTGTGTATGCCAATTTTATGACTTACATAGTGTATGCGCCACTGTAGTAACTTGCATAGTATGTATGCCAATGTAGTAACTTTCATAGTTTTATGCCAGTGTAGTGACTTTCCTAGTTTGCATCACTGCATGCCAATTTCATGACTTACATTGTGTGTGTGCCACTGTAGTGACATAGTTTGTATGAAAATGTAGTAACTAACTTAGTGAGTGTGTATGCCAGTGTAGTGACTCTCCTAATGTGTATGCCAATTTCATGACTTACATTGTGTGTGTGCCACTCTAGTGACTTATATAGTGTTATGCAAATGCAGTACCTTCCAAGGTTTTATGCCAGTGTAGTGAATTGCCTAGTGTGTATTACTGCATGCCAAATTCATGACTTACATAGTGTGTGTGCCACGGTAGTGACTTGCATAGTTTGTATGAAAATGTAACTAACTTAGTGTGTATGCCAGTGTAGTGACTCGCCTAATGTGTATGCCTATTTCATGACTTACATTGTGTTTTTGCCACTGTAGTGACTTGTATAGTGTTATGCAAATGTAGTACCTTCCAAAGTTTTATGTCAGTGAAGTGGCATGCCTAGTGTGTATCATTGCATGCCAATTTCATGACTTACATAGTGTGTGTGCCACTGTAGTGATTTGCATAGTTTTATGCCAATGTAGTAACTTCCAAAGTTTTATGCCATTGTAGTGACTTGCCTAGTGTGTATGCCAATTTCATGACGTACATAGTGTGTGTGCCACTGTAGTGATTTGCATAGCTTGTGTGCCAATGTAGTAACTTTCATAGTTTTTATGCAAGTGTAGTGACTTGCCTAGCGTGTATGCCAATTTCCTGACTAACATAGTGTGTACCACTGTAGTGACTTGCATAGTCTGTATGCCAATGAAGTAACTAACTTAGTTTGTTATGCCAATGTAGTGACTCGCCTAGTTTGTATGCCAATTTTATGACTTACATAGTGTATATGCCACTGTAGTGACTTGCATAGTTTGTATGCCAATGTAGTAACTTCCAAAGTTTTATGCCAGTGTATTGACTCGCCTAGTGTGTATGCCAATTTCATGACTTACATAGTGTGTGTGCCACTGTAGTGACTTCCATAGTTTGTAGGCCAATGAAGTAACTATCTTAGTTCGTTATGCCAGTGTAGTGACTTGCATAGTTTGTATGCCAGTGTAGTGACTTGCCTAGTGTGTATCCAAATTTCATGACTTACATAGTGTGTGTAATACATACGCAGGCGATAGTATTTATGATGTTCGCAATAAAATTACGAGCGCACGCTTTAGTTACTATGTGAGACCGATAGCTATTACGTGCGCATGCGATAGCTATTACATGTGCACACAAGAGTGATAACGTGCGCAATAATATTACCCACCGCTATTAAATGCATATACAAATTGACAAGAGTCGTGATGTAATCTGCTTGCTATGAGTTTTTTAAACTAACAGCGGTGACGAATACCACTGGGGCAGCCTTGCGCAGACGCCGTACGTTTTCCGCATAGATTGCACTATATTAGGGCAATATGATTTAAAATCACGTACTATTTCACAACTTCATCATTTTCATAAATATACAGATTTTTTATTTAAGACTCAAAAGAATTATATAGCGTATATACAATTATATTATTGTCAAAAACATCAAATCAATCACAGTGTTGACAACACTTAGATGACCAGGTAGAGTAAAACAATTTTCTAGCTGAAGATGTCTCACAGTTTAGTAACTTGTATTTTAGTATCGGATTCAGACTCTAAATGTTTGTGAAAAGGGACGCAGGATCCAAAACAAAGCTTATTTTTATTTTTTGGCAACCGACCATCGAAAACAGTGTGACCCATCACTGAGGACAGTGTGATCCATAACTGAGGACAGTGTGACCTGTCACTAATGACAGCGTATTATAGGTCGACATGTCTACATGTATTTAAAATATGTCTTAAGTTAAAACATGTAAATATACATTTGCATTGCAATGTTGATAAGCAAGCTTTTAACAGACGCTATATCCTTATGTATGTTGGTTTGGTGGCTGCTTTCTGACATCTTATAGGTGTATAAGCAGGTTTGAAGGACGCCAACACATCACGCCGATGGCTCCGACCCTAAACGTTTTCTAGCGCGTCTATACAGCGCCTGTAGAGATAACGATGCCAAAGATGTGTTTCTACGGCGTTTCATACGCACTCTCTTTATAGCCTCTTGCAAAAGTCATATTCAATGCATTTGAACGGCGACCCTATTTGAAATAAGGTCAAAGTAATCGCGGCGACATGGCGCCTATGCCTAGTCGCTGCGCCAAACGTTGCCGGCGACTGCATAACGAGCACCTTTGCGTTCTGTGTATATCTTGGAGGTCGTGAGTGCGCCATGCAAAGACCGATATGCTGAAACTGGGATATAATGGTTCAGCGATATTAAGAGAGCTATTTCATAAGTGATAGTAAATACGCGAGTACGCGATAGTTATCACGTGCACACACTTAAATTATTATGTGCGTTACACTATTATAACGTGCGCTCTTGATAGTATTACATACGCGGGCGATAGTATTGATCATGTTCGCAATAAAATTATGAGCGCACGCTACAGTTACTGTGTTAGAATGATATAGCTAATACGTGCGCATGCGATAGCTATTAAGTGTGCACGTAAGAGTGATAACGTGCGCATGCAATAGCTATTAGATGCACACGCGATAGCTGATCAATGAGAATAGGTGTTCGTTAATTTTTACTTAAGCTTTTGAAGTATTTATAAAATGATTGCTTATCACATAGGGTACGATTTTATAAAAGAAATATTTAACTTCATAATTGTAAAGGATTGTTAATGTGACACTTCGAGTGCACAGAACATCATTTGCAGTAGTGCATCGTTTTGAATAATATATATATATATATATATATATATATATATATATATATATATATATATATATATATATATATATATTTATATAGAAAACAAGAGCTGTCACCATAGGATAACTTATGCCCCCTATAAACGCTTGATAGAAGTTATGAGCTTTGTTCGAAACATAAACGCAGATTTTGAAACTTAAACGCGGACCCTAAGTTCAAGGTCAAGGTCACAGGGGTCAAAATTTGTGTGCGTATGGAAAGGTCTTGTCCATATACACATGCATACCAAATATGAAGGTTATATCTCAAGGGACATAGAAGTTATGAGCATAATTCGAAAAATAAACGCAGATTTCGAAACCTTAACGCGGACCCTAAGTTCAAGGTCAAGGTCACAGGGATCAAAGTTTGTGTGCATATGGTGCCTTGTCCATATTCACATGCATAGCAAATATGAAGGTTATATCTCAAGGGACATAGACGTAATGAGCATTTTTCGAAACCTAAACGTAGATTTCGAAACCCAAATGCGGACCCTAGGTTGAACGTCAAGGTCACAGGGGTCAACATGTTTGTGCGTATGGAAAGGTCTTTTCCACATACACATGCATACCAATTATGAAGGTTATATCTCAAGGGACATAGTAGTTATGAGCATTTTGAGAAACCTTAACGCAAAGTGTGACGGAAGGACAGACGGACGGACGGTCCGATCACTATATGCCCTCCTTCCGGGGCATAAAAATCGATTATCGTTAAAGGCACTGTAGTTGCGTATAGTTTTTATTTACACGGTTATTATAATAGCAAAATTCATGTTCGACTGCAGACGTCTATCGCAAAACGGACCTTATGATTATTTTTTTCCTTACGATACCTATTTTAAAACATTTCTATATTTGAAGTACCCGTTAATTATATTAAAGACATACAATCAATTAAATGTAAATGAAAGATTTGGATATATCTGGCATTCAGCGAGTGACCTTCATTTATAAACTTGACAGGCTGCATCATCGAATGAGCAACCAACTATACAAGATATATATGTACATTTATATACAATATGAACTTAATCCGTAATAACTCATAACAATAAGTTACTGTATTTATTCTTGATTTTCAGATACATGTTAATTATTCGATTGTGTATATTAATCAGTAGAATGCAAATTGTCAAATAGTCAAATAATATCAATCTGTAATTCAATTCTATCCGCAATTGTATAGAAATACTGTGTAAGTGTAAAAAAGACCGAATAGCCAAAACATCAATTATTATTCAACTAAAACTGTTTTTATTTAATATTAATTTATTGACTGTTGAAACACTTGAATTCAAATGAACAAACATTTTGCGCAATACATATGCAATTTTGAAAACTAGCCCAGGAAGTTATATTTATGACAAGTGATTTTAATTAAAAAAGATTAGACAATACTCATCTTAGATATCTGATTCATTTTGAACAGTAACTTTATACAACATAGAGCAAAATGATTAGAAAAGTACACTGTATTTGATAAATAACTAACTTGGTCAAAAAAGCAACTAAACTGAACAGTCGTTAAACATAAGCTACACAAAGGAGTCACTGATCAGAATCGGGAATAAAATTTTGCGGACACATTTAGTAATGAAGCTTCATATTGTGTTTTTTTAATGAGGCAAGCAGTAGTTGTACACAATATTTGATTCATATAATTTCATAGTTGAGCAGGTAATTTTACATTATATATTTATTAAAGCAGTCAACAAAGCCTCATCCTTGAAAAGAAGCAATTTATTGCAGCATATAGTAAAGCGACCAGTGTGCCATGACACTGGTATAAGGCAACAACATATTTTGTTTTTATTTAGATTTTTCAGTCATAAAACGGTTTTGTTTAAATGTTGTATCACTGTCAATGAGATGAATTGTAAGTCTTCAACTTGATGTACAAGCTCTGCACACAGATGTATTCCAGAAAGTAGGCTTTATGGAGGTCGCCTTTAGTGCTGCTCTAGATGGGGAACTGATCATGTGTCAGTGGTTCCCATCTCCAGGGCATCTGGCCTTCTCATGGGCGCTGGCAGTGACTTGGGCGCTACCAATCGAGCCAACTGAAGGGTGAGCACCTGTTCCAGCAAGATCCTCTCCCTGCACTTTCCATGAGCACTGCACATGAAAACTGACACAAAAACTGCATGAAATATTCATTTTATTTCAGTATTTGCCTTATAATAAGACACTGAAGATATGAACATCAGATTCTGTAGTTGAAAAAAGATGCACACTCGTTGAAAACAAACCCTTTTCTTTTTAAATTAAAAAAGGGTAATAATTATAATTAATTGCCAGGAGAAAGTGATGGGCCTTTTTGAAGCGTAAAGCTAATGATGGTGTCCTAATGATAAATCACATAAAGTAAAAATACATAATATGTCACTGCCAGCGTATATTGCGTATGTGTGTGTGTGTGATAGAGAAAATGTCAAAAAATTAATAACTATTTTAATATGAATATTAAATATCACACACTATGACAACATATACTATTATTTGTATAATTTATATGCACATTATGTAAGTTGCTGCTTATATGGGATCCCCATCAGGATTTGAACCTGGATTTCCTCTCCATATGGAAAGGTGTGTTTGCTTACACTATAAGGATTTTTCCAGTAACAGCAATATTGTTTACAATTATTTCTGTCAACTACATTTACTATTATCAACTAGTATAAAAATGTAAAACAAACAGATAAAGTCAAATACATGTACATGTGTACAAAGTACACGTGCTTGGAAAGTGGAATTATTTTATCCCAAATTTATTCAAGAAAGAGTAATGTACAAAAACATTATTTAGCTTAATAATAAAATTAACAATAATGTTACAGATATTAACACTTAAATTGTTCTTTTCAAAGTTTCCATGATAAATTAATTAAGAATACATCAAAATTTACATTGGCTAATGTTGCTACTGATGATTCAAGGGAAAACAATTTTTAATTTTCAACAACTAAACAGTTTCATGTACTCGTAACTACATACCTACCAAGCAGTTAAGGTGTGCTGGTTTATATTCGCCGGCTGAATGCCCGTTTCTTACATCACAAGCTGAATGTTGACTATCATCTTCTGTATGTAGTTGTAGCCTTGGGGAAGCCATCATTGGTGATGGAACCCGAGAAGTTAGCACACAACTACTCCGCAGGGAATCTGCCAGGTGGCTGGACAAAGGTGATGGGGCAATGCACATCTGTAATTGTTATGTTTAAGTTTATGGTTTATACAATATGAATATTTTACACCGCACTTATAACTGAAATCAAACACAGTTTGAACTGGATATATATATACGTGTATATGCTTGCTTATTTGCTATTGTTAGTCCAAACATTAACATATGAAAAATGAAATAATTTAATGTGATGTTTGAACTCCAGGAATGATCTGTATCTGAGATGTCTTCTGTGACTTGAAGCCACAATCAATCCAACATTAATTTTTATTTAAAATAAATCGCCAGTTATAAAGTCTATGACAGTTATACATTGAAGTAATTAATCATCTAAACGCTTCATACATTTTTAAACCAAACCAATAAACTTTTCTTATCAATACCTTATTACAGTACATGAACTAACTACAAGACGAGAATCTAAAAAAACTACTGACCACCAAAAATGTCAAAACATATTTACAAACTCAACATTTGAGTGTTTTGGACAAGTTCTTCCTCGGATAAAATAAGAAATGTGAAGTATATGCATTTACGCATATAGTACTGTACATATTTTTCTAAAATATTTAACTCATTACAATTAATATATTATCAAAACAAAAAATGCTTACACTATTTGTCTCGAATCATAAGAAACATTAAAAACATTTACTAACACATGTTCCATATAGGTGAAAATACAATACAAAAATTTTAGGTTTCAATTCACTCTTATTAAAATATAATAACATTACGAACAGCTAAACTAAATAATGGTCTCACAGTGACAAATGTATATATAACAAGTATTTAATCATTTTGTTATAAAATGTACCTTGTTGGAATGATATGCCACACTCTTTAAAAGGCAAACTTTTTGCGGTTTGTCAGATCCGAGCCAAATATTTGCACAGCGGTTACCTCATGACTCTCAATCACATCTCAGATGATCTGTCCTCTGACAAAGTGCCGGAGGGCTGTCTGGGCTAACTATGGTGACCTTAAGCCGAATCGAACGTAGCTGCCTAGAAGGTAACCGATGCAGACTCATCACTGTACATGTAACAACATGACATAAGAAAACAGATTGAGCCACATACATTAATTTTAAAATGTAAACATTGTGACTGTCACTGTCATCCAACTTGTGCATGTGAGGTTGATCAACCAGTTCCAAAATAATAGAACTAGCTGGATGTATATGTAAACCTTTTTTTTTCAACATGTTTCACACCAAAGAATATCTTGCTCCAAGCTGTTTTGCACCTCCATATGTATAAATTCCTTCTTTATTTGAATCTAACCTTTGAATGTGGGGTTTATGGACAAATTCCCTATAAACTGAACTAGCCTGAGGTACATGAAATCTTTTTTTTCAAAAGGTTTTACAGAAAAGAATACCTTTATCCATGTAGTTTTGAACTCCATGCGTCAGTTCTGGATGTAGGCCATCTGGTTCAACATCTTAGTCGTGGACACTGCAGTCATCAAGAACTGTATAATATTATTATAACAAGGGACAAAATTGTCACAAAACCAGGTTTTCATTGTGAAAAAAAAATCTGATAAAGGGAGAAAAACTCAAACTGAACTTTTGAAATGAACAAACAAAACTAACCCCCTTTGTAAGTTTGTTTTTAAAAAAAATCTATTTTTAGTCGTGGCGACCTTGACATTGGAGATATTGACGTGATTCTTTCGTGCGACACGCCGTCCCATGATGGTGAACAAATGTGCCAAATGATTTTAAAATCTCACAATGAATGACATAGTTATGGCCAGGACAAGCTCATTTATGGCCATTTTTGACCTTTGAACTCAAAGTGTGACCTTGACCTTGGAGATATCGACGTAATTATTTCGCGCGACACACCGTCCAATGATGGTGAACAAATTTGCCAAATGATTTTAAAATCTGACAATGAACGACATAGTTATGGCCCGGACAAGCTTGTTCCGCCCGCCCGCCAGCCAGCCAGCACGTCAGCCAGCCAGCCCGCCCGCATTCGCCAATCTAATAACCAGTTTTTTCCTTCGGAAAACCTGGTTAATTTTTCCTTCGGAAAACCTGGTTAAAAACCTGGTTAAAAAGTAATATCTTATTTAATTAGGACAGTGAAAAGTCAAACTGAGGACAGTGTAGCATTCAAATAGGGACACGCAGCAATGCAATGCGGTGTAGTTATATGTGACCCATCCTGTTCAATTTAAGTGGATAACTGGCACATATTGCAGATAAAAGTTTTTATGAGCCCCACTTTAAAGGGGCCTTTTCACAGATTTTGGCATTTTTTAACTTATTCATTAAATGCTTCATATTGATAAATGTAACATTGGATCGTAAAAGCTCCAGTAAAAAATCAAGAATAAAATTAAAAAAAGGAAAAGAACATGGCCCGGAGCAGGTTTCGAACCAGTGACCCCTGGAGTCCTGCCAGAGTCCTGAAGTAAAAACGCTTTAGCCTACTGAGCTATTCCGCCGAGTACACATACTTGACGTATTTATACCTTATATAAGCAATATTCGTAGTTTCACAAAATTTAACGACAAAAACAGAACTCTCCAAATTATTCAATCGTTTCGCGTTGCAACGCTTTATAATTTTTAGGTTTTAAAATCGTCAAAAGATGCATATAATGGCTATATTAGACCATGGTAAATGTTCAGTATTACTGTTTCCTCACAAATATCATAACTAAAACGAAAATTTGCGGATCTGAAACAACTTTTTTCAATTTTGTCAATAAACCAAAGCGTGAAAAGATCCCTTTAAAGACAAATTTAATCCCTTAGCCAACAATATACATGGCACAGACAAATTCATTCTTTGAAAAGCTCAATACCTTATAAACATTAGAAAAAACTTTTTTACGCATGCCACAATGTTCAAAGAGAATTGTCTACATAACAAAATGACAAATATCCAAAAAATTGTCACAGATTCAAACAGAAATATGTCCAAATGACACAGGTGCCCTACATTCCACTTATGTCTGAAAACTCCAATAATGTCAAAACATGTATTATCATTACCGGTACTCACATATCCTTAAAATATAGCTTTCAGTTATAATTTTTGATTGTCTCAGTGGTAACATGTTTGATTTTGTTACCAAAAGTATATAGTCAAAATTCCTTGGACCAGTTTTATTAAATATAGTAATTATAGTCCTAGGCTATGACAGATTTTCACACAATAGTATTCATAATGCCTTCAAAAATTAACACACTACTTAATACAAAGTACTCATTCACAGGGCTTTTTTTCCTATTTTTGTGGAGCGGCCTTGGCCCCAACCCTCCTTTTGTGAAAAAAAGAGTCGCGAACAGTTCAAAATTGTGAACAAATGAGTCAAAACTGTTCAAAATTGTGAAATAATGAGTCGTGAACTTTCTTAAGTTTTGAAAATTTGAGTCACAAACTTCTTGAAATTGTGAAATTTGAGTCGCCAATTTCTCAAATTTGTGAAAAACGCCCATTCTCACAGAAGGAAAAAGCCCTGATTTAGCTATCTATGATGCATGTTGTTTTATCACCATGATCCGTACAAATTATTTATCTCAGAGTCCTCACTTCTTTGAGTATTGCAGACTGCCTGAGCTGGGTAATGTAGTCAAGTGAATTTCTCCAAGCTCCGACATCAGTGTATAAAGCAAACTTGTCCTGAAGATTAAAAAATTTATTACTAAAACACATAAAAAATACAAATTATACTCATGAACTTAATGAAGAGCTTGAAAACTGTATAGATCTCATGTCAAATTAATTAATTATGCTGTAATAGCTTGCATAGTGAGTACTGTGTAGTGACTTGCATGGTATGTAATGGCTTGCATAGTGTGTACTGTGTAGTGACTTGTATAGTGTGTACTGGCTTGTTGCATAGTGAGTACTGTGTAGTGACTTGCATAGTGTGTACTAGCTTGCATAGTGTGTACTGTGTAGTGACTTGCATGTGTGTACAAACACTCAAGCCACTAGAGCCTGCATTGTCATGGGTTATCACTTTGGGAGCCACCAATTAAAGCCTCTATAACGCTCACAGTCAATGAAAATTTTGTAAAGTATTTCGTAAAATAAAGTAACACCTTAAAAATCAGTGTTCCTTATAGCAATAGCCACAATTTCAATGCTGGATGTGGTATGATAACATATATTTTGTAGATACAAAATGCTCGTTTTTATTTATTTGTGACACAATTAATTCCATGTTATTAAATCGAATTAAATATGTAAAACAAGAATAAAAACGCGCATTTTGTATCTACAAACATCTATTTTATCAGACCACGTCTGGCGTTGAAATTTTGGCAATTTCCATAAGATACAATGATTTTAATTGTTTAGCTTTATTTTACGAAATATTGAACAAAATTTTCCTTCATTTTGAGTAGTAATGTTTCTTTAAGCATT
Source organism: Dreissena polymorpha (assembly GCF_020536995.1). Taxonomy (NCBI): domain Eukaryota; kingdom Metazoa; phylum Mollusca; class Bivalvia; order Myida; family Dreissenidae; genus Dreissena; species Dreissena polymorpha. The sequence continues at coordinate 16,843,149 of NC_068363.1, read as the reverse complement.
GACAAATATAACAATGTAATTTCATGTATTTCATAAAGAAAGCAAGTTGAAAGATCCCCCAAAAGGGCAGTAAATGAAACCAGTAGATAAGAATTACTAGTAGCATATACTACACCTACAGAGCATTTTAGGTCAATTTAGTATAACCCTTAATTCTTAAAACTAAGTTAGTATCAAACAATAATCTAGTATTCAGGAAGTGTTATGCCAGTGATTTTATTATCTTTTTTAAAGTGATTATCAAATTAGAATTGAGTACTTACTTTATAACTGCATTTCTTGTATAAACAGAATGATGAGAGGGGAACGCTACCTTAGATTGGGTAGAGTTTTTCATCAGATACAGTGACATAAATAAAATTAACCAAATAAAGTAAATAAACATATTTCAATTTAAAATTGAATAAAAGTTCAGAACAATCATTGCTTTCAAATGAACAATAAGCTTGTGTTAAAGCAACGATTAGTTTTCATCTGAACATACAAGTTAAATTGACAGTTGGTTTAAAGTACATAACCCTAATAAACGATGGAAGAAATCTACATCAGTACTTGTTTATTTATTGCTTATGGAAGCACTTTTTTTGTCATTCAATGCTTTCGTGTCTGCTTTCAAGTTTTATTGTCATTTTAATCTGATTATTTTGCAAATAACTGATAGGAAAGATCAAATGTACATACTTTAATAAACCAGATATGTTTACAATGCTACTAGCACTGTCTTTTAAAAATGCCTACAGGTTTATCGCTATGAATTAGAACAGGAAAAACTATTTCTTTACATTCACATTATCGACTTTCTGAACAATGTAACAAGAGCTAAAAATCTAGTTTCAAGCTCTTTATTGTTAGTTATCTTTATTAAGACAGCTTCCGATTTTCTTGCACTCATATTTGCTGTGCTCTTATTTGTTGCAACACAGTAAATATGGCTCGAGGATTGATACGGACAGGATTTTGTCAATTATTACAGATCAAACTGCTTAACGTGACTAATTGTTAAGTTTTGATATCAATCTAATTTTTTTTTTATAAGAGTTGTAAGCGAATAAAATTGATTGCTTGCTCAAAAACACAGTTTTGTAGCTAAATGCAACATGCGTCATATTACACAATGCCATGAAAAATAATCTACAGGGTTTAAATACTTACCTTTCCGTTGTTTAAACTTCAAGTAGGCAATGGACTGGTCTCACGCCTGGCTTGGATACTATAACGTCACAGCTTTTCGAACTGCAGTTTAAAAATAACAATACTGTTTGGATTTCAAAACATGTTTCAAATTAAATAGCGACATTTCATTTATATATTTACTGTATTATTATATATTATGCCCTGACAAGCTGTGTTGGAAGGCATAGGCTATTTTGTAATTTATATGTATAATCCCAGTAATGTGTTTGTACATGTACTATTTAGTTTATATATTAGAGCACAAAATACACATTAGGCATATTTTTATTTTCCTTGAAAACAAGATGCTGTGCTCACTGCCCACACAGGCTTATTGCTCGTGTAGGATGACCCATTTCTAATATTTTAAGTACAAACTATGTCAAGGCCAAAGTGAGGTTGGCTTATATGCGTCATTAGGCCATTATTTGACTAAAATTGGATATCATTAGTATTTCTCCAGACGCAATAATAGTTGATGAACAACTTTTCAACTCAGCAATTATTTTTTCTACAAAAGGCAGTTTTAAATTGTAACCCTATTTTAAAAAACACACAATCAAAGTAAGCAAAATTCATGTCAAGATTTCACATTTTAGGAATTATTGCAAAACAAAAAGAAATGGAAAGCCCTATCAAATATCGATAATATTTAAATTGCTCTAATTGCTTATTGATTGCTCAGCACACAAAAAACCATAGTGTCAAATTTAAGTCAAGTTAAAGTATTCTATATTAGATCTTTATTTAAGCAACAATGGTTTATAATATTCTAAGCGAAATATGTTATATTATACATTGAAAATATTTATATGTGCTTTATTATTTGCCAAAATTCAATTTTGATAATCATTTGGATTTTTATGCTATTGTATGCACTATGGGATAATGCAAATTGGTGTTTTTTGATTATCAGGACCAGTACATGCATATTCAGTATCAAACAAGTGGGCTTTGAGGGTAGCCAGTCCTGTGGACCGTCCCCTCCCAACAGTAAAGGTCAATCCCTGCGCTAGACCATCCTATGGACGGATTTACTGATGGCCAACACAATCATTATATGTGTCCTGCATCAAGATGTCAGAGGCATAAAAAAACTCTGTATAAATAAAACTGTAACTTTTAATGACTTAACTTTGTTTGCTACCTATCAGCAGTGTGCGAAATTCGCACTAGCCTGAAGGGTTTTGGCTAGTGAAAATCCATTCGGGCTAGTGGGAACAATTTAAACATTTATATAGTCGGGCTACTAAGAAATTTTACTTTTTATATATGTAAGAATTTGGGCTAATACTTTAAAATCTGAATTTCGCACACTGTATCAGTATATGAAACATAGCAGCAAATATGACACAACAACTTAAATTTCCTTCTCACAAAATGACTAGAAGACTTTGATCACATTATAACTGCAATGCATTGTAGTTAGTTCAGTTTTAGATAATCAATATTTTATGTATAAAGGTTTGCTTAAGTGGCATCTCTATAAAACCTTCAACAGGGTATATCTATTGCTGTAATTCAATAGCATGAGATGATCCTTAAAATGACTGCCAAAATAAATGAAATAATGTTATGTACACATACTTTCCTATCAAACAGTATGGAATGACCAATGGAAATCTGTTGCCATCTTCTTCAGTTCGTGTCTATTATCTCGATCTTCTCAGTAATCGAGAATTGTTTATGTTTGCGTGTGACAGTATTATGCGTATCCATTTTTGCGATGTATTTCGTGTACAGAGACAGAATGACCAGTTGCGAAATTTAACGACTTATAGTACAGTAAACTGCCATTATAACCTATGCAGGGACACTAATTAGTTATTTCTTAAATATTAAAAACAACCCCGGCTGTGTGCAAACAACACTGTCACTAATCGACTGTTTTCATGCTTCATTGCATGCCATAGTAGGCCGCATTACCGGTCTGCGATAAATGGGCGTTACAATGTACTTCAAACAATCTTGGTAGAGTTCCAACAGACGATGCTTCATGCCAAATATCTATTAAAGTCTTAAACCTTGCAGTTTTAGAGAGATTTTTTTTCCTTTCGGTTGGCATACAATTCTTTGAAAAACTTTCACTCTTGGCAATTTACATCAAGACTGGCCCATCGATTTAGTAGGAGATGTCATTTAAGTAAAAATGTTGACACACGACCCCCCTAGACGGAAAAAGACAGGTCATAATAGCATAGATGAGCTAAAAAATAACAGGTTTTTTTTTTAAATTGGGAATTTTGGGGTACGAATTGAGAAAAACTAGGCATATTTGGCATTGGGAAAGGGTCCGACTATCGGACCCATGAAGGCAGTAGAAACAGGCCTCAGGCAGTTCATCAGGAAGTTAGAGGACAGCCAATTTTGGGACAGACGGATCATCTAGTAGTGGGGGTGTAAAAAGGGCCATTTAGAGGAAACATTTCTTTATTAATAAGTACCTTTTTCCTCCATGGATATGGTCCTGCACCATAATTATACACAACTTCTTCTCTGCACGAGAGATGACACTGGCACAGTCACCTGTAGCGTCTGTCCAGTGGCAGAATGTCACGGAGGGCAACAACATACAAGCTTGGTAGACCCTCCTCCTCAAAGCACTGCACTTTGCAATTGGGGTGTGTGGAGTCATTTACAAGCCTTCCAAAACTGCCATCTTCTGTAGTTTCATCAAACCTAATTGAAAGAGAAATAAACAATAAAAGATTGTAAAAGTTAATCAATATTATACATATTTAACCATATAGTATATAAAATTTATAAATATTTTATATTTATATGCAAGTCACTACAGTGGCACATACACTATGTAAGTCATGAAATTGGCATACACACTAGGTGAGTCACTAAACTGGCATAAAAAACTATGGAAGTTACTACATGCACATTGGCATACACACTATGCAAGTCACTACAGTGGCACATACACTATGTAAGTCATGAAATTGGCATACGAACTAGGCGAGTAACTACAGTGGCACACACACTATGTAAGTCATGAAAAAACACTAGGTGAGTCACTACACTGGCATACAAACTAAGCTAGTTACTTCATTGGCATACAAACTATGCAAGTCCCTAAAGTGGCTTACACACTATGTTAGTCATGAAATTGGCATACACAACTAGGCGAGTCACTACACTGGCATACAAACTAAGCCAGTCACTTTTGTTTATACCACATTTATATTGCGCCATTTTCATACTCGATATGTGCGTTCAAAGGCGCTTTACATTTTGCCCTGATCACTGGGTCATAAGTCGTCCGTTAACATCTTGGCGCAGTATGCAGCCACTGCACATTGGCTTATTTCCCTCACAGGTACCCATTTATACACCTGGGTGGAGAGGAGCAGATGGTGGGATAAATTTTCTTGCTCAAGGAAATTTCAGTGGTCAGGGCGGGATTCGAACCCGGGACATCTCGATCCCTAAGCCAGCGTCCTAACATTAGACCACTGCTCCCTCTAGTTACTTCATTGGCATACAAAATATGCAAGTCACTACAGTGGGCACACACCTATGTAACTAAGTCATGAAATTTGCATACACCGCTAGGAACGTCACTACGCTGGCATACAAACTATGGGACTTAATAAGTTATAACATTTGCATAAAAACTATGCAAGGTCACTACAGCGGCAGACACCTAGGCATGTCAGTAATTGGAATACACACTAGGCAAGTCACTACACTGTCATACAAATTAAGTTAGTTACTACGTTGGCAAACAAACTATGCAAGTCACTACAGCTTACAAACTACTCCTATAAATATATATCGACCTCATATTGTTGAACGTCCATTTACAATAGCATCGTTTCAACAAGTTAAGAAAAGTAGGAAGCTTTAACGGCTGCAAACAGTGCAGATGATCATGCAAGAGTTACTTAATATAAAATATAAACATTATTTTACTAGTTGCATTACAATAAAGTTAATAAAAACTTACAAGTAATGCTATTCCAGATCTAAAAACACTATCATTGTTCCATTCCGATTGTACCGTATGGCACTGTGTCAATTGAAAGTTGCATTGTTTAACGTCATTGGTCGGTTATAAATAACTTGTTTCTCTATACATAGGATTATACGAAGGACTTGACGAAATTAATACCAGGAATGCCTAATTGATTTTTGGTTAGAACTTTAATCTTGCCATGTGTGTAATTAATATTATCATGTGTGTTTATTAATATTATTAATTATATTATACTTATTTTTGTATTTCATTTAGAAATATATTGTGTAGACCTGTTAACTAACTGATTTTAGCAAAACATAAGGGCCTGCAGACAGAGAACTGCTATAATATTTTTGTTCAAAGTAGTTCTATAATTGAGAGTAACAGATAAATACAATTTGTGTGTTATGTTGTTTTTTTTCTCAAAATGTATACAAAAAGTTATATTCTAATATAATTCTCACACTTCTTTTAAGGAGCTATCGTAATTCAAGTAGGCGCGGTTGATGATGGGAATGTTCTGGTGCTGGGGCAGCTAAAGTTTTACCTTTGTTTATTTTACTAATACTAATTTTATGTATAAGCAAAGATTAAACAAAAAACTGAAATTAACTTGAAATCAATTTATTTTTATTATTTTTTATTTTAATTATTTTGACTATGCCTACGAACATGAATTGATCGGAAACATTTGAATGTAAGCCGATTCTTCATATGAGCCAATTTTGCAGAAAGTAGATCGTCAACATAGTCCGCCTGTAAAGTGTTGTTTAGAAACATACAAGTATTTATGTTTGGCATAAGTGTTAATTTTAGAGATAGTTGCTATAACAAATTACACAAGACAGGTCCTTGCAAGACATTGCACTGTATCAGAATCATGTACAATAAAGAACAGGCAAAATGATAAATTAAATAGGTCTAATATATAACAACATTTAATATCAATTCATTTGGTTCTTCAAAGTTAAACTTTATTACCACTTGCATTCCATTGTCATCATTTTATTTAATATTAAAAAGCGCTCAATTGTATACAGCATCATATCTTTTTTAATCAATTCAACCTAAATAACACTCTTGCAAAAGCGAACTATTGATTCCACCCACAAAACATCCATATTCAGTACTAGGTAAAATAGTGTAGAGCAAACAATATCATTTCTGGAAAGTTTATAAAGTTTGGGTGAAACAATTCATCATTATATCACGTTTCTATAAATTACTGTTCCTATATGGAAAATATTCGTATTAGTATAACATAAATGCTGGACTGTGCAAGAAAATATGGAGCAAAGTAGCCTACGCTCTAATGTGCTATTATAGACAATTTGAAGAATGACGTTACGCGCACCTGCTTATTTCTGACTACGCCCACTAGTGGGAAAAAGGCAGTTGGCTTTACGCTGATCTATAGATTATGTTGAAAATAACTGTAATTTCCGCAATTATTTAACTCATCAAAACACAGTGAAACTCAATTATATTAATAATTATTTATAATAAATAACTTTAATAAAAAACGTAAGATTGTATTTTTGTTTTCGCTAATAAAGCATTTGAAGTTATGAAATCAACTTGTTCAACATAAATATACACAAACAATATTTAGGTGACAACTACTTGTACAAACAAGTTAACACCGTTTGATTATCATTGGTTTATCATTTAAAGTTGTTTCAGCATATATATGGTTCTAAAATAAACTAAATGGACTAAGCAATTAATCCAACATGTATAAAAAACATTTCTTATTAGATTGCATTCTTTGATTTTTACGATAAATTGAATATTGAAACCTTACCAAGTCTGGACAAAATTTAAAAGCACAAATGGAAAGTGGCTGTCTACTTTAAAATAATTTGCATGTGTTCACAAGCGTCGACACTCGTGATTTCAACATGTAAACCGTGGTATAATTGGCCCTTTGTTTGACATATACTTACTATTAACACGGGTGTCATAAACTTTAGTGACCCAAAGTGCCCGCCCCCAACAGGTGGCGAATGTCTGTCCAGTAATTAAACAAGATTAATAATGCTTTCATCTTGAACCTTAAAAAAAGCATGCAGTTGTGTCATTTTTTATCTCTTTCTTCATCTTAATAAATACATTTTATAATATAGAAGAAACAATAGACAATAAATTGTTGCATATAAATAAAAAATTTTATAATACTAATCCAATAAAATGGTGGTTCAGTAAACATAAATGTTTGAATGCAATCAGCGAATGCTCGCACTTTTAATCATTATCAACTGCATCATCACCATAATCATCCCCATCATCACTTGTATAGTATAGATAACCTGTATCTTTCTATTTTTTTAAAGGGATGACCTTGTAAGCATGTTATATTACGATTATTTTAGTATCAAAATGTCATTATGTGGTGAACAATGTTTAATAATGAATTAGATCAAAAACTATTTATCCTTAATACAAACATTGGAAGCTCATCGTACATCAGTGGCATATATTTTGATCGAATAAATTATGAAATCATTGCTAAATATGTATATATGCGTACTACAATGAACAAAAACACAATATATATACCTTTTTATTTATGTATTTGTCCATTGAAGGATAAAATAGTTTTATATTGATGTAATTATTTTAAATTGATATTATGAATCATTTGTAGGTTCATTTTACTCTCCAATTTACCACCTACATTTGTGTATTACAAATACATACAGAACTAACGAGGTTAATTCATTAAAATGATTCCAACAACTGCTCCAATATTAATTCAAAAAGATTATAACTTTTTTCCCAATAAAATACTTTTATTTCTGTCACAAAACATTTGACAGAGCTTCCAAGTTGAAGACCAATGGACGGTGAACCTCAATCATTTACAAATGTAGGCTTATTATTACAAAAAATAACAATACAATTATTCCAAAGCCGATGTTGGTGTGGTGTCATATAGTTCTTAAATTCATTTATTGTGTTAAAGTATTCATTTTAGAAGTTCTTTCTCATTTTCTGATAAAAACATGACTTACTGCATATATTTTCCATAGCCTCAGGGTACCGATTCTCGAACGGAACCAATTCTCGAACGATTTTTATAAATTATAAAATTTACACACGGTGGAATAGTTGAATTTCAAGGACCACAATGGAAATAAGGGATATTACTCTTTTTTGTGTAATCCTTGGCGTTAGTGTGCATGCCATAGTGCATTCTATGCATGTACTTTTCAATTATGATTGTTTTTACTTCATATTGTTTTATGTACATGTTGTTTCGATGCATTGTGAGTATGTATGCTATCTCCGAAATAAATCTATCTATCTATCTAATTTGAAATCGGGTCCTATTTAAGTAAGTCCAATATGAATACATTCTATTTGCAAACTTCCATTTTGACAGCCTCTTATAAACACAACTGCAGACAAAGATTCATTGAACCAAGTAAAAGTTTAATATTTAACACGAAAATGCTACAAGCTGAAGTTGTAAAGACAACTAAATCACCCAGAATTCCTGATTATTCTCGGCATCACTCTGTCCAGCTGTGGAGGATTGTTTGCGGAACTTCTCTTGTAACTCGGTGAGTACAATATTATTTTAAAGGCTTAGGTTGCAATCAACTAAGTTGTTTTATGATCAATTCGTACTGAAGCCAACTCGTAACTCGGTACCATTCAACCACATTTATAACTCGGTACCATTCAACAACATTTATTGAGAATCATTATACTGATAAATATAGTACATCTATTTAGATTTAATTTTCTCTCTCTCATTTAGACAAATGACACGAAAAAATTCAAATAAATGCTCAGTCTGTGCTCTACAAGCAGTAGTTAGAGAAGTCAAAAAAGGAAAATGTTTGTCCAAAGTATCAATTAGTATTAATCTTTTGATTAAATGAACAAAATATATTTGTAATGATTATCCACGTCAGTTGCAATGTAAATGAATTTATTTTACCAGTTTATGTGTGTTGCAAATGTCTGATGGCTTGCATGAGTGAGCGTTCGATAATTGGTTCCGAATCGGTTGCAAAATGTAAACATAACCAACTTCATTTGACCAACGGTAAGGTCGAGTTATTAATACTTGTTTTCTTACATTTTATAGTTTCAGAAAGAGAAGTCTTTTACATGAAATATCAGCTTAAAACTTGAAAAAGTTTCATTTACATTAATAAAATCGGTAAAAATTCGAGAATTGGTACCCTGAGGCTATCAGTAATCAGCGCTTTTGCCATAGCCCAACCAGTAACTGCGCATGCAAGAAAAAATACAGATTGTAAGCAATAACAATCAACTCGTCTATATAACGATCAACTTGTCTATATGATGAATCAGCATACAATTAAATGCTTCCCTTCATTGATGCACATACCTTTTTCTTCATCCTGTTTTAGAAACAGATCTGTCCCACTTATCGCCTAAAGTTCTTGAAATTCTTTCTTTGAGGTCTCATTGCAGACATGATGTCATCACATGGAAGAAGAACCTGACGGAAAAAATTTAAGTTACCTATTGCACAAAACATTTAGCTTTTTAGGCCTGCAACAAATTTGTTCAGCATCTGTACAATGTACAATGCTGTAGGGTACGAGCTTAGAATAGGTACGAACTGACCAGTTACCGATTATGATTCACAAAACAACAATCAATGAAATCGTATTTCGCAAATACTAATGAAAATTGAATACTTTTTCTGTTTCCAATAACGTTGCCATTGAGTAATTTCCACATCACCTAAAACTTGTAAAAGGTTAGCTTTGAAAATGTTTATTTTGATACAAGCAAGGACGAATGACATTTGTTAGTAAAATCGTATCTGTTTATATACGAAAATAAGCAGTTTAACCGACAACGTGCGCTTTATTTCATACAAGAAGAACATTTATTATTTAACCGCCTAAATCGCATTTAAAATTAACGTATTCAGCATACAAATACCTAAAATTGTATTTCCCATCTGAATCACGGTCTTGGAGGACATTTTGGAAAACGCGCGCATGCGCACAATTACTGGAGCAAAATGTGGAGACATAAAAATGGCAACATCGCGCAAGAGTGTACGGCAACACACAATCGCGAATAAAAACCGCGC